>NC_041380.1:382608871-382700361 GCF_002162155.2 Triticum dicoccoides
TGGCATTGTTGTATTTTACTTTCTTTTCAAGCCCTTTATGTGGTGTCTCTAAGACGCCCGACTGTGGCATTTCTTTTAAAGCCCTTTCTGTGATGTCGCCCCGACGTCCGACTGTGGTATTTCTTTTAAAGCCCTTTCTGTGATGTCGCCCCGACGTCCGACTGTGGCATTTCTTTTAAAGCCCTTTATGTGGTGTCGCTAAGACGCCCGACTGTGGCATCATTTCCTTATATTTATTTGTTCACCTTTCGAGGCGTCACTTCAGACACCCGATCGGTCTTCATTTATGCTTTGTGGGATTTCAGGCGGACTACTGCCGTTTCCCTTTTACTTACCTCGTTATGCTAATTTTTGAATGTACATTGGTGAATTAATCATGACGCATTCATGCATGCATTTGTTATATCTTACATCCGAACTGTCTTGCGAGTACTTTCAAAGTACTCACTGGCTTGTTGATTTGGCCAGATGCTGACGAAGGCGATCTCATGGATGAAGAGTTCGATAGCGAGTCCGACGCCTAGAGGAATCCCAGTCAGTCTCATGCGACCCTGGATTTGGTCACTGTATTATATCCGCTTCCGCAACCCGAATAAATTTATAGAGCCTCACCTCGACGCTCGATGAGATGCCAGTTTGAGAGTCGTGTTATCACACTCCCCACTGTGTTATTCCACCATCACTTTATCCTCGAGTCAGTAGTATGCCACCACACCATTGTGTTATATCCGCCATTATGTATAATTATTGGCGCGCTTGTAAAAATTTGTTGAGCAGCCCTAGCTCAACCCTGTAATATATCCTATGCTACTGGCTTATTGTATCAAGAATTTGTCTACCAGTGAGGAGGATTTCTCTCATACTGGACTCAAAAGATTGGTTTCTCAATAAATATTTTTATTGGAAAACCGGTCGTGACAAGCTTGGTACCAGAGCCAGGCTGACTGTAGGAAGCCACTAGGTGCGATCTCTAATTGGTTATTAGCATGGTTGAGCCTTTCCATATTTTCTTGATTGTAGTCATTTTCTGTCAGTCAGCATAAATTTATGATCTGACCATGCAGAATTTTTGCCTACTTTTGTAGATGGCCGACAACAGCTGCGAGTCTCAGACCTTCGCCAACGTGCCCGATGGGTTCATCAAGCTTCTTTCCTTCATCGTTCAGGTTGCGATGGGGCCATCTGTGCGCCCAGTCTTCACACTCTGCCAGCACCGAGTCAACGACAGTCTGACCATGCACCAGGCCGCGGTGCAGTTCAAGGGAGGGCGTGGTGAGTTACGCCGCTTCCGGTTCTTGCGAAGAGCCATGCCTACGGAGAGGCATGCTATGCAGATGGCAGCCCGCGAGGCGATAGCTCGCCTCAGGGATGTCCTTCCGGCGATGAAGACTCGTCGCTACCGCTATCTTCCATGCCATGTGCCTTACACCTGTCACTACGCATTCTCCTGCCCCAGAGGAGAACGAGACGAGGCTTTTGAGATGCTCATTGAGTATCTCCGGGCCCTGGAGGCAGCCTTCGACAACCTGGCGGACGACTTCGTGGCTGCCCGCATGGACTCAGTTCATGGCTATGCTGCCAACAGGAGGGAGCTCCTACCCACCGCACCGCCACTGACTTTGGTCTCGTCCTCAGCATCTTATATGCCTACTCGTCGCCTACCTTCTACCGAAGAATTCAACCAAGTCATTGCACCCACTCCAGCGCGCAGTGCACCACCCTTCGCGCCCACTCCTGTTCGTGTTGTTCCGCCCCAGGCACCCGCTCCGTCCACTCTGCGCAACACTACACGTATGGAGCCTATTAGCGAGGAGGAAGTCGAGTCCCCAACCTCACTGCGCCTCGCCCTCGGCAGGGCAAAGGAGGTCGTCAACATCTCCGCCTGAGTACGCTTAGCCGCCATGTAATGTACCGCCTTGTATGATATGTTTATATGTGCATAGGTTGTGAGAAGTAGCCTGTTTGCGCATCATGTAGGGTCTGGAGAAGTGCACTAGCCTAAATAACATGTCAGGATTATGTACGCATATCCTGAGTGATGTATTGAATAATTATCGCCCGCGTGTAAGATATGTAATGAGCAGTCCTTCTCCGTGCGCAATTCGATTTGTTTTCTTAAGTGATCTTGGTCATTTAAATTATTTGCCATCCTTGTGCATTTATGGATTTGTTTTTGCGACCATCTTCGCTTTTCTTATGGGTTTTACAAAATATATCCCCAGAGTGAAAAAATGTCTCGTCCTTGGACTCGCTCCATGCCTACTCCGCCAGAGGAAGATTATGACACTCAACCAGGCAACAATTTCACACAAGGGCAGTCGAGTCAACAGAACAGTGAAACGACACTTTCCCAAATGTGTCGCCTTTATGAACAGAGTCAGCAACAACATCGTGAAATGATGAACCAAGTCATCAACATGGGAAATCACCATGGACAGTATCAGCAGCATTCCAAGTTATCTGAGCTACAGAAGACACGTCCTCAAACATTTTCTCATACTGACAAGCCTCTTGAAGCCGAGGATTGGCTTCGAGATATGGAGAGAAAATTAATTATTGCAAAATGTTCAGATCTCGAGAAAGTACTATATGCTCCGCACTATCTCACAGGAGCAGCTGCATCATGGTGGGAGAATTTTCTGCACATGCACCCCAACGAAAATGATATAACCTGGGATGATTTCAAGGAAGGTTTCCGTGGTGCACACATTCCCAAGAGTATTATGAAAATTAAGAAGAGAGAGTTCGATGACCTCAAACAAAGGAACATGACAGTGTCGGAATACAACGGTCAATTTACTCTATTGTCCCGCTATGCCAATGAAGAACGTATGACTGAAAGCAAGCAGGTGGAGAAATTCCTTGACGGTCTGGCGCCCGCGCTTAAATGCCAACTGGTCGTGCGCACTTTTCCTGATTTTAAAACACTGGTGGACAAAGCCATTACTCTGGAAAATGAGAGACGCAGTCTGGAAGATATCCGCAAGCGAAAAAGGGACCAGACTAACCATGCTCGCAATCACCGAAGCAGGACGGATTTTCAAAAGGGTGGGGCACACAAATCCTCATCCAATGTCTCACGCCCAATCAAGAATTTTCATGCAAGGGACAAGGAATTCACCTATCGCCCCGACGTTACTTGTTACGCTTGTGGAGAAGAAGGGAACTATGCCAAACAGTGCCCCAAGCCAAGGAACTCAACCCCAAAGCCGAACAACAGCGGCAACAATTCAGTGCCCAAGCGAAACAATTTCAATCCCAACAATAACCACAGGAAGGGTCATCTGAACCACGTAACCAAAGAGGAGGCACAAAATGCTCCGGATATCGTACTCGGTACGTTTCCTGTCAACACAATACCTGCAATGGTTTTGTTTGATTCTGGAGCTTCTCACTCTTTCATTTCGAAAAGTTTTGCTTTGCAAAATAATTTTTCGATGCTTCCCTTGGAGAAATCCATGATCATCAAGTCCCCTGGGATTCAGCAAGTTACTCAGAATTTCTGTCAGAATGTGGTCATTGAGTTCGACGGATTGGAGTTTCACGCAAATCTTATTGTGTTGGAAAATAAAGGACTGGATGTCATCCTAGGGATGGATTGGCTAACCACCAACAAGGGGTTTATCGACTGTTTCAACAGGACCGTAATTCTCACACACCACCAAGGGAAGACAATAAGAGTATCAGCCAAGGAAGGAAAAGTACCCCGGCAACCGAGATTAAATAAGGTGGATGTTTCTGAGCTAAACAAGGTTCCAGTAGTGTGTGAATTTCCAGATGTATTCCCTAAAGAGCTACCAGGCATGCCACCAGACCGAGAGATAGAATTCAGCATTGAGCTCGCACCAGGAACCACCCCCATATACAAGAAACCGTACCGAATGGCACCATCCGAATTAGTTGAGTTGAAGAAACAAATAAAGGAATTGCTAGACAAAGGATACATTCGAGCCAGCTCCTCACCTTGGGGGTCACCAATTTTATTTGCCAAAAAGAAGGATGGAACGCTGAGGTTGTGTATTGACTATCGAGCACTTAACATGGTCACAATCAAAAACAAATACCCGATGCCAAGGATAAACGATTTGTTTGATCAACTCGCTCAGGCCAAGGTATTCTCAAAAATTGACTTAAGGTCAGGATACCATCAATTGAAGGTACGAACGGAAGATATCCCCAAAACAGCCTTCACCTCCAGATATGGACTGTACGAGTTCACAGTGATGCCATTTGGATTAACTAACGCCCCAGCATATTTTGTTCACCTCATGAACAAAGTATTTATGAAGTTTATGGACAAGTTCGTCGTGGTATTCATCGACGATATTCTGGTATACTCCAAGACACCAGAAGAGCACGCAGAACATCTCAGTATTGTGCTAGGAGAGCTCAGAAAACACCAATTGTATGCCAAGTTCAGCAAGTGCGAATTTTGGCTAAGACAAGTAGGCTTTCTAGGCCACGTACTGACCCAAGACGGTATCGCAGTGGACCCAGAGAAAGTCAAGGCCGTACTTGGCTGGAAGTCACCAGCCAGCGTAACGGACATACGGAGTTTCTTGGGAATGGCAGGATATTACCGCAGATTTATTGAAGGATTCTCCACCATAGCCAAGCCTATAACGCAGTTACTCAAGAAAGATAAGAAGTTTGAATGGACAGAAGCCTGCGAGAAAAGTTTCCAAGAACTAAAGCGGAAGTTAACGACTGCACCGGTATTAATTGTACCCGACATACACAAGAATTTTGAAGTATATTGTGACGCGTCCAGAAAGGGTCTCGGATGCGTGTTGATGCAGGAAGGCAAGGTTGTCACCTACGCTTCAAGGCAACTTCGCAAGCATGAGGAAAATTATCCCACTCATGACTTAGAAATGGCAGCAGTTATTCATGCACTCAAGGAATGGAGGCATTTCTTACTTGGGAATCGATGTGAAATATATACGGATCACAAAAGTCTCAAATATATTTTCACACAGCCAGAACTAAACTTACGGCAACGACGTTGGTTGGAGTTGGTAAAGGATTATGATGTTGGTATCCATTACCATCCAGGGAAAGCAAATGTAGTGGCCGATGCCCTTAGTCGGAACCCCAGCTCCGACGAAAACAATCTGCACAGCTTGAGGCCCGAATTCCAGCAAGAATTTGCCAAGCTCAACTTGATAATGGTAGCAGAAGGCACCATATCAAACTTGGAAATACAACCCGACCTTGTGGGGAAAATTAAAGGAGTTCAGCCCGGTCACACCAGCATCGAAGGCATCAAAAGAAAGTTGAGTATGGGCAAGGCCTCGGAATTCGTCATAGACAATGAAGGAATATTATGGTACGGAGAAAGGCTCTGCGTGCCAAACATAGAAGACCTTAAACAGCAAATTTTAGCTGAAGCCCACATCGCCCCGTACTCGATCCACCCTGGAGGAACCAAAATGTATAAAGATATTCAGGAAAGATTTTGGTGGCACGGTATGAAGAGGGACATAGCCACCTTCATTGCATGTTGCGACTCATGCCAACGCATAAAAGCTGAGCATCAGAGACCAGCCGAACTACTGCAACCGAACAAAATACCTGAGTGGAAATGGGATGAAATAGGTATGGATTTCATTGTCAGACTACCTCGGTCACGACACGGGAATGATGCCATATGGGTCATCACTGACAGGTTAACCAAAGTGGCACACTTTATTCCAATAAAGACGACCCACATCACTCAGAGGCTTGCCAGTATTTATCTTTCCCGCATAGTTTGTCTGCACGGTGTCCCGAAGACTATAATATCCGACAGAGGCACTCAGTTCGTCTCAAGATTTTGGGAGCATTTACAACAGGCATTGGGAACCCAACTAGCCTTCAGTACCGCATACCACCCACAGACTGATGGACAAACAGAACGCGTAAACCAGGTTTTAGAAGACATGCTGAGAGCATGTGTCCTCACCTATGGAACCAGTTGGGAAGAAAGCCTGCCATATGCCGAGTTCGCATACAACAACAGTTACCAGGCCAGCCTGCAAATGGCTCCTTTTGAAGCACTATACGGACGGAGATGTCGTACCCCGCTAAATTGGTCAGAGACCGGAGACAGCCGTATCTTCGGCCCAGACGTGCTCAAAGAAGCCGAGGAAAAAGTCAAGCTAATCAGGGACCGACTCAAGACCGCTCAAAGCCGACAGAAGAGTTATTATGATCAGAAACATCATGGGGTCAATTTTGAACCCGGTGAATTTGTGTACCTACGAGTATCACCTATGAGGGGACTGCAACGGTTTAAGATTAAAGGAAAGTTAGCACCAAGATTCATTGGACCATTCTGCATAGTGGCACGAAGAGGCACTGTAGCCTACCAGCTAGACTTACCCGAAGACTTGTCCGACATTCACGACGTGTTCCACGTCTCTCAATTAAGGAAGTGCGTAAGCAAACCAGAGAAGCAAGTATCCCATGAGAACATTGACGTACAGCCAGACCTCACTTATCGGGAACGCCCAGTAAAAATATTAGAGGAGTCTGAAAGGAGGACCGACAGAAGACCATCAAGTTTTTCAGAGTTCAGTGGAGCAACCACACCGAGAGCGAAGCAACTTGGGAAAGAGAGGATTTTCTTCGGACAGAGCATCCACACTTATTTGAGGAACAGTTGAAATCTCGGGGACGAGATTTTTCCTAAGGGGGTAGGTGTTGTGACACTCCAAAATTTTTATTTGGTTTTCAGCAAAAACTTTGTGGTTTCTGAAAAGAGGCCATTTAAAATTTTTCCAGAAAACCTTCCTCTTAAAAACTTCCTTTTCTTTGGCAAGGTTTTTATTTTTATTCAAGCTATGGTGTTTGATCTTTTGAAACTTCTTCTCTGTTGGTTCCCTCTCAAATTTATTTTGGGAGTTTAATCTTTTTCTTTTAAAAAGAAACTCTATGAAAACTTGGGATTTTCATATCTTGAAAACCACCCATGACTTTGTATTTTTGCCCATGTGGTAAAACCCCTCCAAAACCTCCCCTCCTCCTTGTAATCAACCTAAGTTCTCTGTCCCAACTAATCCAAGCAAGTTTTGGATTTTATCCTAATTTTCTTTTCACTCAAATCATTTCTGAAAATTATTTGGAGCCTGAGAGTTTTTCAAAGCAAGTACCCTTTTGCATTTGAGTTTTGACCTCAAACCAACTCTCCTGGAAAGTCCTTTGTACCCACAACCCAGAACCATCTTGATCCACTCCTTCTCTTTTCAAATTTTTCAAAATTCAGTCTCTGCGAGTTTGGACCAGATTTGCCAAATTTGGTGAAATTCATACCTACACTTCTCCAAAAATTCCACCAAAATTCAGGAAGCCTACTGGAGCAATGAGTAGCCACTCCACCAAAAATCAACTCAAGGAAAAATCCCCAGAGGCCAAAAACATTCTGTCGAACACCTGAGCTGCACTGTTCCTTTGCAAATTCAGAAAAATTCAGACTTCAGTGTCGTTTTTCGTCCGTCAGTTTCAATCACGCGTAAACAGTGCGCTTGGCGCGTTGCACGCGGCTTCTTCTCCCTGGCCAGCACCCGCGCACGCGCGCTTGGCGTCTTCCCGGCATTGGTGACGCCCTGGGCCGCCCGCGCCGGCGTGTCTTACGGCGGCCGAACCCCCGTAGCAGCCGACAGGGGATGGAACGGCGGCTCAACGCCGTTCGGCGCCGCCCAACGCCCCTCTGCCCTCCGCGTGGCCTCATGCATGCCAGCGCACGCCCGTGGCACCGTCACCGTGGCCCGGCAAGCACGGGACGTGCTCACTGCCGCCGACGGGCCCGCGCCGCCCCGTTCTATCAAATTCGCCCATAGCACCAAATCCGAGCTCGATTAGCACCTAAACGGAACCGTGGACCTCCACGATGACGCCCAACGTCCTAATTACCCCCGACCAAGCCCTGCGCCGCCGTAACCTTCACCGGAGACCCCCGTTCACGGCCACCGCCTCGGGCCGCCTATAAAAAGGGCCCCCGAGCTCACCCTCGAGCACGCACCACCTCTACACCTCACCAAAGCTCTGCCAAGCCACCCGGAGGACCTCGAGGAGGTCTCCTCCCCCAACTCCGGCCGCCCCGATCCGCCTCGGCCTCCACCACGATTCGCTCCGGTGAGGCCGTCTCCGGCGCCCAAACCCCGTCAGTTACTCCCTCTAGCACCCAGTAAGCTAACGCCAGCATCAATTTGTCCTTCGCAGCTCTCTCCGACGAGTCCCTCGACCACCCGAGCCGCCGTCCGCCGGAGCAAAGCTCGCCGTCGACGTGGTACTCGCCGGCGACCACCACCACCACCAACCGACGCGGGAAGGTGCCCTGATCACGGAGTACCCTCCGATCCCCCTGCCTCGCCGTGGATCGCCGCCGGCGACCACCGCGGCTCTTGGGCGCCGACGAGCTTCGTCCCCCCCCCCCCATTTGAAAGTTTAAACGTGACGAGTGGGACCCCACCGTCAGCCTCTCTGTCATTTCTAAGTGAATCGTTTTCTGGAAGCGCCTTCGGGCAAAATACGCTTTCCCCTCTGGGCTGGTGTATTCAAGACTGGAACGTTTTTTGTTTTTATAAGCTAGCCCCTGGGAACTTTCTATTTCTTTACAGATGAGTCCCTGGACAAAAACCTTTATAACTTTTAAACGGAAAAGTATTTTTGATTGATTCTTTTTCTGTCCTCTTTAAAATTTTGTCTAGTTTTTTATCAGATTTACTTGAAAAATATTTGGAATACTTTTTGTGCACCTCTTGGTATTTACGATAGCGCATATATTTTCTTTATACCGTAGATACCGAAGGAGGTGACGGAGCCGCGAACTTCACCGAGCTAGGCTCCGACTACTCCGAACCAGGCAAGCATGTTTGAACTTTTGATATGATGATTGTTTTGGCATGTTTGCATTAAGTAGTTTATGGCATGTTGATGAACATACCGATGAATGTCATGTTACCTGAGACGATGAGGCAAGTGAGTTCCATGAGTGGATGGATGTGAGTATGCATGGCCATGTATTGGCATGAGGATGGGTAAGATGGCAGTGTTGTAGCATGCCAGGCTTATGCCAGACTATGTGACTTCAATGTCAACTCGTATCATTCCAGTTCCTTCCATTCTTCCTTCCTTGTACTACCACAGGTTTTCCGTAAGGAATATGGCTTAGTAAGTTGTAAACCGCTTTCCTGGTACACACCAAAAAGGAGAGGCCGTGATGATGGTTCCATGGCCCTGGATTAAAGCCAGTCATCCGGTCAGGGGGCATGGGTGTTTCCGGTTGGGACCGAGAGAGGGGCACCCCTTAGAGCGCGCGTATATAAATTTGATCCCATGCTATTCGAGATTGTGATCTCCCCGTCTCAAAAGTTTTTCTTGGACGATGTCTAGGGTGATTCCTAGCATCGAGAGGTAGGATGGGTGTGTACTGGTTAGCTGTGTTTTCTCCCGAAAAAACCGTAAACGGAACTAGTCCTTCGGGACTACGGAAATCCGTTGGCTGTGGGAAAAATTTTGTACAAACTCTGCAGAGTCATATATTCCTCCAAATCATCTATTCCATGTCCAAGATCGATATTATCTTATCCTGATCAAATGTCAGTTTTGATGACAGAGACTCCGGTGAATCGCATGAGTGCTAAGTCCGGTTAAATGATTATTCCTATGAATGGACTAACCCATTTATTCTCATAAATTGAATGTTTATTATGAGTATTATTTACTTGTGAATAAAAGCCCTTTCTGCGATGTCGCTCAGACGTCCGACTGTGGCATTGTTGTATTTTACTTTCTTTTCAAGCCCTTTATGTGGTGTCGCTAAGACGCCCGACTGTGGCATTTCTTTTAAAGCCCTTTCTGTGATGTCGCCCCGACGTCCGACTGTGGCATTTCTTTTAAAGCCCTTTATGTGGTGTCGCTAAGAAGCCCGACTGTGGCATTTCTTTTAAAGCCCTTTCTGTGATGTCGCCCCGACGTCCGACTGTGGCATTTCTTTTAAAGCCCTTTATGTGGTGTCGCTAAAACGCCAGACTGTGGTATTTCTTTTAAAGCCCTTTCTGCAATGTCGCTCAGACGTCCGACTGTGGCATTGTTGTATTTTACTTTCTTTTCAAGCCCTTTATGTGGTGTTGCTAAGACGCTCGACTGTGGCATTTCTTTTAAAGCCCTTTCTGTGATGTCGCCCCGATGTCCGACTGTGGTATTTCTTTTAAAGCCCTTTCTGTGATGTCGCCCCGACGTCTGACTGTGGCATTTCTTTTAAAGCCCTTTATGTGGTGTCGCTAAGATGCCCGACTGTGGCATCATTTCCTTATATTTATTTGTTCACCTTTCGAGGCGTCACTTCAGACACCCTATCGGTCTTCATTTATGCTTTGTGGGGTTTCAGGCGGACTACCGCCGTTTCCCTTTTACTTACCTCGTTATGCTAATTTTTGATTGTACATTGGTGAATTAATCATGACGCATTCATGCATGCATTTGTTATATCTTATGTCCGAACTGTCTTGCGAGTACTTTCAAAGTACTCACTGGCTTGTTGATTTGGCCAGATGCTGACGAAGGCGGTCTCATGGATGAAGAGTTCGATAGTGAGTCCGACGCCTAGAGGAATCCCAGTCAGTCTCGTGCGACCCTGGATTTGGTCACTGTATTATATCCGCTTCCGTAACCCGAATAAATTTATAGAGCCTCACCTCGACGCTCGATGAGATGCCAGTTTGAGAGTCGTGTTATCACACTCCCCACTGTGTTATTCCACCATCACTTTATCCTCGAGTCAGTAGTATGCCACCACACCATTGTGTTATATCTGCCATTATGTATAATTATTGGCGCGCTTGTAAAAATTTGTTGAGCAGCCCTAGCTCAACCCTGTAATATATCCTATGCTACTGGCTTATTGTATCAAGAATTTGTCTACCAGTGAGGAGGATTTCTCTCATACTGGACTCAAAAGATTGGTTTCTCAATAAATATTTTTATTGGAAAACCGGTCGTGACATAAGCGCGAAGCGCCTAGCACGTTCGGTGAGTTCAATACGTCCCATAGGACATTTATTTTCCCTAGCTTAATTATGCGCGGGGTCTAATCTCCATGCCTTTGATAGGACTGAGTGGAGATGTCGGGGCAGATTAACTGTCCGGCCCCTTTCCCCGGAGACACTGCGGGCGCTCTCCTGACGGATATGCTGGCTCTGGCTCCTTACAAGGTGCCGGAGAAGACCAAGAAGGCCAAGGGAACCCAAAAGAGTTCCCGGCGCTAGGTGTTATCGGACTCATCGTCCGATAACTCTACGGCACACACTTCCCCCGAAGACGAGGAGGAAGAAGAAGATGCTCCCCCTCCAGGCGGGGGAGACAAGAAAAGGAAGGCCGCCCCAACTGGGGAGGCCGAAGGGTCCAAGAAGGGAAGGACTCTCCGTCCGGACAGTTCCACTATCGCCGACGAAGGCGAAGACGAGTGGTTGCCCAGGGCCAAGCCCCCGAGGAGATCGTAAGTATTCGGATACCAGAGTAATTCATAGAATTCCTTTGTCGCATTGTTTTCCCTAGCGCCGAACATAATTATGAAGGCCGCCATGAGCCAATATCGAGGTATCATCGAACGGCTCCCTGGGCTCGTTGGACATGGATAGCGATCCAGTCCCGACCACCACCTCCCCTCATCCTGCTGACGACGCTGAGGTGCTATCTCCAGGGGCACCGGATCGAGGGGAGACAGTCCCGGAGGCGCCTCACGGCGACCTTCCGGACTCCGGGAGCCGAGGGGACGGAGCCCCTGAGAGCTCCGAGTTCGGCCCTCAGCCGAACACCGCGTCGGAACCTCCAGCGGTTCCAGGCTCGGGCAGGCGGCCTCCTTCTAAGAGGGGCAAGACGCCTGTGTCGGTGCCCTCTGTGCATCCAGAGGCGCCAGACAATCTGTTGGAAGCGCTTCGCAATGCTTCCATCGACGAGGAGCACCGTACTGTTATGAGTGCGGTGGTCTAGAAGGTTCAGTCCACCAAGAGCGGGTTGACTGAAGCCTGTGCCAGCCTTCTAACAGGCTTTGAGGTAAGTGTTTTAAAATATAGTAGAAATATTACCACATAGACAGTAGCCCCTGATGCTTTGTTCGGTGTTCACAAAGAAAAGCCGAACAGAGGATCAAATAATATCGCAGGAGTCTAATATAAGTGTGTCAATATGCATATGCAGGCTTCGCTGCTGGCGTCCGCCACACTGACTGTGGAGGTCGCCATACTGAAGCAGGACCTTGAGGGGTCCAAGAAAGAGCTCGGCCTTGCCAAGAGGCAGCTCGAGGAGAACAAGGGTAAGTAATATCCTGTCTATAGATATGTATATATAAAAGAAGATGCGATTGCAAAACGACAGGATCATCGTATATTTGCCAGGGGCCACGACCGAGGTGGCGACCCTGAAGCAAGCGCTAACCAAGGCCGACGATAAAGCGGCCAAGGAGCGCGACGAGAGAAAGAAGCACGAGGCTCGGGTGGGCGAGGTGCAGCAAGAGCTCCAGGCTCTCATGGCGAAGCACGAGGCATTGGAGCTTGACTCAAAGACGCGGGAGTCTGAGCTTGTCGCGGCCCTTGAGAGCGCAAAATGTGACACTCCAAAATTTTAATTTGGTTTTTATCAAAAACTTTGTGGTTTTTGAAAAGAGGCCATTTATTTTTTTTAGAAAAACCTTCCTCTTAAAAACTTCCTTTTCTTTGGCAAGGTTTTTATTTTTTTTTATTCAAGCTATGGTGTTTGATCTTTTGAAGCTTCTTCTCTGTTGGTTCCCTCTCAAATCTATTTTGGGAGTTTAATCTTTTTCTTTTAAAAAGAAACTCTATGAAAATTTGGGATTTTCATATCTTGAAAACCACCCATGACTTGGCATTTTGCCCATTTGGTAAAACCCCTCCAAAACCTCCCCTCCTCCTTGTAATCAACCTAAGTTCTCCGTCCCAACTAATACAAGCAAGTTTTGGATTTTATTCTAATTATTTTTCCTCTCAAATCATTTCTGAAAATTATTTGGAGCCTGAGTGATTTTCAAAGCAAGTACCCTTTTGCATTTGAGTTTTGACCTCAAACCAACTCTCCTGGATAGTCCTTTGTACCCACAACCCAGAACCATCTTGATCCACTCCTTCTCTTTTCAAATTTTTCAAAATTCAGTCTCTGCAAGTTTGGACCAAATTTGCCAAATTTGATGAAATTCATATCTACACTCCTCCAAAAATTCCACCAAAATTCAGGCAGCCTACTTGAGCAATGAGAAGCCACTCCACCAAAAATCAGCTCAAGGAAAAATCACCGGAGGCCAAATTCATTCTGTCGAGCACCTTGCATGCACTGTTGCTGTTCAAAATTCAGAAAGTTCAGAGATTCAGTCGTTTTCCCTTCGTCAGACTCGATCAAGCGGCCACAGTGCACCCTGGTGCGTTGCACGCAGCCTCTTCTCACTGGCCAGCACCCCGCGCGCACACTTGGCTGATTCCTGGCGTCGGTAGCGACGAGCCTCGCCGGCATTGGAAGCTTCTGTGGTGGCTGCACCTTCCATGGCGGCCAACAAGGGCTCGAGCCCTCTCGCCACGCCACCCGGCGCCGCCCAACACCCCCTGGCTCTCCGCGTGTCCCTGCCATGCCAGCGCACGCCCGTGGCACCGTCGCCGTGGCTCGGCAAGCACGGAACGTGCTCCCTGCCGCCGACGGGCCGCGCCACCCCCGTTCCGTCGAGCTCTCCCATAGCACCAAATCCCAGCCCGATTAGCACCTAAATGGAACCGGTGGACCTCAACGACGATGCCCAAGCCCCTAATCCCACTGCACATCCACAGCGCCGCCGTAATCACTCGCTGGAGACCCCTGTTCACGGCAACCGCCTCGGGCCGCCTATAAAAAGGGCCCCCGAGCTCACCCTCGTGCACGCATCATCACCACTCCTCACCAACGCCCCGCCAGGCCACTAGGAGGACCTCGAGGAGGTCTCCTCCCCCAACTCCGGCCGCCTCGATCCGCCTCGGCCTCCACCACGATTCGCTCCGGTGAGGCCATCTCCGGCGCTCTAACCCCGTCAATTACTCCCTCTAGCTACCAGGAGCCTAACCCCCTCCTCAATTTGATCTCTGCAGCCCTCTCCGACGAGTCCCTCGACCACCCGAGCAGCCGTCCGCCGGAGCAAAGCTCGCCGTCGACGTGGTACTCACCGGCGACCACCACCACCACCAACCGACGCGGAATGGCGCCCTGAGCACGGAGGTACCCTCCGATCCCCCTGCCTCGCCGTGGATCGCCGCCGGCGACCACCGCGGCTCTCGGGCGCCGACAAGCTTCGTCCCCCCCCCCTTTTTGAAAGTTCAAACCTGACGAGTGGGACCCCACCGTCAGCCTCTCTGCCCTCTCTATTGAATCGTTTTCTGGAAGCGCCTTCGGGCAAAATGCGTTTTCCCTTTGGGCTGGCGTAGTTTCTGCCGAAGCGTTTCTGTTTTTATAAGCTAGCCCCTGGAAACTTTCTGTTTCATTACAGATGAGTCCCTGGGCAAAAACCTTTTATAACTTTTAAAAAGAAAAGTATTTTTGATTGATTCTTTTTCTATTCTCTTTAAAATTTTGTCTAGTTTTTTATTAGATTTATTTGAAAAATATTTGGAATACTTTTTGTGCACCCCTTGGTATTTACGATAGCGCATATATTTTCTTTATACCGTAGATACCGAAGGAGGTGACGGAGCCGCGATCTTCACCGAGCTAGGCTCCGACTACTCTGAACCAGGCAAGCATGTTTGAAATTTTGATATGATGAGTGTCTTGGCATGTTTTGTATTTAGTTAGTTTCATGGCATGTTGAGGAGCATATTGATGAACGTTATTTTATGCAATATTGAGGTAAGTGAGTTCGATGATCCATAAGTGGATGGATGTGAGTATGAATGGCCATGTGTTGGCATGAGGATGGGTAAGATGGCAGTGTCGTAGCATGCCAGTCTTATGCCAGACTATGTGACTTCAGTGTCAAACCGTATCGGTCAAGTTCCTCTCATTTCCTTCCCTGTACTACCACATGTTTTCCGCAAGGAGTATGGTTTAGTAAGTTGCAAACCGCTTTTCTGGTACACACCAAAAGGAGACGCCGTGATGATGGTTCCATGGCCCTGGATTAAAGCCAGTCATCCGGTCAGGGGGCATGGGTGTTTCCGGTTGGGACCGAGAGGGGGGCACCCCTTAGAGCGCGCGTATATAAATTTGATCCCATGCTATTCGAGATTGTGATCTCCCCGTCTCAAAAGTTTTTCTTGGACGATGTCTAGGGTGATTCCTAGCATCGAGAGGTAGGATGGGTGTGTACTGGTTAGCTGTGTTTTCTTCCGAAATACCGTAAACGGAACTAGTCCTTCGTGACTACGGAAATCTGTTGGCTGTGGGAAAAAATTTGTACAAACTCTGCAGAGTCATATATTCCTCCAAATCATCTATTCGCTGTCCTAGATCGATATTATCTTATCCTAATCAAATGTCAGTTTTGATGGCAGAGACTCCGGTGATTCGCATGAGTGCTAATTCCGGTTAAATGGTTATTCCTGTGGATGGACTAACCCATTTATTCTCATGGATTAAATGTTTATTATGAGTATTATTTACTTGTGAATAAAAGCCCTTTCTGTGATGTCGCCCCGACGTCCGACTGTGGAATTTCTTTTAAAGCCCTTTCTGTGATGTCGCCCCGACATCCGACTGTGGCATTTCTTTTAAAGCCCTTTCTGTGATGTCGCCCCGACATCCGACTGTGGCATTTCTTTTAAAGCCCTTTTTGTGATGTCGCCCCGACGTCTGACTGTGGCATTTCTTTTAAAGCCCTTTCTGTGATGTCGCCCCGACGTCCGACTGTGGCATTTCCTTTAAAGCCCTTTCTGTGATGTCGCCCCGACATCCGACTGTGGTATTTCTTTTAAAGCCCTTTATGTGGTGTCGCTAAGACGCCCGACTGTGGCATCATTTCCTTATATTTATTTGTTCACCTTTCGAGGCGTCGCTTCAGACACCCGATCGGTAGTTATTTATGTTTTGTTGGGATTTCAGGCGGACTACCGCCGTTTCCCTTTTACTTACCTTGTTATGCTAATTTTTGAATGTACATTGGTGAATTATTCATGACGCATCCATGCATACATTTATTATATCTTACGTCCGAACTGTCTTGCGAGTACTTTCAAAGTACTCACTTGCTTGTTGATTTGGCCAGATGCTGACGAAGGCGATCTCATGGATGAAGAGTTTGATAGTGAGTCCGACACCTAGAGGAGTCCCAGTCAGTCTCGTGCGATCCTGGATTTGGTCACTGTTTTATATCCGCTTCCGCTACCAAATAAATTCATCGAGCCTCACCTCGACGCTCGATGAGATGACAGACTTAGAGTCTTGTATTTCTCTCCCCGCTGTGTTTCTCCACCACCGCCCTATCCTCGAGTCAGTAGTATGCCTCCACACCACTGTGTCATGTCCGCCATTATGTATATTTATTGGCGTGCTTGTAATAATTTGGTTGAGCAACCGTAGTTTGACCCTGTAATATATTTTATGCTACTGGCTTATTGTATCAAGAATCTGTCTACCAGTGAGGAGGATTTCTCTCATACTGGACTCAAAAGATTGGTTTCTCAACAAATATTTTTATTGGAAAACCGGTCGTGACAAGCTTGGTACCAGAGCCAGGCTGACTGTAGGAAGCCACTAGGTGCGATCGCTAATTGGTTATTAGCATGATAGAGCTAATTTATATTACTTTTTTGCAATTGTAGTCATTTTCTGTCAGTCAGCATAAATTTATGATCTGACCATGCAGAATTTTTGCCTACTTTTGTAGATGGCCGACAACAGCTGCGAGTCTCAGACCTTCGCCAACGTGCCCGATGGGTTCGTCAAGCTTCTTTCCTTCATCGTTCAGGTCGCGATGGGGCCATCTGTGCGCCCAGTCTTCACACTCTGCCAGCACCGAGTCAACGACAGTCTGACCATGCACCAGGCCGCGGTGCAGTTCAAGGGAGGGCGTGGTGAGTTACGCCGCTTCCTGTTCGTGGGAAGAGCCATGCCTACGGAGAGGCATGCTATGTAGATGGCAGCCCGCGAGGCGATAGCTCGTCTCAGGGATGTCCTCCCCGTGATGAAGACTCGTCGTTACCGCTATCTTCCATGCCATGTGCCTTACACCTGTCACTACGCATACTTCTGCCCCAGAGGAGAACGAGACGAGGCTTTTGAGATGCTCATTGAGTATCTCCGGGCCCTGGAGGTAGCCTTCGACAACCTGGTGGACGACTTCGTAGCTACCCGCATGGACTCAGTTCATGGCTGTGCTGCCAATAGGAGGGAGCTCCTACCCATTGCACCGCAACTAACTTTTGTCTCGTCATCAGCATCTTATACGCCTACTCGTCGCCTGCCTTCTACCGAAGAATTCAACCAAGTCATTGCACCCACTTCAGCGCGCACTGCACCACCCTTCGCGCCCACTCCTGTACGTGTTGCTCCGCCCCTGGCAACCGCTCCGTCCACTCTGCGCTACACTACACGTATGGAGCCCATTAGCGAGGAGGAAGTCGAGTCCCCAACCTCGCTACGCCTCGCCCTCGGCAGGGCAAAGGAGTCGTCAACATCTCTGCCTAAGTACGCCTAGCTGCCATGTGATGTACCGCTTTGTAAGATATGTACATAGGTTGTGAGAAGTAGCCTGTTTGCGCATCATGTAGGATCTGGAGAAGTGCACTAGCCTAAATAACATGTCAGGATTTTGTACGCATGTCCTGAGTGATGTATTGTATAATTACCGCCCGCGTGTAAGATATGTAATGAGCAGTCCTTCTCCGTGCGCAAGTCGATTTGTTTTTCTTAAGTAAGCTGGGTTATTTAGTTTTATTTGCCAGCTTTATGCATTTTTTTGGAATTGTTTTTGTGACTCTTTCCGCTTTTCTTATGGATTTTACAAAATATATCCGCAGAGTGAAAAATGTCTCGTCCTTGGACTCGCTCCATGCCAACTCCACCAGAGGAAAATTATGATGCACAACCCAGCAACGAGTTCACTCAGGGACAGTCAAGCCAACAGGGCAGTGAATCGGCACTTTCACAAATGTGCCGCCTTTATGAGGAGAGTCAGCAACAACATCGTGAAATGATGAACCAAGTCATCAACATGGGAAATCACCATGGACAATATCAGCAGCATTCCAAGTTATCTGAGCTACAGAAGACACGTCCTCAAACATTTTCTCATACTGACAAGCCTCTTGAGGCCGAGGATTGGCTTCGAGATATGGAGAGAAAATTAATTATTGCAAAATGTTCAGACCCCGAAAAGGTATTGTATGCTCCGCACTATCTCACAGGAGCAGCCGCATCGTGGTGGGAGAATTTTCTGCACATGCATCCCAACGAAAATGACATAACCTGGGATGATTTCAAGGAAGGTTTCCGTGGTGCACACATTCCTAAGAGTATTATGAAAATCAAGAAGAGAGAGTTCGATGACCTCAAACAAAGGAACATGACAGTGTCAGATTACAACAGTCAATTTACTCTATTGTCCCGCTACACCAATGAAGAGCGTATGACTGAAATCAAGAAGATGGAGAAATTCCTTGACGGTCTGGCGCCCGCGCTTAAATGCCAACTGGTCATGCACACTTTTCCTGATTTTAAAACACTGGTGGATAAAGCCATTACTCTGGAAAATGAGAGACGCAGTCTGGAAGATATCCGCAAGCGAAAAAGGGACCAGACTAATCATGCTCGCAATCACCGAAGCAAGACAGATTTTCAAAAGGGTGGGACACACAAATCCTCATCCAATGTCTCACGCCCAATCAAGAATTTTCATGCAAGGGACAAGGAATTCACCTATCGCCCCGGCGTTACTTGTTACACTTGTGGAGAAGAAGGGCACTATGCCAAACAGTGCCCCAAGCCAAGGAATTCAACCCCAAAGCCGAACAACGGCGACAACAATTCCGCGCCCAATCGAAACAATTTCAATCCCAACAATAACCATAGGAAGGGTCATCTGAACCAAGTAACCAAAGAGGAGGCACAAAATGCTCCGGATATCGTACTCGGTACGTTTCCTGTCAACACAATACCTGCAATGGTTTTGTTTGATTCTGGAGCTTCTCACTCTTTCATTTCGAAAAGTTTTGCTTTGCAAACTAATTTTTCGATGCTTCCCTTGGAGAAATCCATGATCATCAAGTCCCCTGGGATTCAGCAAGTTACTCAGAATTACTGTCAGAATGTGGTCATTGAGTTCGAAGGATTGGAGTTTCACGCAAATCTTATTGTGTTGGAAAATAAAGGACTGGATGTCATCCTAGGGATGGATTGGCTAACCACCAATAAGGGTTTTATCGACTGTTTCAACAGGACCGTAATTCTCACACACCACCAAGGGAAGACAATAAGAGTATCGGCCAAGGAAGGAAAAATACCCCGGCAACCGAGATTAAATAAGGTGGATGTTTCTGAGCTAAACAAGGTTCCAGTAGTGTGTGAATTTCCAGATGTATTCCCTGAAGAACTACCAGGCATGCCACCAGACCGGGAAATAGAATTCCGCATTGAGCTAGCACCAGGAACCACCCCCATATACAAGAAACCATACAGAATGGCACCATCCGAGTTGATCGAGTTGAAGAAGCAAATAAAGGAATTACTGGAAAAAGGATACATTCGAGCCAGCTCCTCACCTTGGGGATCACCAATTTTATTTGCCAAAAAGAAGGATGGAACGCTGAGATTGTGTATTGACTATCGAGCACTTAACATGGTCACAGTCAAAAACAAATACCCGATGCCAAGGATAAACGATTTGTTTGATCAACTCGCTCAGGCCAAGGTATTCTCAAAAATTGACTTAAGGTCAGGATACCATCAATTGAAGGTACAAACGGAAGATATCCCCAAAACAGCCTTCACCTCCAGATATGGACTGTACGAGTTCACAGTGATGCCATTTGGATTAACTAACGCCCCAGCATATTTTGTTCACCTCATGAACAAAGTATTTATGAAGTCTATGGATAAGTTCGTCGTGGTATTCATCGACGATATTCTGGTATACTCCAAGACACCAGAACAGCAGGCAGAACATCTCAAGATTGTGCTAGGAGAGCTAAGAAAACACGAATTGTATGCCAAGTTCAGCAAGTGCGAATTTTGGCTAAGACAAGTAGGCTTTCTAGGCCACGTGCTGACCCAAGACGGTATCACAATGGACCCAGAGAAAGTCAAGGCCGTACTTGGCTGGAAGTCACCAGCCAGCGTAACAGACATACGGAGTTTCTTGGGAATGGCAGGATATTACCGCAGATTTATTGAAGGATTCTCCACCATAGCCAAGCCTATGACACAGTTGCTCAAGAAAGATAAGAAGTTCGAATGGACAGAAGCCTGCGAGAAAAGTTTCCAAGAACTAAAACGGAAGTTAACGACAGCACCGGTATTAATTGTCCCCGACATACACAAGAATTTTGAAGTATATTGTGACGCGTCCAAAAAGGGTCTCGGATGCGTGTTGATGCAGGAAGGCAAGGTCGTCGCCTACGCTTCAAGGCAACTTCGCAAGCATGAGGAAAACTATCCCACTCATGACTTAGAAATGGCAGCAGTTATTCATGCACTCAAGGAATGGAGGCATTTCTTACTTGGGAATCAATGTGAAATATATACGGATCACAAAAGTCTCAAATATATTTTCACACAGCCAGAACTAAACTTACGGCAACGACGTTGGTTGGAGTTGGTAAAGGATTATGATGTTGGTATCCATTACCATCCAGGGAAAGCAAATGTAGTGGCCGATGCCCTTAGTCGGAACCCCAGCTCTGACGAAAACAATCTGCACAGCTTGAGGCCTGAATTCCAACAAGAATTTGCCAAGCTCAACTTGATAATGGTAGCAGAAGGCACCATATCATACTTGGAAATACAACCCAACCTTGTGGAGAAAATTAAAGAAGCTCAGCCCGGTCACACCAGCACCGAAGGCATCAAAAGAAAGTTGAGTATGGGCAAGGCCTCGGAATTCGTATAGACAATGAAGGAATATTATGGTACGGAGAAAGGCTCTGCGTGCCAAACATAGAAGACCTTAAACAGCAAATTTTAGCTGAAGCACACACCACTCCATATTCAATCCACCCTGGAGGAACCAAAATGTATAAGGATATTCAGGAAAGATTTTGGTGGCACGGTATGAAGAGGGACATAGCCACCTTCATTGCATGTTGCGACTCATGTCAACGCATAAAAGCTGAGCATCAGAGACCAGCTGGACTACTGCAACCGAACAAAATACCTGAGTGGAAATGGGATGAAATAGGGATGGATTTCATTGTCGGACTACCTCGGTCACGACACGGGAATGATGCCATATGGGTCATCACTGACAGGTTAACCAAAGTGGCACACTTTATTCCAATAAAGACGACCCACACCACTCAGAGGCTTGCCAGGATTTATCTTTCCCGCATAGTTAGTCTGCACGGTGTCCCGAAGACTATAATATCCGACAGAGGCACTCAGTTCGTCTCAAGATTTTGGGAGCATTTACAACAGGCCCTGGGAACCCAACTAGCCTTCAGTACCGCATACCACCCACAGACTGATGGACAAACAGAACGCGTAAACCAGGTTTTAGAAGACATGCTGAGAGAATGTGTCCTCACATATGGAACCAGTTGGGAAGAAAGCCTGCCATACGCCGAGTTCGCGTACAACAATAGCTACCAGGCCAGCCTACAAATGGCACCATTTGAGGCTTTATACGGACGAAGATGTCGTACCCCGTTAAATTGGTCAGAGACCGGAGACAGCCGCATCTTCGGACCAGACGTGCTCAGAGAAGCCGAGGAAAAGGTCAAGCTAATCAGAGACCGACTTAAGACCGCTCAAAGTCGACAGAAGAGTTATTATGATCAGAAACATCATAGGGTCAGCTTCGAACCCGGTGAGTTCGTATACCTGAGAGTATCCCCTATGAGAGGACTGCAACGGTTTAAGATTAAAGGAAAGTTAGCACCAAGATTCATTGGACCATTCTGCATAGTGGCACGAAGAGGCACTGTAGCCTACCAGCTAGACTTACCCGGAGACTTGTCTGACATTCACGACGTGTTCCACGTCTCTCAATTAAGGAAGTGCGTAAGCAACCCAGAGAAACAAGTATCCCATGAAAACATTGACGTGCACCCAGACCTCACTTATCGGGAACGTCCTGTAAGAATATTAGAGGAGTCTGAAAGGAGGACCCGACAGAAGACCATCAAGTTTTTCAAAGTCCAGTGGAGCAATCACACCGACAGTGAAGCAACTTGGGAAAGCGAGGATTTTCTTCGGACAGAGCATCCACACTTATTTAAGGATCAGCTGAAATCTCGGGGATGAGATTTTTCCTAAGGGGGTAGGTGTTGTGACACTCCAAAATTTTAATTTGGTTTTTATCAAAAACTTTGTGGTTTTTGAAAAGAGGCCATTTATTTTCTTTAGAAAAACCTTCCTATTAAAAACTTCCTTTTCTTTGGCAAGGTTTTTATTTTTTTTTATTCAAGCTATGGTGTTTGATATTTTGAAGCTTCTTCTCTGTTGGTTCCCTCTCAAATCTATTTTGGGAGTTTAATCTTTTTCTTTTAAAAAGAAACTCTATGAAAATTTGGGATTTTCATATCTTGAAAACCACCCATGATTTGGCATTTTGCCCATGTGGTAAAACCCCTCCAAAACCTCCCCTCCTCCTTGTAATCAACCTAAGTTCTCTGTCCCAACTAATCCAAGCAAGTTTTGTATTTTATTCTAATTATTTTTCCTCTCAAATCATTTCTGAAAATTATTTGGAGCCTGAGTGATTTTCAAAGCAAGTACCCTTTTGCATTTGAGTTTTGACCTCAAACCAACTCTCCTGGATAGTCCTTTGTACCCACAACCCAGAACCATCTTGATCCACTCCTTCTCTTTTCAAAATTTTCAAAATTCAGTCTTTGCAAGTTTGGACCAGATTTGCCAAATTTGATGAAATTCATATCTACACTCCTCCAAAAATTCCACCAAAATTCAGGCAGCCTACTTGAGCAATGAGAAGCCACTCCACCAAAAATCAGCTCAAGGAAAAATCACCAGAGGCCAAATTCATTCTATCGAGCACCTTGCATGCACTGTTGCTGTTCAAAATTCAGAAAGTTCAGAGATTCAGTCGTTTTCCCTTCGTCAGACTCGATCACGCGGCCACAGTGCACCCTGGCGCGTTGCACGCAGCCTCTTCTCACTGGCCAGCACCCCGCACGCACGCTTGGCCGATTCCTAGCGTCGGTAGCGACGAGCCTCGCCGGCGTTGGAAGCTTCTGCGGTGGCTGCACCTTCCGTGGCGGCCAACAAGGGCCCGAGCCCTCTCGCCACGCCACCCGGCGCCGCCCAACACCCCCTGGCTCTCCGCGTGTCCCTGCCATGCCAGCGCACGCCCGTGGCACCGTCGTCGTGGCCCGGCAAGCACGGAACGTGCTCCCTGCCGCCGACGGGCCGCGCCACCCCCGTTCCATCGAGCTCGCCCATAGCACCAAATCCCAGCCCGATTAGCACCTAAATGGAACCGGTGGACCTCAACGACGATGCCCAAGCCCCTAATCCCAAAAGTTTTTCTTGGACGATGTCTAGGGTGATTCCTAGCATCGAGAGGTAGGATGGGTGTGTACTGGTTAGCTGTGTTTTCTTCCGAAATACCGTAAACGGAACTAGTCCTTCGTGACTACGGAAATCTGTTGGCTGTGGGAAAAAATTTGTACAAACTCTGCAGAGTCATATATTCCTCCAAATCATCTATTCCTTGTCCTAGATCGATATTATCTTATCCTAATCAAATGTCAGTTTTGATGGCAGAGACTCCGGTGGTTCGCATGAGTGCTAATTCCGGTTAAATGATTATTCCTGTGGATGGACTAACCCATTTATTCTCATGGATTAAATGTTTATTATGAGTATTATTTACTTGTGAATAAAAGCCCTTTCTGTGATGTCGCCCCGACGTCCGACTGTGGAATTTCTTTTAAAGCCCTTTCTGTGATGTCGCCCCGACGTCCGACTGTGGCATTTCTTTTAAAGCCCTTTCTGTGATGTCGCCCCGACGTCCGACTGTGGCATTTCTTTTAAAGCCCTTTCTGTGATGTCGCCCCGACATCCGACTGTGTATTTATTTTAAAGCCCTTTATGTGGTGTCGCTAAGACGCCCGACTGTGGCATCATTTCCTTATATTTATTTGTTCACCTTTCGAGGCGTCGCTTCAGACACCCGATCGGTAGTTATTTATGTTTTGTTGGGATTTCAGGCGGACTACCGCCGTTTCCCTTTTACTTACCTTGTTATGCTAATTTTTGAATGTACATTGGTGAATTATTCATGACGCATCCACGCATACATTTGTTATATCTTACGTCCGAACTGTCTTGCGAGTACTTTCAAAGTACTCACTGGCTTGTTGATTTGGCCAGATGCTGACGAAGGCGATCTCATGGATGAAGAGTTTGATAGCGAGTCCGACACCTAGAGGAGTCCCAGTCAGTCTCGTGTGATCCTAGATTTGGTCACTGTTTTATATCCGCTTCCGCTACCAAATAAATTCATCGAGCCTCACCTCGACGCTCAATGAGATGACAGACTTAGAGTCTTGTATTTCTCTCCCCGCTGTGTTTCTCCACCACCGCCCTATCCTCGAGTCAGTAGTATGCCTCCACACCACTGTGTCATGTCCGCCATTATGTATATTTATTGGCGTGCTTGTAATAATTTGGTTGAGCAACCGTAGTTCGACCCTGTAATATATTTTATGCTACTGTCTTATTGTATCAAGAATCTGTCTACCAGTGAGGAGGATTTCTCTCATACTGGACTCAAAAGATTGGTTTCTCAATAAATATTTTTATTGGAAAACCGGTCGTGACACAAAAGGTGCCAAGGCCGAAGCCCAAAAGGCTCTCCAAGAGATTGACGCGATGAAGAAGATAGCGGCGGGTAAGGCTTTCTATATGCAAAGCAAGCATGTAAAAGTAAATTACCGATTACTTACCCGAATCCGGAGCTCTCTAGGAGCATTTGCAGATTTGCCCCGCAGCATGTCCGATGCCGCACAATTTTACTAGGCTGGGGATGGAAGCTCAACGGAGAAGCTGTTCTGGTCTCAGTATGCTGAGGCCGAACACCCGGTGCCAAATGAGCGACCAGCTGAAGCAGATGGTCGAGCTACATAAGGCGGCCGATCGGGCCATGAAGAGCTTTATAGTCCGGCTGTGGCCTGGCGACGCCCTTCCGAACAGCTTCTTCAGCCTAGTGAGGTGGCTTGTAGATGCCTGCCCGTGGCTGGAGGTCGTCAAGCGATCTGTCTGCATTGAAGGTGCATGTCGGGCTTTTGCCCATGTGAAATTGCAGTGGGTCAAGCTAGACGCCGTGAAGCTGATCAAGGAGGGGCCGCCAGAGGGCAAGGAGCACCGCCACCCCGAGATGTACTACGAGGGTGTTCTGCCGGGTGCCCGTCTCATCGCGGATGAGTGTTCAAAAGATGTAATATTTGAATGAGACTTGCTCGTTTTATCCTGTATTTATGAAAACTTGTTTCATATGTGCTATGCAACGCTTGTTTGAATTTAAAATATTACCTTTTGTTTGGCTGTTTATCCAATCTGAGAGATGGCTAGTCCTCGGCTTCTGCCCCCATGCCACGAGTGCTGGGGTGTTCGGGATAAACCTGAGCACTCTTGTTCCCATGTTTGGGTCCTTCGAGGGAGGTGCTCAGCACAACGAACAAGGCAACCAGACTAATAATGCTTTATCACTCTCACTTAGCCATAGAATTCTATAATTTTAAATTTCGGCGAAGCCCCTGGTATTCGGAAGGCCGAATTCGGGGCGCGATACACGCCTTTAAGCCGGACAGGGCCGGCCCCTCGCTCTAAGCGGCATAAGTCTTTAGGGACTTGAAAACCTCGCCGAACAGCGACCAGTCTCTCGCCTTATCATGACAGTCAGTTTTAGCTTTCTCTACTGAGGTGCTGAACCCAGTAGAACCGGGGCACAATCGCATTAGTTCTCCTAGCGCTACCTTAGCCGATAGAGCGGAACATAAGGTACCAAAACATAGGAGCCGGGCAAACCCAACATTTGACCAAAGACATGATTCAGAGCTGATGCATATAATGCTATAAGTTCGGGGTGCCGCACTTGTGAAAGTGTTCGAACTTTTCACACCGCATTGTGGGGTACGTAAGCCCCTGGTGTATTGGCCGTACCAAAGTGTACGGTTGCAAGGCATCGTTAATGAACACATAGATATATATATATATATATATATATAACAAGAATGCAATAATAGTCGTAATGTCATGCATCGTTTATTCGAAAAAATTGCGTTAAAGCAGAGTGATACAGATAGTGTGATAAGCAAAGAGTAGGACTATGTCCCTTCCAAGGGCAAGCTGAGGAATGATATTAAATCGAATATTTCGCTCGTTACTGTAATCAACCTGGGAATTCCATGGTATGACGTAGCTGTCTGCCTCCTTGGTTGCTGCATCATGTGTTCGGCAATAGTGCTGCTGGACAGTGTTTCCAGAGATTAAGGTCCTGAAAAAAGAAAAATAACCAAACGGGAAGTCCCTAGTGT
Source organism: Triticum dicoccoides (assembly GCF_002162155.2). Lineage (NCBI taxonomy): Eukaryota > Viridiplantae > Streptophyta > Magnoliopsida > Poales > Poaceae > Triticum > Triticum dicoccoides. The sequence goes on from NC_041380.1 coordinate 382,635,532, forward strand.
GGTTTAAGCCGTGTCTTGGGGCGTGCCGTAGTTGTGCCCCCTACCCACCTGTGCCCATGGTATTTTTAATGCGTAATTATGTAGGCGCGGCACAAGTTTCACCGTTGGGTTGGGATTGGGGTGGCCGCCGTATTTGTATGCGAGCTCAGATCGCGCTAGGCGGTCTATTTGCCGATTTCCCTGAGCGCGCTTGAAGGTGTCCGGGCTTTGAAGCGCTGAACTAGTTGATTGCCTTGAGAGGCTGCTTTGTGCTTCTGCTGCGAGGGCCGCGGTGTGCTCCTCTGTTCGGAGAGAGTGCTCTGTGTTTCCATTGACTGTAATAACTCCGCGAGGTCCTGGCATCTTGAGCTTGAGGTATGCATAATGCGGTACCACATTGAATCTAGCAAATGCGGTTCGCCCGAGCAGCGCGTGATAACCACTGCGGAACGGGACTATATCGAAGATTAACTCTTTGCTTCAGAAGTTATCCAGGGATCCGAAGACCACTTCCAGTGTAATTGAGCCTGTGCAATGGGCCTCCACGCCTGGAATGACGCCTTTAAAGGTGGTTTTTGTGGGTTTGATCCTTGAGGGGTCTGTACCCATTTTGCGCACTGTGTCCTAATAAAGCAGGTTCAGGCTGCCGCCATCCATAAGGACTCGAGTGAGGTGGAATCCGTCAATGATTGGGTCTAGGACCAGTGCGGCAAATCCGCCATGATGGATACTAGTGGGGTGGTCCCTACGATCGAAGGTGATCGGATAGGAGGACCAAGGGTTGAACTTTGGGGCGACTGGCTCCAACGCATATATGTCCCTGAGCGCACGCTTTCACTCCCTCTTGGGGATGTGGGTCACGTATATCATGTTCACCGTCCGCACTTGCGGGGGAAACCTCTTCTGCCCTTCGGTGTGCGGCTGCCGGGGCTCCTCCTCGTCATCGCTATGCGGCCCCTTGTCCTTGTTTTCGGCAATTAACTTGCCGGCCTGCTTGAACACCCAACAATCCCTGTTGGTGTGATTGGCTGGCTTGTCTAGGGTTCCATGTATTTGACACGAGCGATCGAGTATACGGTCCAAGCAGGATGGACCCGGCGTACTTTGTTTGAATGGCTTATTCCGCTGACCGGGTTTAGAGCCTTTGAATCCGTCATTGACTGCCGTATCCTTGGTGTTTTCGCTGTTAATACGGCGCTTATGTTTGTTGCAACGTGACCTGCTATTGCCGTCCTTGGTATCCGGGGTACCATGGTTCTTTGATATATTATTACTGCGAGCCAGCCAGCTGTCTTCTCCACCACAAAAGCAGGTCATGAGCATTGTGAGAGCTGCCATAGATTTCGGCTTTTCCTGACCAAGGTGCCGGGCTAGCCACTCATCTCGGATGTTGTGTTTGAAAGCCGCTAAGGCCTCTGCATCCGGACAATCGACGATCTGATTTTTCTTTTTAAGGAACCGAGTCCAGAATTGCCTGGCCGACTCTTCTGGTTGCTGAATTATGTGGCTCAAGTCATCGACGTCTGGTGGTCGCACATAAGTGCCCTGAAAGTTGTCAAGGAATGCGGCTTCCAGATCTTCCCAACAGCTAATGGAGTCTGCTGGCAAGCTGTTAAGCCGATGCCGCACTAGTCCTTTGAGCTTTAGTGGGAGGTATTTGATGGCGTGTAAGTCATCACCGCGGGCCATGTGGATGTGGAGGAGGAAATCCTCGATCCATACTGCTGGATCTGTTGTGCCGTCGTATGATTCAATATTTACAGGTTTGAAACCTTCTGGGAATTGATGTTCCATTACTTCGTCTATGAAGCATAAGGGGTGTGCGGCGCCTCTGTATTGGGCTATATCGCGACGCAGCTCGAAAGGGTCTTGCCCGCTGTGTTCGGCCCGACCAGATTTGCTTTTACTGTATCCGGCGTGACGTTTATCGTCTCGCAGAGTAGTGCACCCTCGTGATCCGTAGATCGATCTTTCATGCTTTGCTTTGTCCTCCAATATGTCTCGCAGGTCAGGCGTATCTCCCCATGCCTTTTTATTTGAATGGCGTCGGGGTGGAGGCTGAGCTTTTGGCTGGAATGCCTCTCTATCGCGGCCACGAGGTGGCCGATCAGCCGTATCATACGCTTCGTCCTCCAGTCGGGGAAGTAACCTGCACTTTGGGTAATTCTTGGAGGGGCGCTCGAGTTTATATTCCTCGGCCGCGAGGACTTCAGTCCATCTGTCAGCTAGCAGATCTTGATCAGCTTGAAGCTGCTGCTGCTTTTTATTCAGGCTATTTGCTGTGGCCATAAGCCGGCGCTTGAAGCGCTCTTGTTCGACGGGATCCTCTGGTACGACGAATTCATCGTCGCCGAGGCTTGCCTCGTCTTTGGAGGGGGGCATGTAATTGTCATCCTCCTCCTCTCCGTCTGTCGCTCTCTCAGGAGAGTTGTCTCCTTCATCCTCCTGCTCTAAATCTTGCTGGAGGGGATTGTTGTTGTCGTCGGCACTATCCGAAGTGTTATTATCTCTTGTGCCGGTATCACCACTTTTGCTTTGGCAGGACTTAGAGCGGAGCCACTGACGTTGGCGCTTGGGTTGCTTCTTGGAGGGGTCATCCTCCGCTATCTCGTCGCCATTGCCTTCATTGGGTGTATCCACCATGTATATGTCATATGACGAGGTGGCTTTCCAGTGCCCTATAGGCGCTGGTTCATGTTCGTCTCCTACATCGTCGTCCATACCGTCGATGTCTTCGGAGTCAAAGTTGAGCATGTCGGTTAAATCATCGACAGTGGCTACGAAGTGGGTGGTGGGTGGGCGTCGAATTTCTTCGGCGTCCGCATCCCAATCCTTTTGGCCATAATCCGGCAAGGGCTCTCCTAACAAAGAGAGAGACCTTAGTGAATTTAGAATGCCGCCGAAGGGCGAGTGCTGAAAGATATCCACGGCGGTGAATTCGCTGATCGGCGCCCAATCGGATTCGATTGGCAGGGGCGCGGACGGTTTGGAGTCCAGAAAAGAGTCCGACACCTTGGAGTCACGGGCTTCGCAGAGGATTAGGCTGGTGTTCGGCTCGACCGCCGTTGAGACTGCAGCCCCTGAGGTGGTGTCTAGCCGCCCGTCCTCGATTGGCGCAGTTGGCTCCGAGCTAAGGGTCGGAGCTGATGCGGGCGCGGCCTCTGGGGTACTGTTCGGCGGCAGAGCTAGGTCATACCCGTCATGACAGTGCGGCGCGCCTGGCTGTGGCTCGAATCCGTCGAAGATCAAGTCTCCGTGGATGTCGGCCGTGTAGTTCAAACTTCCAAATCTGACCTGACGGCCAGGGGCGTAGCTTTCAATCTGCTCCAGATGGCCAAGCGAATTAGCCCGCAGTGCAAATCCGCCGAATACAAAGATCTGTCCGGGGAGAAAAGTCTCGCCCCGGACCGCATCGCTATCAATGATAGTAGGAGCCATCAAGCCTAACGGCGACGACACAGAGGAACTCTCAATGAAAGCACCAATGTCGGTGTCAAAACCGGCGGATCTCGGGTAGGGGGTCCCGAACTATGCGTCTAGGCCGGATGGTAACAGGAGGCAGGGGACACGATGTTTTACCCAGGTTCGGGCCCTCTTGATGGAGGTAAAACCCTACGTCCTTCTTGATTAATATTGATGATATGGGTAGTACAAGAGTAGATCTACCACGAGATCGGAGAGGCTAAACCCTAGAAGCTAGTCTATGGTGTGATTGTATGTTGTGGTTGTTGTCCTACGGACTAAAACCCTTCGGTTTATATAGACACCGGAGAGGGTTAGGGTTACACAAGGTCGGTTACAAAGGAGGAGATATCCATATCCGTATTGCCTAGCTTGCCTTCCATGCCAAGTAGAGTCCCATCTGGACACGAGACGAAGTCTTCAATCTTGTATCTTCATAGTCTAACAGTCGGCCAAAGGATATAGTCCGGCTGTCCGGAGACCCCCTAATCCAGGACTCCCTCACCCATGCCTTTTCCTCCCAAACCATCCAAGAAAAAGGATGATGAGGATTTTGAGCGCTTTGCTGAAATGATTAGACCTATCTTTTTGCGTATGCGATTAACTGATATGCTCAAAGTCAATCCTTATGCTAAGTACATGAAAGATATTATTACAAATAAAAGAAAGATGTCGGAAGCTGAAATTTCCACCATGCTTGCTAATAATACTTTTAAGGGTGGAATACCAAAGAAACTTGGAGATCCCGGTGTACCAACTATACCATGCTCTATTAAAAGAAACTATGTTAAAACTGCTTTATGTGATCTTGGAGCCGGTGTTAGTGTCAATGTTGGGAATATCGCTTATGGGGAACTTATCGGTCGACCCATGATAAGGGGTAAATCGGCCAGTTTATCGGCATATCGGCCGATTTATCGCCATATCGGCTGATTTATCAGCCGATTTATCTTATCGGTCTGACAGCGGTAAGCGATAAATCGGCCGATTTATCGGCATATCGGAAGATATCTTGAACAGTGGTTAGTGTTATGCCTCTCTCTTTATATCGTAGACTTGATTTGAATAAGTTGACTCCTACTGAAATATCTTTGCAAATGGCTGATAAATCAACTACTATACCTATCGGTATTTGTGAGGATGTGCCTGTTGTAGTTGCAAACGTTACTATTTTAACGGACTTTGTTATTCGTGATATTCCCGAGGACGATAGTATGTCTATTATTCTTGGAAGACCCTTTGTGAATACTGCAGGGGCTGTTATTGATTGCACTAAAGGCAATGTCACTTTTCATGTTAATGGTAATGAGCATACGGTACACTTTCCGAGGAAACAACCTCAAGTTCATAGTATCAACTCTATTGGAAAAATGCCATCGATTATATTTGGAGGTTTTGAATTTCCTCTTCCTACTGTCAAGAAGAAATATGATAATCTTATTATTGGGGATGTGCATATCCCCGTTGAGGTAACATAGTGTTATTCGAAATTTCTCCGGAACCATGTTATTCAGAATGAGTTCGTTAACAAGACTTGATCAACCTTGTTAGTGGATTCCTTTTGATGACCATGAGACGGATGAAACTAGAAGGCACAACCTTCTGTACCCCACTTTTACTTTCTGTTATTTATATTAAATAGAATAAAAAACAAATATTTTTCTGTCTGTTATCTGATTATCCGTGCAGTATAAAAATACCTCGAAAATAAAAGTTCTCCAAATGCCCTGAAATTTAAATATGATTTTTTCTAGAATATTTGAGAATATTTGGCACTGAGAACACAACAGGGCGGGTCAACCACCTGCCCACGAGGGTGGAGGGCGCGCCCTACCCCCCTGGGCGCGCCCCCTGCCTCGTGGGCCCACGGTGGCCCTCCTCCACTTATTCCTGCACCCATACACTTCCTCTTCCTCCCACAAACACGAATATCCAGCTCAAGCATGAGTTCTAGCTCACTTTGCAGCCATTTTCGATCTCCTTGCTCAAAGCACCTCTCACAAAACTTCTTGGGAAGATTGTTCCTTGGTATGTGACTCCTCCATTGGTCGAATTAGTTTTTGTTCTAGTGCTTTATTCATTGCAAATTTTTGCTGCTTAGGTGACCCTGTTCTTGAGCTTGCATGTCAAATTTATATGGTCAAAAGTAGTTTTGATGCATGATATAGGCCCTAGGCACTTGTAGGAGTAGTTGCTATCAATATTATTGAGTTCAATTTACTTTCATTTTGAAGTTACTAAAAATTTCCAGAATTTTTCGGAGGAAGAAATATGCTTAGGAAAATTTTCCAAGGTGGTTCTTCAAGGAAGCAAGGACCCAGGCTTGCAATGCGTGATGCTGATGACGAGCCACCAAGAAACGCTCCAGTGCGTCCTTGTGAATGGCCCTCTGAGAACTTTATGGATCGAGCGGGAATTAAGGAAGAATTTAACGCATATTTGCGTAACACTGATCTTTGAGCTACGAGGAAGAAAAGTGCAGCCAGTACCACAACCTCACCAGTACCTTTGTGAGGAGGTTTGAATTTTCAACTTCACGTAATTCTCCAACTGTCCTGTTTGATCTTTATGATAAATCTTACACTATGGACTTAGAGGATTTTACCATTGCATGCAAACTTCCACAATGGGGTAGTATAAGGGATCCTCGCAAATCTGAATTTAGAGATTTTCTTGCTAGCATAACTGTGGGAGAATCTAGAGATATTACACAAGCTACCATAGGGAGCATTCACTTTGCTGCTATACATTATTTTGCTCTCTTCATAGGTAGATGCATTAGTGGTAAAGATGAGGCATGTCACATGCGTGTCCCTGATCTTAGTATTCTTAGGAGTGCTATGTTAGGAGACCAAACTTATAATTTGGGAGCCATTGTTGCATGTAGGTTGCATCTTAATAGATTTAATGGAGATTTCTTTGGGTGAATTTATGCAACCCGCATAGCTAATTTTCTTGGTATAGCCATACGCAAAGATGATATTGAATTACCTCCTGCTTACCTAGACTTTAATGCTATGGTTCACCACCAGTTTGTTGAGAGGAATGAATCACCTCTCCAGTATCAACTAATCTTTGACAGACGCCATGCTGTCCATATTACTCTCCCTGCTCCTGCCTTCTTTGATTATCAGGCAAGAGGAAAATATACTATTACCAGAGAGGAGGCAGATGAGTACGAGAGGAGAGAGGAGGCCTGAAATGCCCTCGATGCGGCTATATCTCCTACGTGTCGAAGCACGACTTAGAGGCATAACCGCATTGAAAGCAATGTCGCAAGTAAGGTAATCTTCACAACAACCCATGTAAATATATATAAGGGGAAAGGATACATAGTTGGCTTACACTCGCCACGTCACACAAATACATGAATAACATTACAATCATCCAATACACTCATGGTCCGACTACGGTACCAAAATAAAAGATCAACCCCCACATGCGACACGGTCCCCGATCGCCCCAACTGGGCACCACTACTGATCATCTGGGAAAGACACATAGTAACGACGAGAGTCTTCATCGAACTCCCACTTGAGCTCAAGCGCATCGTCTAGAACGGTATCATCAGTCCCTGCATCTGGTTTTGGAAGTAAACTGTGAGTCACGGGGACTCAGCAATCTCGCACCCTCGCGATCAAGACTATTTAAGCTTATAGGTAAGGCAAGGTAATATGTGGAGCTGCAGCAAGCGACTAGCATATATGGTGGCTAACCTGTTCGCAAAAGGGAGCGAGAAGAGAAGGCAAAGCATGAACGAAGAACTATGATCAAGAAGTGATCCTAGAACAACCTACATCAAGCATTACTCCAACACCGTGTTCACTTCTCGGACTCCGCCGAGAAGAGACCATCACGGTTACACATGCGGATGATTCATTTTAATTAAGTTAAGTTTCATGTTATCTACAACCGGACATTAACAAATTCCCATCTGCCCATAACTGCGGGCACGGCTTTCAAAAGTTCAAATCCCTGCAGGGGAGTCCCAACTTAGCCCATCACAAGCTCTCACGGTCAACGAAGGATATTCCTTCTCCCGAGACATTCCGATCAGACTCAGCATCTCGGTTTTACAAGACATCCTCGACAATGGTAAAACAAATCCAGCAACACCGCCCGAATGTGAAGACAAATCCCGATAGGAGCTGCACATATCTCGTTCTCGGGGCACACTTAGATGAGACATCCTACGAGTAAAACCAACCCTCAAGTTGCCCCGAGGTGGCCCCGCAGTCTACTCGGTCGGACCAACACTCAGAGGAGCACGGGCCCAGGGGGGTTTAAATAAAGATGACCCTTTGGCTCCGGAAACCCAAGGGAAAAGAGGCTAGGTGGCAAATGGTAAAACCAAGGTTGGGCATTGCTGGAGGAGTTTTATTCAAGGCGAACTGTCAAGGGGTTCCCATTATCACCCAACCGCGTAAGGAACGTAAAATCCGGGAACATAACACCGATATGATGGAAACTAGGGCGGCAAGAGTGGAACAAAACACTAGGAAAAAGGCCGAGCCTTCCACCCTTTACCAAGTATATAGATGCATTAAGATAACAAGATAATATAGTGATATCCCAACAATAAACAATGTTCCAACAAGGAACGATCTCCAATCTTCACCTACAACTAGCAACGCTATAAGAGGGGCTGAGCAAAGCGGTAACATAGCCAATCAACGGTTTGCTAGGACATGATGGGTTAGAGGTTTGTCATGGCAATTTGGGAGGCATGATAAGCAAGTGGTAGGTAACGTAGCCTAGGCATAGCAAAAGAGCGAGCATCTAGCAAGCAAAGATAGAAGTGATTTCGAGGGTATGATCATCTTGCCTGCAAAGTTGTCAGAGTTGACTGGATCCTCATAAGCGAACTCAACGGGATCCTCATTCGCGAACTCTTCTCCCGGCTCTACCCAAGCAAGAACAACAAGCAAACGGAACACAATCAACCACGTGCAATGCTCAAACAACATGATGCAAACATGGTATGCTATGCGGGATGCGGTACGTGATGCATATGCAAGATTTGACAAGGAATGATTGAACCTGGCCTCAACATGGAAATCCAAGACTGCCACTGGAAAGGGGAGGTGATTTCGGTTGAAAACGATATAAAGATCACCGGAATCGGATGCACGGTTTGGAAATGGCAAGCAAAACAAATATGGCACCGGTCTGCGATAATCAGCAAGTAGCCATCTAAATGCATCAATATAAGTATGCTAGAACACTCAAACATGACAAGAAAATACATGGCAGTGATCCACTCATGATGCTTGACAAAAGATGAACACTGAGCTACGGCTAATTCATCCATTAACAGGTTCAAACAAGCATGGCAAAAATGCAAATGGTAATAGGTTTCAGACTTAGTGAAATTAACACAAGTCTGGAATTTAACATCAGGAAGCACACTTTAGAGCATGAATACTACAAGCTACAGGAACTTAACATGGCAAAGCAAGGCATGGCACGAAGCTACTCAAAGCATTAACAAAAGTCCCTTAGTGACCTTGAGCCAAAAGGGATCAGAAAATACAATTGCAAGCATGTGAATATGGCAAAAAGATAAACATATCTCAGACTTAGTGAAAAACTGGAGCATGCAAATCAGTTAACGAGTAGGAATGTTTACGAGCTTGATGCACTCATAAGCATACACCCATCAAGAATACATGGCATAGAAGCTAGACATGGCAAGAACAACAACATAATGTGCATGGATCAATAGCAACATCCTCGGCAAAATCGCTAACAAGTCAACAATCTGTCAGGATTCACGAAATAGCAAAAGTAGAGCCAGATTGACTCAAGCTAGGGTGCTCCATAAATGCAAACAAATACATGGATGGACAGAGAACCACAATGTTAACAAATCATCCTTACTGATCATCCTAAAAAGAGGCACGTATCACTAGGAAACAACATGAACATATGGCATAATGACAAAATCAAGACAAGGACTTGGAGAAATTCTAAGTCCCTAAAATCAGCATACCGATTACGCTACTTTGCAAGCTTGTGCTAGTCACCACAAATATCACAAAAATACATGGTAAGCACCTCTGTAAAGATGGCATGGCATATAACAAAACTCATATAGAGCTCAGGAGCATATCATGCACTCATTAATCATGCCAAAAATGACAAATATCTCTTTGATGAAACAAAGCTGCCAAGTTTATCACATAGCCCTCTTTCAACACCATTTCGGGCATCAAGATGAGCTCAAATGAAAATGATGCAATGAGATGAAATTATGTACTCGTCGAGACGAACATTTTGATATGCTACACGTGCAAATCGGTGCTACAGATGCGGAGTTACGACATGATGAAGATTGCTTAAAAAAATAAAGGAGAGGGAAAGTCAACCGAGCTCAAAACTCAGATCTAGGGTTCCTCCGAGGTACTGTAGCAGCGGCGTGTGACCCAAGAACTCCGGCGAGGCAGGAGCGCCGATCCGGCAAGGGGGCAGCCGGATCCGGCGGGAGGGGGCGGCGGCGCGGCCTCTCTGGCGGCGCGGCCTCTCTGGTGCCTCAGGACACCGCGGCGTCGTCGAAGAAGGAGGGCGGCGAGGAGGACTCGGCGAATGGCAATGGCGGGCACGGCGGCCGGCGCAACAACGGCGAGGTGGCGGGGCGGCGTAGGCGACGGCATCAGGGAAGAAGGGCGGCGCGGGCGGCTCGCCTGGTCGGTGCGGGCGGTGGAAGGAGACCGGGCCGGGAGGGCTCTCCCCGGGCCGAGCGGGCCGGCGGTGGCGGTGGATCTGGCGGGGACACGTGTCACGCCCTGGTTGGGTGCAGACGGCAGCGGCGGTGCATCCGGCACGGAGCGGACATGTCCGGCGCGACGCGAGGAGGATTTCTAGGGTTTCGGGGGAAGAAGGCCCGTGATTTCGGAAGGGGTCTATTTATAGGCATAGAGGGAGCTAGGAAGCTCAGAATGAGGTGCGGTTTTCGACCACGCGATCGTGATCGAACGCTCTAGATGATGGAAAGGTTTTTGGTGGGTTTTGGGCCAAATTGGAAGGGTGTTGGGCTGCAACAAAAACGAGGCTTTCTCGGTCCTTCGGTTAGCCGTTGGAGTATCAAACGAAGTCCAAATGGCACAAAACATGGCAGGCGGTCTACCGGTAGTAAACCAAGGCCGCATGGCAAGTCTCGGTCCAATCCATAAATGTTTAACCCCCACACACGAAAAGAGGTAGAACGGGGCACCGGAGGAGATAGGAGCGCCGGAATGCAAAACGGACAACGGGGAAAATGCTCGGGATGCATGAGACAAACACGTATGCAAATGCAATGCACATGATGACATGATATGAGATGCATGAAAAAGGAAACAACACATGGAGACAAAAACCCGAACCCGAGGAAAATAAAATAACTTAGCGCCAGAAACGGCAAGAGTTGGGATACATATAAGGTAAATTACATCCGGGTGTTACAACACTCCACCACTATGAAAGGATCTCGTCCCGAGATCTAGGACGGGAAAAACGCCGGTTACTCAGAACGGAGGTGATCCTCGCGTTCCCAGGTGGCTTCACGGTCGGAATGGTGTGACCACTTGACTTTGAGGAATTTAATTGACCTATTGCGAGTCTTGCGCTCAGTTTCTTCAAGAATAGCAACGGGGTGCTCACGATAAGAGAGGTCTTCCTGGAGATCAATGTCTTCAAGGTTGACGGTGCGGTCAGGGGTCTTGAAGCACTTGCGGAGCTGAGAGACATGGAACACGTCGTGCACGTTTGCAAAGTTTGAAGGAAGCTCGAGTTGATATGCGAGATCGCCTCTCTTGCTGACGATTTTGAAAGGACCCACGTATCGGGGGGCAAGCTTCCCTTTGATACCGAAGCGACGAGTACCTTTCATTGGAGAGACGTGGAGGTAAACATGGTCTCCGAACTCGAAAGTGAAATCACGATGCTTACTATCATAGTAGCTCTTCTGGCGCGATTGCGCTGCTTTGAGGTTATCACGAATGACTTTGCACATTTCCTCTGCCTCTGTGATCAAGTCATTTCCAAGAAGTTGACGTTCACCGGTCTCTGACCAGTTAAGAGGAGTACGACACTTCCTGACATAGAGAATTTCGAATGGGGCCTTGCCCGAACTTGCTTGAAAACTGTTGTTGTGGGAGAAAGGCATATGGAAGACAATCTTCCCACTTCATAGCGAAGGAGATCACACAAGCCCTGAGCATATCTTCAAGAATCTGATTAACACGCTCGACTTGACCGCTAGTTTGAGGATGGAAAGCTGTGCTGAAGCGGATGTTGGTGCCCATGGCCTTCTGAAAAGAATCCCAAAACTTGGAGGTAAAGATGCTGCCACGGTCTGAAGAGATCAACTGTGGAATGCCGTGCAGAGAGACAATCCGAGAGGCATAGAGCTCCGCCAATTGAGCTGCAGTGATAGACTCTTTGATAGGCAGGAAATGAGCCACTTTAGTGAGTTTGTCGATGATAACGAATATAGCATCATTGCCACACTTGGACTTTGGAAACCCAGTCACGAAGTCCATCTCAATGTGGTCAAACTTCCATTCTAGAATGGCAAGAGGTTGGAGGAGACCAGCGGGTCGTTGGTGTTCTGCCTTCACTCTTCTGCAGACATCACATTCATTCACGAACTGAGCAATCTCGCGCTTCATTCGAGTCCACCAATAAGCCTGCTTGAGGTCCTGGTACATCTTCGTACTCCCAGGGTGGATGGAGAGGAGTGAATTGTGAGCCTCGTTCATAATGACTTTACGAAGGTCACCTTTAGGCACAACAATGCGATCCTCGAAGAAGAGAGTATCCTTGTCATCAAGGCGATAGCACTTGTACTTGGGTTGACTCTTGGCAATCCCAATCTTCACCTTCTTCACCATAGCATCAAGAAGTTGAGCTTCGCGAACTGATCTTCCAAAGTAGGAGAGACTTAAAGGTTGGTGAGGAAACCTTGAGGAACAACTTCCAAATTGAGTTTGCGGAAAGCTTCACAAAGCTCGGGTTGGTAGGGCTTGAGAATCAGACTGTTGCAGTAAGCCTTCCTGCTCAATGCGTCAGCAATCACATTGGCCTTGCCTGGAGTATATCCGATACTCGGATTACACTCTTGAATCATTTCGACCCAACGAGTCTGCCTGAGGTTGAGATTAGGCTGAGTGAAGATGTACTTGAGACTCTTGTGGTCAGTGAAGATGTCCACTTTTATTCCCAATAAGAGATGTCTCCAAGTCAAAAGAGCATGCACAACTGCCGCCAACTCGAGGTCATGAGTGGGGTAGTTCTTCTTGTCGGGCTTCAACTCGCGAGAGGTATAAGACACAACTTTCTTCTCTTGCATCAACACTGCACCAAGACCTTGAAGAGAGGCATCACACAAGACCTCGAACGGTTTGGATTCATCAGGAGGAGTCAGAACTGGAGCAGTGACTAATTTCTCTTTCAAAGTGTTGAAAGCGATGTCACATTCCGGAGACCAAACGTACTTCACGTGCTTCTGGAGAAGGTTTGAAAGCGGCTTCGTGATCGTTGAAAAGTTCTCAACGAACCTTCGACGGTAGCTTGCGAGACCAAGGAAGCTGCGGAGTTGCTTCATGTTCTGAGGTGGTTCCCAATTCACAATTGCAGACACCTTCTCAGGATTCACCGCTATGCCCTTGGCAGTGATGATATGTCCAAGATAGAGAACCTCATCGAGCCAAAACTCGCACTTTGAAAACTTGGCGTAGAACTGATGTTCTCTGAGCTTATCGAGCACCAAACGCAAGTGCTTGGCATGATCTTCCTTGTTCTTCGAAAAGACCAGAATGTCATCGAGGTAGACCAAGACGAAGTCATTTGTGTAGGGGTTGAAGATGAAGTTCATCATGCGAGAGAAAGTCGGCGGAGCGTGACGAGGCCAAAAGACATGACAGTGTATTCATATGAACCATAGCTTGTTCTGAATGCTGTCTTGGGAATATCTTGCTCACGGATTCGAATCTGGTGATAGCCCATACGGAGATCAAGCTTGGAGAATACTTGAGCACCTTTGAGTTGTTCAAACAGCTCGCTGATGTTGGGAAGTGGGTACTTGTTCTTTATAGTCTTCTTGTTCAATGGACAGTAGTCAACACAAAGTCGGTCCGTTCCATCCTTCTTCTTCACAAAAAGAACTCCACAACCCCACGGAGAAGAACTAGGTCGGATGAGACCCACTCGCTCTTGAATATCGAGTTGCTTCTTCAGCTCCTTCAACTGTTCAGGTCCAAGCTTTTAAGGACGTTTGCAAACAGGTTCCGCGCCAGGCTCAAGATCGATGACGAATTCAACTGGCCGGTGCGGAGGCATTCCTGGAAGCTCTTCTGGAAAGACGTCTTGATATTCGCAAACGACTGGAATTTGAGAGATGGCATCCAGTTAACCCTTCTCATTGAGAGAAAACAGACGAATGGTATCATCACGAGCGGCAAAGACAATTACATCCTCAGCCGAATGAGTCAATTGAATCTGCCTGGCAGCACAATCAAGATGCGCCTTTTGCTTAGAAAGCCAATCCATTTCAAGAATAAGATCAATATCCGAGTTTCCAAGAACCACTGGAGAGGACAGAGACTTGTAGTCACCCAATGTGATAGAGACATCGGGAGCAACCAAACTAGAAGTCAAAAGCTTGCCGGGAGAAACAACTTGCATGACTTTGGGCATAACCTCAGTATCAACATTGTGCTTCGATGCAAATGGGAATGACAAGAAAGAATGTGATGCACCAGTGTCAAAAAGTACTTTTGCAGGAACATCGTTAATAGGAAGGTTACCCATGATGTCATCTGACGAGTCCTCTGCCTAGGCTGCATTCATCAAGTTGACGTTGGCGTACTTGGGTTATGCTTGACCACAGCTGTACTTGCCGATCTCACAGGAGGAGGAGGGAGACACCTCTGATTGAAGCATTTGTTGGCATAGTGACCCTTCTGTTGGCACTTGTTGCACGTGACCTCTGAGAGCGGACGGTGATACAGAGCACTTGACTTGGAGATTGAGACAAAGTCTTGTTCTGAAAGCCAGGGTTGGGTGGGTGGGAAGATCCACTGCCACATTTGCTCTTCTGCTGATAAGGCTGACGGAACGGAGGAGGAGGAAGCCAATACTTCTGTTGCTTAGCCACTTGAGTTGAGGAAGAAGGAGTAGCATCTCTGACTCGCTTCTTGGAAGCATCCCACTTCAGTTGAGCAGTCTCTTGCTTCATTGCCATGTTGTAAAACTCATCGTACCTCTTGGGCTCAAAGAGAACGAGGCTAGTTGGATTTCTTCTCTGAGACCACCCCTGAACTGGTATATCATGCTCTTCTCGTCAGGGAGGTCCTGCTTAGCAAAGCGGGCGAGCTTCTGAAACATCTTGTTATACTCGTAAACAGACATAGAGCCTTGCTTCAGGTTGCCGAATTCCTCACGCTTGCTTTCAACCATGCTCTGAGGAATATGATGAGCTTTGAAGTCTTGACGGAATTCATCCCAGGTAATCATACGGCCTCCTCTGGAATCTTTATACTGCTGAAACCATTCTGCAGCTTGGTCTTTGAGTTGGAAGGAGGCGAACTTGACAAAGTCCTCAGACCTGACGTTACTGCACTCGAAATGCTTGCATATGTCCACGAGCCAATCATCACCGTCTGTTGCCTCAACACAATTGCTGAAGGTCTTTGGCTGGTTAGCAAGGAACTGGTTGAGTGTAGCAAAGTGATTCTGATTGTTGCCTTGGCCCTGGTTCCCTTGATTGCGCTCTTGAAGAAGTTGCATGATCAGCTGCATATTTGCATTGGTAGCGGCCATCATAGCTTGCCATGCCTCGGGAGGTGGAGGTGGTGGTGGTGGATCAGGATTCAGAGTCGTGCGCATTGGAGGAGCCATCCTGAAGAGGTTGACATCCATTAGCACATTGACAGACAAATATTGAAGTTGAATCAAACGGGTTGAAATTGCAACATATAGTCTTCACAACCGAACAAAATGAACGAATGCATCCCAATTGAAATGGTCACATATCCATAAGTTGAGAAGCCACTTAGAATTGAGGTAGAAGAAAAACAACAAGGTACGGAACAAGAACGAATACTCGGTAAGGATCACCCAATCTCAAACCAAATATCCGCGGAAGAAGAACTAGAGCTACAAGAATTCCCACCTATGAAACTCCCGAACCTTTCCGGTTATGCAATCAGGTGTTGGGGATACAGGGGAAGCATAATATCTCACCCAAATCTAGCAAATCCTACATCCAGATGTATCCATCCTTCAACACATAACCGAGAAAAACTTCGGAAATCATTTACCTCAACCTTCGAAAAGCATCCGTTATACAAGTTATGGCAATACTCCCGAACTCCCGCCCCAGTACTGGGTGGCATCGAGGTTATCTCACCAACAACTGCATAAAAGAGATTTTCGATGTCGGCGAAACTCAGGTATTCCAGAATCTCAACGATAAAATTGTGATGACAACACCTCGGAGCTCAACTCCCCGGGACACTGCCACGACCCCTAAATGACAGGAGGCACCAAGAACAATGTTCTCGTCACAAATCGATCGGAACGATTCCAAGATACCCGCGTGATCCTAAAAAAATTAGTGAAATTTGAGAAGAGAAGAGTCAAAACTCTACGTCAGGAAGCCTTACCAGAGCGATGAAGGGACTGGGGAGTAAAAAGAATTCCTAAACTCTCCGATATATAATTCCTAAATGACTCAAAACATTTTTCTAGACTCAACAACGCCAACGATTCGATCAAGCAGGGGGCTCCTAAGGTCGGGGAAGGCTCTGATACCAACTTGAAACGCCCTCGATGCGGCTATATCTCCTACGTGTCGAAGCACGACTTAGAGGCATAACCTCATTGAAAGCAATGTCGCAAGTAAGGTAATCTTCACAAAAACCCATGTAAATATATATATAAGGGGAAAGGATACATAGTTGGCTTACACTCTCCACGTCACACAAATACATGAATAGCATTACAATCATCCAATACACTCATGGTCCGACTATGGTACCAAAATAAAAGATCAACCCCCACATGCGACACGGTCCCCGATTGCCCCAACTGGGCACCACTACTGATCATCTGGGAAAGACACATAGTAACGACGGAAGTCTTCATCGAACTCCCACTTGAGCTTAAGTGCATCATCTGGAACGGTATCATCGATCCCTGCATCTGGTTTTGGAAGTAAACTGTGAGTCACGGGGACTCAGCAATCTCGCACCCTCGCGATCAAGACTATTTAAGCTTATAGGTAAGGCAAGGTAATATGTGGAGCTACAGCAAGCGACTAGCATATATGGTGGCTAACCTGTTCGCAAAAGAGAGCGAGAAGAGAAGGCAAAGCATGAACGAAGAACTATGATCAAGAAGTGATCCTAGAACAACCTACGTCAAGCATTACTCCAACACCGTGTTCACTTCCCAGACTCCGCCGAGAAGAGACCATCACGGTTACACACGCGGTTGATTCATTTTAATTAAGTTAAGTTTCATGTTATCTACAACCGGACATTAACAAATTCCCATCTGCCCATAACCGCGGGCACGGCTTTCAAAAGTTCAAATCCCTGCAGGGGAGTCCCAACTTAGCCCATCACAAGCTCTCACGGTCAACGAAGGATATTCCTTCTCCCGAGACATTCCGATCAGACTCGGCATCTCGGTTTTACAAGACATCCTCGACAATGGTAAAACAAATCCAGCAACACCGCCCGAATGTGCCGACAAATCCCGATAGGAGCTGCACATATCTCGTTCTCATGGCACACTCAGATGAGACATCCTACGAGTAAAACCAACCCTCAAGTTACCCTGAGGTGGCCTCGCAGTCTACTCGGTCGGACCAACACTCAGAGGAGCACTGGCCCAGGGGGGTTTAAATAAAGATGACCCTTGGGCTCCGGAAAGCCAAGGGAAAAGAGGCTAGGTGGCAAATGGTAAAACCAAGGTTGGGCATTGCTGGAGGAGTTTTATTCAAGGCGAATTGTCAAGGGGTTCCCATTATCACTCAACCGCGTAAGGAACGCAAAATCCGGGAACATAACACCGATATGACGGAAACTAGGGCGGCAAGAGTGGAACAAAACACTAGGAAAAAGGCTGAGCCTTCCACCCTTTACCAAGTATATAGATGCATTAAGTTAACAAGATAATATAGTGATATCCCAACAATAAACAATGTTCCAACAAGGAACGATCTCCAATCTTCACCTGCAACTAGCAACGCTATAAGAGGGGCTGAGCAAAGCGGTAACATAGCCAATCAACGGTTTGCTAGGACATGATGGGTTAGAGGTTTGACATGGCAATTTGGGAGGCATGATAAGCAAGTGGTAGGTAACGTAGCATAGGCATAGCAAAAGAGCGAGCATCTAGCAAGCAAAGATAGAAGTGATTTCGAGGGTATGATCATCTTGCCTGCAAAGTTGTCAGAGTTGACTGGATCCTCGTAAGCGAACTCAACGGGCTCCTCATTCGCGAACTCGTCTCCCGTCTCTACCCAAGCAAGAACAACAAGCAAACGGAACACAATCAACCACGTGCAATGCTCAAACAACATGATGCAAACATAGTATGCTATGCGGGATGCGGTATGTGATGCATATGCAAGATTTGACAAGGAATGATTGAACCTGGCCTCAACTTGGAAATCCAAGACTGCCACTGGAAAGGGGAGGTGATTTCAGTTGAAAATGATATAAAGATCACCGGAATCGGATGCACGGTTTGGAAATGGCAAACAAAACAAATATGGCACCGGTCTGCGATAATCAGAAAGTAGCCATCTAAATGCATCAAGATAAATATGCTACAGCACTCAAACATGACAACAAAATTCATGGCAGCGATCCACTCATGATGCTTGACAAAAGATGAACACTGAGCTACGGCCAATTCATCCATTAACAGGTTCAAACAAGCATGGAAAAAATGCAAATGGTAACAGGTTTCAGACTTAGTGAAATTAACACAAGTCTGGAATTTAACATCAAGAAGCACACTTTAGAGCATCAAAACTACAAGCTACAGGAACTTAACATGGCAAAGCAACACATGGAATGAAGCTACTCAAAGCACTTAACAAAAGTTCCTTAGTGACCTTGAGCCAAAAGGGATCAGAAAATACAATTGCAAGCATGTGAACATGGCAAAAACATAAACAGGTCTCAGACTTAGTGAAAAACTGGAGCATGCAAATCAGTTAACGAGTAGGCATGTTTACGAGCTCGACGCACTCACTACAGAGCATGGCATGACAAACTAAGCATACACCCATCAAGAATACATGGCATAGAAGCTATACATGGCAAGAACAACAACATAGCATGCACGGATCAATAGCAACATCCTCGGCAAAATCGCTAACAAGTCAACAATCTGCCAGGATTCACGAAATAGCAAACGTAGAGCTCGATTGGATCAAGCTAGGGTGCTCCATAAACGCAAACAAATACATGGATGGACAGAGCACCACAATGTTAACAAGTCATCCTTACTGATCATCCTCAAAAGAGGCACGTATCACTAGGAAACAACATGAACATATGGCATAATGACAAAATCAGGATAACGATTATGCTACTTTGCAAGCTTGTGCTAGTCACCACACATATCACAAAAATACATGGTAAGCACCTCTGTAAAGATGGCATGGCGGCATATAACAAAACTCATCTAGATCTCAGGAGCATATCATGCACTCATTAATCATGGCAAAAATGACAACTATCTATTTGATGAAACAGAGCTGCCAAGTTTATCACATAGCCCTCTTCCAACAGCATTTCGGGCATCAAGATGAGCTCAAATGAAAATTATGCAATGAGATGAAATGATGTACTCATCGATACGAACATTTTGATATGCTACACGTGCAAATCGGAGCTACAGATGCGGAGTTACGACATGATGAAAATTGCTTAAAAAATAAAGGAGAGAGGGAAAGTCAACCGAGCTCAAAACTCAGATCTAGGGTTCCTCCGAGGTACTGTTGCAGCGCCGTGTGACCCGAGAACTCCGGCGAGGAACTTCCGCTCCCGCGAGGCAGGAGCACCGATCCGGCGAGGGGGCAGCCGGATCCGGCGGGAGGGGGCGGCGGCGCAGCCTCTCTGGCGCCTCGGGATGTCGCGACGTCATTGGAGAAGGAGGGCGGCGAGGAGGACACGGCGGCCAGCAATGGCGGGTGCGGCGGCCAGCGCAACAACGGCGAGGTGGTGGGGCGGCGTAGGCGACGGCATCTGGGAAGAAGGGCGGCGCGGGCGGCTCGCCTGGTCGGTGCGGGCGGTGGAAGGAGACCGGGCCGGGAGGGCTCTCCCCGGGTTGAGCGGGCCGGCGGCGGTGGTGGATCTAGCGGGGACATGTGTCACTCCCTGGTTGGGCGCGGACAGCGGCGGCGGTGTGTCTGGCACGGAGCGGACATGTCCGGTGCGGCGCGAGGAGGATTTCTAGGGTTTCGGGGGAAGAAGACCCGTGATTTCGGAAGGGGGTCTATTTAGTCATAGAGGGAGCTAGGAATCTCAGAATGAGGTGCAGTTTTCGACCACGCGATCATGATCGAACGCTCTAGATGATGGAAAGGTTTTTGGTGGGTTTTGGGCCAAATTGGAAGGGTGTTGGGCTGCAACAAAAACGAGGCTTTCTCGGTCCCTCGGTTAGCCGTTGGAGTATCAAACAAAGTCCAAATGGCATGAAACTTGACAGGCGGTCTACCGGTAGTAAACCAAGGCCGCATGGCAAGTCTTGATCCAATCCGGAAATGTTTAACCCCCACACACGAAAAGAGGTAGAAAGGGGCACCGGAGGAGATAGGAGCGCCGGAATGCAAAACGGACAACGGGGAAAATGCTCGGATGCATGAGACGAACACGTATGCAAATGCAATGCACATGATGACATGATATGAGATGCATGACAAAGGCAACAACATATGGAGACAAAAACTCGAACCTGAGGAAAATAAAATAACTTAGCGCCGGAAACGGCAAGACTTGGGATACATATAAGGTAAATTACATCCGGGGTGTTACAAGGCCGCTCGTTGCCACGCTGCAGCTCAGGAGGCGATAGCCGCTGCATCGCGGTACGACCCCAGCTACTATTATGGATATCCGCCAGGCCAGCCGTGGCCATAGACAAACTTAGGCCAAAAGCCTAAGCTTGGGGGAGTACGTATTTCCCACCGACATTACATTTATGTTCACACACTCATTGCTAGATGTCGGTGCTCATACTTTTTCATTGTATCATCCATGCTAGTTTGATTTCCTTTTTATGCTTTCTTCTTGTGTGTTTAATAAACCTTAAGAAAAACCAAAAAAATTAGTTGTAGCTTTTAGTTAGTTTAATTTCCATTAGTAATTAAAAAGAAAACCCAAAAAGAGTTCATGTTCTTCTTTTGCTTGTTGGGAGCTTTCCCGTGTAAATAGTTTTATTTCTTTCCTTTTCTTTGGGGGTCGATAGGAGAAGACCATAATTAAATTGTTGAAGTGGATCTTATATGCATACTTGTTGATCTGACAAAAGAGCCATATTGCCTTGTCTTCTCCTGTTTATTGAATGCTTGCAGATTCCATCTTAGTCCAATGCACGTGCACTATTATTATTATTCACACTATTCGGTCGTGCAAGTGAAAGGCAATTATGATGTTATATGATGGATTGGATGAGATGAGAAAAGATGGTATGAACTCGACCTCTTTTGTTTTTGTAAATATGATCAGTTCATCGTTCCTGATTCAGCCTATTATGAATAAACATGTTTGCAATGACAACTAGAGATCATAGTTTCTTATGCCATGCTTGATTAGCTATAAGTTATAATGGCTTACCTTGCGTGCCAACATGCTATTAAAATGGTTATGATGTGGTATGATAGGGTGGTATCCTCCTCTGAATGATTTAAGTGACTTGACTTGGCGCATGTTCACGCATGTAGTTGAAACAAAATCAACATAGCCTTCACGATATTTATGTTCATGGTGGATTATATCCTACTCATGCTTGCATTCGGTGTTGATTAATTTTAATGCATGTTCATGACTGTTGTCGCTCTCTAGTTGGTTGCTTCTCAGTCTTTTGCTAGCCTTCACCTGTACTAAGTGGGAATACTGCTTGTGCATCCAAACTCCTTAAACCCCAAAGTTATTCCACATGAGTCCACTATACCTACCTATATACAGTATCTACCTGCCGTTCCAAGTAAATTTGTATGTGCCAAACTCTAAACCTTCAAATAAATATCCTGTTTTGTATGCTCGAATAGCTCATGTATCAACTAGGGTTGTCTGTATCTTCCATGTTAGGCAGGTTATTCTCAAGAGGAGTGGACTCCGCTCCTCACTCACGAGATAAATGGCTGGTCACCGGGATGCCCGGTCCCATGCTTTATGCAGACTAAATCAAAATAATTGCAAACAAAACTCCCCCTGGGACTCTTGTTAGTTGGAGGCACTCGTTGTTTCGAGCAAGCCATGGATTGATGCTTGTTGGTGGAAGGGGGAGTATAAACTTTACCATTCTGTTTGGGAACCACCTATAATGTGTGTAGCATGGAAGATATCGCCATCTCTTGGTTGTTATGTTGACAATGAAAGTATATCGCTCAACATATTATTCACCTCTGTTTCAAAACCGAGCTTTGGCACCTCTACGAATCCCTGCTTCCCTCTGCGAAGGGCCTATCCATTTACTTTTATGCTGAGTCATCATCCTCTTATTAAAAAGCACCAGTTGGAGAGCACCGCTGTCATTTGCATTCATTACTGTTAGTTTACATTGAGTATGACTTGACTGGATCTCTTTTACCATGAATTACAATGTCTAGTCAGTCCTTGGTCTTTAAAGGTGCTCTGCATTTATGTTTTGCAGTCTCAGAAAGGGCTAGCGAGATACCATCTTATTATATCATATTATGATTGTTTTGAGAAAGTGTTGTCATCCGAGATTTATTATTATGGCTCGCTAGTTGATTATGCTATTGATATGAGTAAACTTGAGACCGATGCGTTATTGAGAACGTGGTTAGTTATAATCTTTGCTGAAAACTTGAATGCTGGCTTTACATATTTACAACAACAAGAGAAAACAGAGTTT
This sequence comes from Triticum dicoccoides, assembly GCF_002162155.2. Taxonomy (NCBI): domain Eukaryota; kingdom Viridiplantae; phylum Streptophyta; class Magnoliopsida; order Poales; family Poaceae; genus Triticum; species Triticum dicoccoides. The sequence continues at coordinate 382,658,077 of NC_041380.1, forward strand.
GTAAAAGTTTTTCTTTATCACTTTCAGTTTGTCAACTGAATTGCTTGAGGACAAGCAAATGTTTAAGCTTGGGGGAGTTGATACGTCTCCAACGTATCTACTTTTCCAAACACTTTTGCCCTTGTTTTGGACTCTAACTTGCATGATTTGAATGGAACTAACCCGGACTGACGCTATTTTCAGCAGAATTACCATGGTGTTATTTATGTGCATGAGCAAACGTTCTCGGAATGACCTGAAACTTCACGGAGCCACTTTTCAGAAAATAAGAAAAATACCTGCAAAAGATGAAGGCCAGGGGGGCCCACCACCTTGCCACGAGGGTGAGGGCGCGCCCCCTACCTCGTGGGCCCCCTGTTGCCTCTCCGACTCCAACTCCACCTCCATATATTGAGTTTCGGGGAGAAAAAAATCAGAGAGAAGAAATCATCGCGTTTTATGATACAGAGCCGCCGCCAAGCCCTAAAACCTCTCGGGAGGGCTGATCTGGAGTCCGTTCGGGGCTCCGGAGAGGGGAATCCGTCGCCATCATCATCATCAACCATCCTCCATCACCAATTTCATGAGGCTCACCGCCGTGCGTTAGTAATTCCATCGTAGGCTTGCTGGACGGTGATGGGTTGGACGGGATCTATCATGTAATCGAGTTAGTTTTGTTAGGGTTTGATCCCTAGTGTCCACTATGTTCTGAGATTGATGTTTCTATGACTTTGCTATGCTTAATGCTTGTCACTAGGGCCCGAGTGCCATGATTTCAGATCTGAACCTATTATGTTTTCATCAATATATGAGTGTTCTTGATCCTATCTTGCAAGTCAATAGTCACCTATTATGTGTTATGATCCATTAACCCCGAAGTGACAATAATCGGGATACTTACCGGTGATGACCGTAGTTTGAGGAGTTCATGTATTCACTATGTGTTAATGCTTTGTTCCAGTACTCTATTAAAAGGAGGCCTTAATATACCTTAGTTTCCGTAAGGACACCGCTGCCACAGGAGGGTAGGACAAAAGATGTCATGCAAGTTCTTTTCCATAAGCACGTATGACTATGTTCGGAATACATGCCTGCATTATATCAATGAAATGGAGCTAGTTCCGTGTCACCCTAGGTTATGACTGTTACATGATGAACCACATCCGGCATAATTCTCCATCACCGATCCATTGCCTACGAGCTTTCCATATATTGTTCTTCGCTTATTTACTTTTCAGTTGCTATTGCTATCATCACTACAAAATACCAAAAACATTACTTTCACTACTGTTACCTTTTGCTACCGTTATCACCACTATCATATTACTTTGCTACTAAATACTTTGCTGCAGATATTAAGTTTCCAGGTGTGGTTGAATTGACAACTCAGCTGCTAATACTTAAGAATATTCTTTGGCTCCCCTTGTGTCGAATCAATAAATTTTGGTTGAATACTCTACCCTCGAAAACTGTTGTGATCCCCTATACTTGTGGGTTATCACATGTACACATCGTTCGGGGCCGTATGTGGAAACCTCGGTCGGACTCCCTGCGGATGGAACCTGGATAGGCGATAGACCTAGACTAGAGACTTGAGGTAGGCCGTGGCCGACACCCTCGTTGGGCTTCCGCTTGAAGGTTGCCGAGTACATGTCGTGTAAATGACGATAAGTGGTGAGAGCATGTATGAAGAAGTACACCCTTGCAGGGTTAACATCATCTATTCGAATAGCCGCGTCCACGGTAAAGGACTGCTTGGTTGCCTATATAGTTGATAGACAAGTTAATGGTTACTACTAAAAGACTCAAGATAAGTGTGAGTACCGAGGATGGCCCTCTCGTAGGATGACGAGGGAGGATCCACGGTGGAGTATTGTGATGGTGATTAGTGGACTCGTGTGCGAAAACTATTTTACAAGTGGTGTCTCGTAGGATAGCTTAGCCAAGAGTCAAAGTTGGCTTACTGCTATAACTCCACTACCTTCTTCAGAATGAGCATGTATAGTAGGATCTGTTGTAAGTCTTGTTGAGTACCTTTGTACTCATGTTGCTTCAATTACTGTTTTCAAACGACAACACCGCCCCCTCCGACGGGTTTTACGTAGATCTCGACGTCGATGAGTGACTTGCCACCCAGGTGGTGATTCCGAGCCATGGAGGGCCCTATGTAGATAGGCAGGCTTCGTCAAGCCTTCTTTCTTTCTAGTGTATGTACTCAGACTAGTTTGCTTCCGCATGTGCTTGTATGTTTGTATGACTTGAGTGTCGGGTCATGTGACCCCTACCTTTATGAACATGTTATGTATGGCTCTTCGGAGCCTTTAAATAAAGTACTTTGAGTTGTAGAGTTTTGTTGTGATGCCATATTCTATTTACACATATCGAGCATACTGTGTGTATGATTGAAATGCTTGGTATGTGTGGGATCCGACAATCTAGTTGTTTATCCTTGGCAGCCTCTCTTATGGGGAAATGTAGTCTAGTGCTTCCATGAGCCATAGTAGTCCGCTACAGCCCGGTTCACCGGAGTCCTGCTATCCCAGCACTACTGCTCCGGAACACTTGACTGGCCGGCATGTGATTCACTTCGTTCCTGTGGCTGTCCCTTCGGGGAAATGTCACGCGGTGACATCTGGAGTCCTGCCTAGCCTGCTACAGCCCGGGTTCCTGGAGTCCTGTTAGCCCAGTGCTACAGCCCGGATTCACACGCTGCTGACCGACATGCTCGATGTTGATTCATGCATGCCTGTCCCCGTAAGTTTGTGCCGCTTTGGGTTCACAACTAGCCATGTCGCACCGGGTTCTCTGTCATATGGATGCGAGCGACACTATCATATACGTGAGCCAAAAGGTGCAAACGGTCCCGGGCCATGGTAAGGCGACACCCGTGGGAATACTGTGTGTGAGGCCGCAAAGTGATATGAGGTGTTACATGCTAGATCAGTGTGACTTGGAATCGGGGTCCTGACAAGTACCAAGATGTACTTAGACATTCGTCAGAAGTACTGGTGATCTAAAATGAAGCAAGACATTGCTCAATATATTGAAGAATGTTACGTTTGCTGTTGCATCAAAGAAGAACATTAGAAACCGGCTGGACTTCTGCAACTGCTTCTGCTTCCTGAAATGAAGTGGGATAATATCCAAATGGACTTCGTCACTGGCCTTCCCAAGTCTCAAAAAGGTAATGATGCTATCTTCATCGTCGTCGGCCAATTTTCGGAAGTTGCTCACTTTCTGCCAGTCAAGGAGACAATCACTGCTAGTCAATTAGCAAACTTTTATATCTCCAGAATAGTGTCACTCCACGGCATTCCGAAGGAGATCAGTTCAGACCATGGCAGTATTTTCACTTCGAAGTTCTGGGATAGTTTCTAAGAGGCAATTGAACTCATATTACCTGGAGCACTACTTATCATCCCCAATCCCAAGGCCAAGTCGAGCGAGTCAATCAAATTCTTGAAGACATGCTTTAGGCTTGCGTTATTTCTCTCAGAAAGAAGTGGGAAGAATCACTCCCTTATGCGGAGTTCTCGTATAACAACAGTTATCAAGCTAGCTTGAAGATGGCACCCTTCAAAGTGCTTTATGGACGTAAGTGCCGAACCCCTTTGAATTGGTCAGAAACTGGGAACGGGCGCTCATTGGTCCAGACATTCTCAACAAGCTAAAGAGCGGGTTCGCATTGTTTGGGATTATCTCAAGGCAGCCCAGTCCCACCAGAAGAGCAACTATGACCGGAAACACTAGGTTTCAACTTATCAACCTGGTGAACAAGCTTATCTGCGTGTCACTCCTTTGAGATGCACTCATCGGTTTGGAGTCAAGGGCAAGCTAGCTCTGCGCTACATTGGCCCCTTCCGCATCCTCGCCTGTCATGGACTGGTGGCTTATCAACTTGAGTTGCCACCTCAGTTCTCTCACGTCCATGACGTCTTCCACGTGTCGCAACTTCGTCGATGGTTTAAGGATCCGAAACGTGAAGTGGATCCGGAGTTGATTGAGGTTCAAGATGATCTCACATACTGTAGTGACCCGACCTCAAACGGTCAAGTCTCTGTGCTTCAGTGTCATCCCTGGATCGGTAATGCTGACACACACAGTACTCGAAGGATTTATAACAGAGTAGCAATCACACACTTATTACATCGAATGTCTCAAAAGAGAACTTATTACAATAAATATGGCTTAAGGCCATCTAAAACAATAAAAACGGAAGACTTGGAAGATAAAGTTAGTCCATCAACTCCAACGGCATACCTGAGTGCATGACAAACGACCTATCGTGTCTTACTCCTCGTCTGAAAAGTCTGCAACATAATACGTTGCAGCCCAAAAATGGGTCAGCACATGGAATATGCTGGTAATGTAACACAGTAGAGCAATGAATAGACAACTGCTATCACTACATGCATATATGGCTGGTGGAGGCTCTATGGTTATATGTTTTTGCGAAAAGCCAATTTTTTCCTACAACAAAGGAATATATTTTATTTAACTATCATGGTAGTTGAAACATTGAGAATGGTACCCCCATCTCAATCCCAATTAAAAGTAATTATCATCCCAACAAATTAAATTAGAGTGATGAGATACAATAGGATAATCCAAGTACTAGATACTCAAGATGTCCAGAACCGGGGACACGGCTAACCATGATTAGTTTGTACACTCTGCAGAGGTTTGCGCACTTTTCCCCACAAGACTCGATCTCCTTTGTTGTATTTCTCGCACTGCACGGTGTTTGAGAAATGGATGACCGAAACATAGTCTTTCAGAAGCATTAACTCTTTACTCCGGGTGGACAGTTACACCTATTTTCCCTCTACATCTGCTAGCCCACCACTGAAAGAGGTCACACAACATACTCAACTATGCCAGAGCCCATAATGGCTTGTGGCTGCACACGAAAGTTTCTAGCATGAATAATCTTTTGATCCCTTTGAGCCTGGGTGCCAGACCGTAGGAGGATCACACGGTATATCCCCGGGATCTCCTAGGACAACACTGGTATATCCCCAGGTGCCCAAAATAAGCAATCCACCCAGATGTGCATTAAAGTTGCCACCTTAAGTTGAATCATTAATTAACAATCTCACATATGTCATGGATACACTCAAACCCAATCCACGTCTACGAGCATAGCATAGCAATATAAGCATAACGTAGAAGTAACTCCCAGGGTTTGATATTAAAACAGGGCAATAGGTTCTACCTCATCATCTACTTCCCAATACCCACAAGTTAATCTCATCCTAATCATGCAATGTTTGGGGATTGGAGCTAATGCATAAAAACTGGGTATGAAAGAAGTATGATCAATGTGTTACTCGCCTTGCTGATGATCCGCAAAACCTAGAGACTCATAGTAGCACGCTTCGCACTCCAGGTGTTATATCGCAAACAAACAATAGTATACATAAGCAATCAAGCAAAGATGCACAAGTAAATCTCAAATAAGAAGATCTAACCAGGAAGTTCAACTGAAGAACTCCGGTTTGCAAAAAGAATCAAATCAAACGGAGCAACGAAACACAAAATGTGAAAGAAACAAGATCCGATTACTAATCTGGACTAAAGTCAAACTTTACAGTACCAAAATCTTATTCAAGTTGGTTAAACAGAAAGAGGGCTTCGAGACGAAGATCTAGGTGCTTGAATCGCCTGATTGCGATAAACGAGCGAAAAGATAAACTAAAACAAAAATTAGGGTACAAATCGCAATCAAAAATAATCATGGAAAACCCTGGAAAAAGAAAAAATGACGAACAGGCTAACGAACGAACGTTCACTGTCTGTGAAAAATGGGTTAACGACATTCGTTAAAACGACTGTACGGATGAACGTCCGCTACTTAACTAAACCGCAGAAAACCGGAATAAAACCAATGTAAAAAAACTGATCTTAGGGTTTTAAAAAAGCGGACCAGTCAACAGTCAACGACGGCGGCTCGGTGAAGTCCGGCAACGGCAGCGGCGGCTCCGATGAGGCGGCGGGGCGGCAGCGCCGGCGGCAAGCGCGAGCGGAGGGGCTAGGGCGGCGGCGTGGCTAGGGTTAGGGCAGGACGCGGGCACAATGCGGGCTGGGGCATCTTGGCGGCTTATAAGCCCGGCCAGGGGGAGGAGTCCGGGTCGAAACCGGCCCGTTAAGTTGGTTGCCTCTTTTTTTAAATAACTCCTGACGCAGAAAAACAAATAAAAGAAATACTAAACGGACTCCAAAAATCCTAAAATAAATTTGCCCGTCCTCTAAAAATACGCAGGACAAGGTGAACATTTATTTGGGCCTCTAATGCAATTTTGAAAAACGAAAATTTTTCCTAATTCAAATAAAATAGCAATAAAACTCCAAATAAAAATACAAAATGATTTTAATATTTTTCCCCCAATATTTCATTTATTTTGGAGAAGTCATATTATCTCCTCTCATATATTTTGATATGGAATATTTTCGGGGAGAAGAATTAATTAAAATCAAGGTGATCCTTGTTTCCATATTTGATATAATTCAAATATGACAAACGGTGAAATCCCCAACTCTCTCCGAGGGTCCTTGAGTTACTTAGAATTTCGAGTATTGCAAAACAGAAATGCAATAAAATATGGTATGCATGAATGACCTATGTATAACATTCCAAATTGAAAATTTGGGATGTTAAAACCTACCCCCCTTAAGATGAATCTCGTCCGAGATTCGGGTTGGCTAGAAAATAGGTGTGGGTAATCTTTGCGTAGATCATCCTCTCGTTCCCAAGTGGCTTCATCCTCGGTATGTTGGCTCCACTAAACTTTGCAAAACTTGATAACCTTACTGCGATTAACTCGGCTAGAAAACTCGAGAATCTTGACAGGTTTCCCCTCATATGTCAAATCACTATCTAATTGAATTGCTTCCAGAGGCACTGTATCCCTCAAAGGAATATCGGTCATCTCTGCATGACACTTCTTCAACTGAGAAACGTGAAGCGCATCATGAACTCTCGACAGTCCTTCGGGTAATTCCAACTTGTAAGCAACCTCTCCCATGCATTCCAAAACACGGTACGGTCCCACAAATCTCGGGGCTAACTTTCCCTTAACTCCAAAACACTTAACTCCTCGAAGTGGTGACACTCTCACATACGCCCTGTCTCGGATTTCATAGACTACCTCCTTGCATTTTGAGTATGCATAACTCTTCTGTCTGGACTGAGCTACCTTCAGTCTATCTCGAATCAGTTTAACTTTATCTTTGGACTCCTTAATCAAATCCGGTCCAAACAACTGGCGATCTCCAACTTCATCCCACATCAACGGTGTTCTGCACCTTCTTCCATACAGGGCCTCGAACGATGCCATCTTCATTGTTGTACGAGAATTCTGCGCAAGGCAAATTATCATCCTAACTAGATCCATAGTCTAGTGCACAACCTCTCAACATGTCCTCCAGAATCTGATTGACTCTCTCTGTCTGTCCATCTGTCTACGGGTGAAAAGTTGTACTGAACTCTAACCTGGTTCCCAAAGTCTGATGCAGCTGGTGCCAAAACTTTGAAGTAAACTATGTTCCTCTATCTGATACGATGGTCCTCGGAACTCCGTGCAGACATATGATCCTGGTCATATATATCTTGGCCAACTTCGCACTTGTATAAATGGTTTTCACTGGGATAAAGTGAGCTACTTTGGTCAAGCGATCCACTACTACCCAGATTGAATCATATCCCGATGGGTCCTGGGCAATCCGGTGATAAAGTCCATGCCAAGCTTATCCCACTTCCATTCGGGTATCGGCATAGGATGCAGTAATCATGCGGGCTTCTGATGTTCTGCCTTCACCCTCTGACATACATCACATACGGCTACATACTCGGCAATATCCTTCTTCATACCAGTCCACCAGAAACGCTCCTTCAAATCCAAATACATCTTGGTGTTTCCGGGGTCTATCGAGTATGGTGAATCATGAGATTCCTGTAATATCAACTTTCTGAGCTCTGCACTATTGGGAACATATATACGGTCTTCAAACCACAAGGTGTCATGCTCATCCTCACGAAAACCTTTGGCTTTGCCTTCACTCATCTTCTCCTTTATTTCGGAAATTTCTTTGTCATCCTTTTGAGTTGCTCGAATCTTTTCCAACAATGTCGACTAAACCTCCAATGCTGCAACAAAACCTTTAGGAACTATCTCCAAACGTAGCTCCCTAAGATCTTCTACCAACTCCTTTGGCATTCCTCCGCTTACGAGGGTGTTGACGTAAGTCTTTCAGCTCAAAGCGTCAGCTACAACATTTGCCTTGCCTGGATGATAGTGCAACTTCATATCGTAATACTTTATGAGCTCCAACCATCTCCTCTGTCTGAGGTTCAACTCCTTATGAGTGAAAATGTACTTCAAACTCTTGTGATCCGTGTACACATCACAATGATTTCCAATAAGAAAATGTCTCCAGGTCTTGAGTGCATGCACTACAGCTGCTAACTCCAAATCATGTGTGGCATAATTCAATTCGTGCGGTTTAAGTTGTCGTGAGGCATACGAAACAACCCTTTCGTATTGCATAAGTACTCCTCCAAGTCCTAAGCAAGAGGCGTCGCAATACACTTGGAAATCCTTAGTATATCTGGCAGAATTAGCACTGGGGCTGTAGTCAAACATTTCTTCAACTCCTGGAAACTTGCTTCACATTCTTCAGTCCAATGGAACTTGTTGTCCTTCTTCAACAATGTTGTCATGGGCTTTGCAATCATAGAAAAATTCTCAATAAATCTCTGATAGTATCCCGCGAGTCCAAGAAAACTGTGGATCTCTCCAACCGAGGTGGGTGCCAACCACTCAGTGACTGATTTAACCTTGTTAGGGTCCACTGCTATACCTTCTCCTGATATAACATGTCCAAGAAATCCAACTTCCTTCAACCAAAACTCACATTTGCTGAACTTGGCATATAACTGATGTTCCCTGAGCTTCTCGAGAACTAACCGCAAATGCTCCTTATGTTCCTCTTCATTCTTTGAGTATACTAAAATATCATCAATGAACACCACGACAAACTTATCCAAGAACTCCATGAACACCTTGTTCATCATACTCATGAAATAGGCGGGGGCGTTAGTCAATCCAAATGACATAACCGTATACTCATATAGCCCATACCTTATGGTGAACGTTGTTTTGGGTATATCTTTTTCCCTAATCTTCAATTGGTGGTAACCTCATCGCAGGTCGATCTTCGAAAACACCTTTGCTCCTTGCAGCTGGTCAAACAAATCATTGATCATCGGCAGTGGGTACTTATTCTTGATCGCTACTTCATTCAATGCCCGATAATCAACAACCATTCTTAGGGACTTATCCTTCTTCTCAACTAACAACACTGGGTCTCCCCATGGTGATGAGCTCTGTGGAATGTAACCTTTCTCCAATAACTCCTTAATCTGTTTCTTGATCTCCTCCAGATTATTTGCGGGCATCCAGTACTGTCTCTTTGATATTGGCCCGGTGCCTGACAACAACTCTATCAAGAACTCTATGTCTCGATCTGGCGGCATGCCTGGTAACTCCTCTGGAAATACATCCGGGTAATCCTTCACGACAGGCATCTCCTCCTAAACAACTCCCGTGAGAGAATGTACTTGGGTTCTCCTTGGCGAATGCCTGGATACATACTTGATCCTTTTTCCCTCCGGGGTGGTGAGCAAAATTGACTTACTCACGCAATAGATGTTTCCCCCATACATCGATAGCCAATCCATTCCTAGTATCACATCCAATCCTTATGACTCCAAAATTATCAAGTCTGAGGGGAAAACATGCCTTCCAATGGTCAATGGCATCTGAAAACATCCTTGACTTGCCATATACTCGGCTCCTGGCGAACTTACTAACATGGGTGTCCTAAGTACCTTAGTGGGAAACTTATACTTATCCACGAATCCCCTTGATATGTATGAATGCGATGCACCAGTATCGAAAAGAACAATTGCAGTAAACGACTTAACCAAAAACTTACTGATAATTGCATCGAGCTGCTCCTCAACTTCCTCCACATTCACGTGGTTCACTTATCCCCTATTGAAAGGGTTGGGCTTCTACCCAGCGCTTCCATTTCCATTGTCGTTCCTCAATTCCGGACAATCATTGGCGTAGTGCCCAGTCTTCCCGCACTTGAAACAAGTAATGTGACTTTGGTCCTTCTTGGTAGGTGTGGCTGGGTTAGAGCGGTTCTGATTGCTTCTTGCTACATTCCCATTCCCATTCCTTGGGCCATTATGATTATGGGAACTTCCTCCATTGTGAGTGTGTCCTCCATGGTTATGGACAAGTCCTCCCGAGTTCGGGGTGAGACGAGGCTTATGCTGAGCTCCAGAATTGTACTTCCCCTATCCATACTTCCTCTTGCGATTCTCAATTTACTGATGCTTCCCTTCAACCATAGGAGCCTTGTCTACCAACTCCTGGTAGTTGTTGAATGTTTCCACCATCAACTGCATGCTCATCTCATCATTTAGCCCTCCCATAAACTTCTCCTGCTCCGCGGCATCTGTGGCCACATAATCAGGGGCATAACGAGATAGCTTACTAAAATCATCTACGTACTGAGCCATAGTAGGATTTTCCTGGTGCAAGTTGCGAAACTCACGCTTCTTCATGCTCATAGTTCCAGTGGATACGTGAGTTGTGCGGAATGCTTGCTGAAACTGCTCCCAAGTGACGTTGGCTATAGGAAAAGTGGCTGTGTAATTCTCCCACCATGCGGCTACTGGTTCATCCAATTGGTGTGCGGCAAAACGCACCTTCTCCGCATCTGTGCAACCTGCGGTGGTCAACTCCCTTCCTATCCTGCGCAGCCAATCATCAGCAACTATGGGCTCGGTGCTGCTGGAAAACACCGGCGGCTGCAGCCTCAGAAAACGGGCTAAGTTGTCAACTGGAGGTGGTGGCGGTGGGTTATTGTTGTTGTTGTTGTTGCCTTGGTTCTGAACTAACATCTGTATCAAGGTATTCTGCTGCTGGATCAACTGAGTGAGCTCCAGTGGGAAAGTAAAACCGGGGTCATGTCTTGGAGGCATCTGATGGGTTTAGGGGGAAGAGTTTAGAATAGAATGAGGTCTAGTGAGAAAGCACTACCCATATGCACATGAGACAAACACAATCATATCATATCACTCAATCAATCAAGCAAGGGCATACAAATGGTCTAGAACTATCGTTAAAAGTCCTCAGACTATTACTATATACATGGGGAAAACTACTAGTCATATGGTGGTCATCTAGAAATATTGCTCGATGGGAGACTCCATGATATCCGCTCCAGCTTCGTCTTCATAGTCATCATCATTATCGTCGGGGTCGGAGTCGGTGTCGTCGATGGTGATGTAGTTCACCGGACAAGTGGAATCATCGTCCTCTCCTCCTGGCATGGGGTATCCCATGAAAACTCCAAGCTTCCTTGTTAGGTCGTCATTCTTCTCCACTAGTACGATGATTTCCTCCTCATAATCATCGCGTGTAGCCTTGAGTTACTCTTCTAGCTCGGCAATCCTGGTCATTTCCTTCTTCAAATCTATCATGCTTGCGCACATCTGGTTCTCCTGGCGACGAATGTGTTCGTTTAACTCCTGGATGAATGCTACAATGGATCTATCCCTCCTGGTGCTGATCATCTCCCATTGCTCATCTCGGCACCCACATATCTGGTATATAGTGTCCTTCAGCTCTTGTTTGTAGACTTCTCCAATACGTCCCATAGCAATGTGGGCTGCCATGCTCTTGCCTAGACTCCAGGAGGGTGCATCAAAGGAAAACTCTATAGGATCTGTAACTGGCGTGACTGTCCTTCCTGGAACTTGAACTCAAATCATCCAGCGCTCTTGTTCTGGTAAATTGGCGTTGCAGGTCCCGGTGAAGCTTGGTATTCCAATGTTCAGGTACCTAGTGACTTCCTTCAAGGGTCGTCCAAAAGGTGTGTCTTCATCCGGTTGTGCAAACTTGTTCCTCGTGTCCGCCATCCTAAAGAGTAGAAAATGGAGAGGATTCAGAAATGAGTAGAGAGGAGTGACCTATGGCTTTTCATAGTGGTCGTGTCCTACATTCAGCGTGTGCTCTCATACCATCTTGTAGCGACCCGACCTCAAACGGTTAAGTCTCTGTGCTTCAGTGTCATCCCTGGATCGGTAATGCTGACACACACAGTACTTGAAGGATTTATAACAGAGTAGCAATCACACACTTATTACATCGAATGTCTCAAAAGAGAACTTATTACAATAAATATGGCTTAAGGCCATCTAAAACGATAAAAACGGAAGACTTGGAAGATAAAGTTAGTCCATCAACTCCAACGGCATACCTGAGTGCATGACAAACGACCTATCGTGTCTTACTCCTCGTCTGAAAAGTCTGCAACATAATACGTTGCAGCCCAAAAATGGGTCAGCACATGGAATATGCCGGTAATGTAACACAGTAGAGCAATGAATAGACAACTGCTATCACTACATGCATATATGGCTGGTGGAGGCTCTATGGTTATATGTTTTTGCGAAAAGCCAATTTTTTCCTACAACAAAGGAATATATTTTATTTAACTATCATGGTAGTTGAAACATTGAGAATGGTACCCCCATCTCAATCCCAATTAAAAGTAATTATCATCCCAACAAATTAAATTAGAGTGATGAGATACAGTAGGATAATCCAAGTACTAGATACTCAAGATGTCCATAACCGGGGACACGGCTAACCATGATTGGTTTGTACACTCTGCAGAGGTTTGCGCACTTTTCCCCACAAGACTCAATCTCCTCCGTTGTATTTCTCGCACTGCACAGTGTTTGAGAAATGGATGACCGAGACACAGTCTTTCAGAAGCATTAACTCTTTACTCTGGGTGGACAGTTACACATAATTTCCCTCTACATCTGCTAGCCCACCACTGAAAGTGGTCACACAACATACTCAACTATGCCAGTGCCCATAATGGCTTGTGGCTGCACACGGAAGTTTCTAGCATGAATAATCTTTTGATCCCTTTGAGCCTAGGTAGCGGACCGTAGGAGGATCACATGGTATATCCCCGGGATCTCCTAGGACAATACTGGTATATCCCCAGGTGCCCAAAATAAGCAATCCACCCAGCTGTGTATTAAAGTTTCCACCTTAAGTTGAACCATTAATTAATAATCACACATCTGTCATGGATACACTCAAACCTAATCCACGTCTACGAGCATAGCATAGCAATATAAGCATAACGTAGAAGTAACTCCCAGGGTTTGATATTAAAACAGGGCAATAGGTTCTACCTCATCATCTACTTCCCAATACCCACAAGTTAATCTCATCCTAATCATGCAATGTTTGGGGATTGGAACTAATGCATAAAAACTGGGTATGAAAGAAGTATGATCAATGTGTTACTTGCCTTGCTGATGATCCGCAAAACCTAGAGACTCGTAGTAGCACGCTTCGCACTCGGGGTGTTCTGTCACAAACAAACAATAGAATACATAAGCAATCAAGCAAATATGCACGGGTAAATCTCAAATAAGAAGATCTAACCAGGAAGTTCAACTGAAGAACTCCGGTTTGCAAAAAGAATCAAATCAAATGGAGCAACGAAACACAAACTGCGAAAGAAACAAGATCTGATTACTAATCTGGACTAAAGTCAAATTTTACAGTACCAAATCTTGTTCAAGTTGGTTAAACATAAAGAGGGCTTCGAGACGAAGATCTAGGCGCTTGAATCGCCTGATTCCGATAAACAAGCGAAAAGATAAACTAAAACAAAAATTAGGGCAGAAATCGCGATCAGAAATAATCACGAAAAACCTTGGAAAAAGAAAAACTGACGAACAGGATAACGAACGAACGTCCATTGTCTGTGAAAAATGGGTGAACGGCGTTCGTTAAAACGACCGTACGGACGAACGTCCGCTAGTTAACTAAATCGCAGAAAACCGGAATAAAACCGATCTAAAGAAAAAAAACAATCTTAGGGTTTCTAAAAAAACCGACTGGTCAACGGTCAACGGCGGCGGCTCGGCGAAGTCCGGCGACGGCAGCGGCGGCTCCAGCAAGGCGGCGGGGCGGCGGCTAGCGTGGGCGGCGGCTAGTGTGGGCGGCGGCGCGGCTAGGGTTAGGGCGGGACGCGGGCACGGGGCGGGCTGGGGCGGCCTCAGCGGCTTATAAGGCCTGTCGGGGGGAGGAGTTCGGGTCGAAACCAGCCCGTTATGTCGGTTGCCTCTTTTTTTTAAATAAGTCCCGACGTGAAAAAACAAAGAAAAGAAATACTAAACGGACTCCAAAAATCCTAAAATAAATTTTCCTCATCCTCTAAAAATACGCCGGACAAGGTGAACATTTATTTGGGCCTCTAATGCAATTTTGAAAAACGCAAATTTTTCCTAATTCAAATAAAATAGCAATAAAAATACAAATTGATTTTAATATTTCCCCCCCAATATTTCATTTATTTTGGAGAAGTCATATTATCTCCTCCCATATATTTTGATATGGAATATTTTCGAGGAGAAGAATTAATTAAAACCAAGGTGATCCTTGTTTCCATATTTGATATAATTCAAATATGACAAATAGTGAAATCCCGAACTCTCTCTGAGGGTCATTCAGTTGCTTAGAATTTTGAGGATCGCAAAACAGAAATGCAATAAAATATGGTATGCATGAATGACCTATGTATAACATTCCAAATTGAAAATTTGGGATGTTACTCATACAAAGAGCATCCTATCCGCACTCTTGAAGAAGCTGAATGTCGAACCCGCCCGAAGGTTACCAAGTTCCTCAAGGTGCAATGGTCGAATCATACTAAAGATGAAGCCACTTGGGAATGCGAACATAACCTTCGGGCTGAATACCCCGACCTGTTCCCTTCTACCTCTTAATTCCCGGGACGAGAATTTCTTTTAGAGGAGGAGAGCTGTAACACCCGGTGTAATGATGCTACAGTAACCCCTAGGGTTAAGTTAATCATTTTGCTATACAAGTGTTTGATCATCCTTGGTTCTCTCTCTTTTCAAATTTCAGTTGAATTCAATTTCAATTTCCGAGTGAAATTCAAAATTGCTCAAACATGAAAACTAAAATGTTCTTCATATGCCAAATAATCAATAACTAATATTAGTGGTGAACCAACATTTTTGAAAAATGTTTAAGTGGCTTAAACTACTTAAAACAGTGACCTAAGCAATAAATTAAATGCCTTTTTAATTTATAAAAATTGCAATCTATTTCAAAAGCCTCACAATCTTTTTGTGGCAGTGCACAATAATTCTTTGAATTTTTTTGGCAAGTGGCACAATTTTGCAAAGTCATTAGTGACTAAAAGAAAATGCAAAAGCTGTTGAAAAAAAGAAAAGCAAAATAAAGAAAAGGGCCCCCTGGACCTAACCCACCTGGGCCGGCCCACCTGCCCCACCTGAGCCAGCCCAGATCCCCGCTGCCCGTCCCCTTCCCTGTTCCCCCGACTGGGGTCGGAACAGGGGCGTAGCCCCGACGAACCCACTCGCCGTCGCCGGCGAGGGGATAAGGTCCCCGCGCCTCCCTGCCTCCTCGATCCCCTCTCCCACTCACCTGCCCTCCTCGTTCTCTCTCTCTCTCTCGCTCGCTCGCTCGCTTGTGCTCTCTCCCCTCCAAATCCACCTCGGTCGCACCTCTCCGTCGCCGCTTACCGCACTCCGCCACAACCATCGCCGCCTCCGCACCCCGCCGACATGTCTACGAGGTCCGTCGTCGTCCCCAACGCCCTCCCCGACCACGAGCCCGAGCCGAGGAGCACGGCAGCACTCACTCCACCGTCGTCTTACACCTTCAGACACACCGGAACTCGTCGTCGATCCACGCCGCCCCGAGCACCTCGAGTCGTCCCCGTGACTTCTCTACAACGGCAGTAAGCCACCTCCCCTCATTCTCCTCCCTTTTGGGTCTCCCTCACTCTGTAGCCGCCCCGTTGCGACGTCGTGCATGCGTTGCCGCCATGGAGCTCGCGGCCATAGCTACCGCTGCTGCCACGCCCGTCCGTGGCCGCCGTTGTGCTCCTGGATCCCCAAGGAGTCCAATGCGCCCCTCCGTTCTGTTCATCGTGCACCGCAGCCCCGCGCCCACTTTCACCCGCAAGCCACCGCCGCCAAACCTCGATGCCGACGATGCTCGGATCGTCCCTGACACCGGCCATCGTCTCCATCGCGTGCGCGACGCCGGGCCGCACCCGTAGGTCCGAAGGCCCCCTATAGTGCGGCTTCGGCCAATTCCGGTGAGTCGCCGCCGTCGCTTTGGTCGCCGGAGCCACTCCGTCACCGGCATCCGACATGGAGCCGCGTGGCCTCCCCTGTGAGGCTGACATGTGGGCCCGGTGGGTCCTGTTGACTGGTTTGACCCAGTCAACTACTGACTGGGCACCCATGTGCCACTGACGTGCGGGCCCTAGCACTTAATTAGTCAAATTAAGACAATTTCTAAATAAACTTAATTAGTTAACCTATTTATCCACTTACATGTGGGGCTTAGCTGCTAATTAACCTCGTCTTAGTTTTAAATAAAGCCTGCTAAGGCCTTTATCTATGACAAGTGGGACCCACTAGTTAGTTTGACCAGTCAGCGGGTCAGTTGACTGCTTACATCACCCTGACATCATGCTGATGTCATATTCCATTTATAGAAATTGCTGTTAATTTAAATAAATCCAAAAAGTGCTAGAAACTTTGAAAATTCATAGAAAATAATCTGTAACTCCGATTAAAAAGTTTTACATATGAAGTTGCTCAGAAAAATCCAACGAATCCGAATACGCGGTCCGTTCACCTGTCACATGCCTCTAGCATGCTGAACATGGAACCGTCCCCTCTCTTCCACTTGTCTGGAATCCGTCTAACGCCGGGAATTCATCCTCGGATGTTTTCCCCCTCCGTCTGCAACATGTAGTAATGCGTTAGAACACCCCCTAGTTCTGCATATCATCATGTCATGCTTAGTGTTGCATCTATTTGCTTATATTTACTGTTTCTTCCCCCTCTTCTCTCCGGTAGACCCCGAGGCCGATGATGCCCCGGTGATGGACTACGTCGACGTCACTTATTCCTTTTCAGCAAAGCTTCCAGGCAAGCAAACCCCCCTTGAGCATTCCGTTATCGCCCATTTCTTTCCCTCTCATGCTTGCATTAGAACTGCTACTGCTTTCTGTTTGATCCTATTCTGATGCATAGCCTGTTTTTGTTACCTGCTTTCATACCTTACCTGCTTATTCTAAACTGCTTAGTATAGGTTGGTTAGAGATCCTTTAGTGACCCCCACCTTGTCCCAGTTGCCCCTACTTTATGTTTGATGACTCGATCAACGTGATCGACGCCCAGGCCTTGACACCGCACATCACCCCCCCCCCTAGTTGCTTGACACTACTAGGTTACTATCGAGTGCCGAGGGTGATACCTCATCAGCACTTCTGATGTTAACCCTATAGAGTAGCTATTCGGTCGTGGCCATCAAGGGTGATTCCTCCTTGACCACTCCCGATAATGACTCTGTCATGCATCCCCTCAAGTGTGGACTGACGAGGGTGATTCCTCCAAGTCCACCTTGATGGTTACATCGAGTGGGAATCCATCGAGGGTGATTCCTCGGGTTTCCCCTTACTGTTTCAGACACATGATTACTTTGACTTACCACAGAGCCTTGATGACATCGGGTCAGCCCCGAGGGGTACCCGCGAGTGACGTGAAGTCGGGTTCATCTGGAGGATACCCGCAAGTTTTCCACGCGGTGCGACCGGGCATTCTTAGCCCTTGCCGCAAGTCCGTGAGACGATGCGACGGGACCACATATCGTGGATCATTGATCATTACCGCACTATCAAGACATTAACGGTTTGGATATTTGATCCGACTAGGCCTCTAGCCTTTTTCGCACTAACCACCACGCGGGAATAAGTATGTGTAAGTGCATCTAGTGCCACCCCTAGTTGGTTTTGGAGTATTGACGACAAATCTGGTTGAGGGACTAATGTGTTTGTGAGAATTGCAGGATAACACAGGTAGTAGTCCCTCATTGATTCGGTTTACCTACTGGAGATTACCCCTAAAAATGTGTGAAGACATTGAAGGCAAAGGTGGTCTGTGAAGAGTTTCACATTAAAGACTATGACATGACAAGACATCGTATGAAGACTATGGATTGCGAAGACATAGTTGTTTCGTAGTTTCCTTTTCTTCTTTGTTGAGTCATAGGAACCACCGTACTGTTAAATGGGGTCCAACTGAACAAAGTCAGAGTGACTGAAGTGATGCTCAACCAAATCCTAAGTCTTCGAGCAAAGACAATGAGAGCAAATCTTATCCAGAGCTGGATGAGTCAGCTTTACTTGTAGCCCAAGTAAAGCTGCAGCGTGTGTTTGAAATCTGACCGTTGGAACACGTGTCAGTTCCTTAGTGACCCAGGGTCATTTCGGAAAAATCAGGTTGGGTTGCCTAGTGGCTATAAATAGCCCACCCCTACACCATAAATTGGTGGCTACTCAGAGTTAGTGCACGGCTTTTGTCCTTTGAGAGCAACCCACCTCGAAGCCTTTGAGAGAGAAATCCTTGCGACGACAAATCCCTAAACACCCAGAGCCAAAGAGTGTTAGGCATCACAGAAGTCTTCCTGTCTGCGTGATCTGAAGACTTGTTACACTTGAGGACTATGAATCCTCCAGCCAGTTAGGCGTCGCGTTCTAAGCATCCAAGAGTCATTGTGGATCGCCGGTGAACGAAGTCTGTGAAGGTTCGGAAGTCTACCTTGAAGACTTACCAGAGTGATTGGGCGAGGACTGTGTGTCCTTAGCTCAAGGGGAATAAGGTGAAGACGTGGTCTTCTGAGTTGAATCTCAGCCTCCCTAACCATACGTACAGTTGTCACAGCAACTGGAACTGGTCCAACAAATACCTGTCCTCACCAAGCAACTGGTTCTATCTCTTTCTTCTCTTTACTTATAGTTTGTCTTTGTGAAGTCATTGCCTGCTTGCATTATCTGTTTGACTTCACTGTGTGACTACTTGTTCTAATTGGCTTCATACTATCTTCCATCCTTATCCATACTGCCTAGCTGCTAATAGTCTTCGTGCTTTCACTTCATTGAATACTTGACTATGGCTTGCCTTGTGTAGTCTACCTTCTGCTGCATGTTAATAGGTTCATTTCTATCGTTTGTCTTCGAAACTTCCATGTTTTGAAGACTTTCCTAAAAATCGCGTATTCACCCCCCCCCCCTCTAGTTCATAACTAGCACTTTCAATCGGTATCAGAGCAAGGTACTCCCTTGTTCTGTGTGATTCGGTTTAACCACCTGGAGTTTTAGCTATGTTGACTGCAGGGATAATCAAAGTCCCTGCTGCATGCCATGTCTTCGATGGCACTGATTACCCCTACTGGAAGAATAAGATGCGCATGCATCTTGAAGCCATTGATGTCGATCTATCGTATGTCGTCAAGAATGGCGTTCCCAAGACTGGTGAAGGTGTCACCCTACTGATGTCAAGAAGTTCCTTCAACTGGATTCTACTACCAAGAACATCATCTGTGGTTATCTGACCGAAGGACAGTATGGCCGTGTGAGTTCTCTGGAAACGTCAAAGCTAGTCTGGGACTGGCTCTACAAGGTCAACGAAGGCGTCTCAACCCAAAGAGATCAAAGGATCAATGTCCTTTGTAACCTATTCAACCGCTTCAAGAGAAACGAAAATGAGAATGTTCAGCTCACATTTGATCGCCTCACTGACATCACAAATGAGCTTCATGCTCTTCGCGCCACTGAGATCACCAAGCATGAAATCATCAAGACACTCCTGAGATCACTTGAGAGCTCGTTTGACACCCTAGCCCTGATGATTCAAGAACTCCCTGACTTCAAGACACTCGATCCACCTGACATACTTGAGAGGCTCAACACACATGAGTTTCAGCTATCTGAGAAAAGAGATATCTATGGTCCCAACTATGGTCGAACTCGCGCTTTGAAGGCAAAAGCTGCTTCCTCATCTGAAGAAGAATCTGACTGCAGTTCTGATGATCCTGAAGACATTGGAAAGGAGCTTGCTATGCTTGTGAAGAAGTTCCAGAAATTCACCAAGAAGAAAGGCTTCAGATATGGTAACTAACCCCTCTGCTGAGGAGACCACTGCTATTGCTGATGAAAATGCTAGATTGAAGACATTGCTTGAGACAGGGATGTACAAAAGTCTCAAAGGGCATCAGACACTATGTGATGTCCTCAAAAAGCAGATTCTGAACCGAAACCCTAGGAAAGAGGGTGTTGGGTTCGAGAGGAAAATGAATGTTGATGGTTCTTACCGGAAGCCTGAGCAGTACCCCAAAACCACATGGGTTGCTGAAAAGGAACCTTCCGTGGATCCATCCACCCTATCTGGCTTCACTTGTGCTAACCCTATTATCATTGATGAATCCTTTGATGCAAACTATAAACTGTTTAAGAATCAGAATGGCAAAGTGTTTGCCAGGTATATTGGTACTAACTGCAGGAATGGTCCACCTATGAAGAAAACCTGGGTGCCCAAAAGGTGTTTGGAGAATCTTCCTATGAATGTCATCATGACACCACAAGGGAAGAAGACAAACCCCAGACCAAAGGCTTCATATGGTCCAAAGGCTTCATACGGACACATGACTCACCTGAGTCACCCTAACACCAACGTTTTGCAGGAAAATCATACTAAAACTTATGAATATGAGTGCGGATCATCAAACCGCTATGTTCATAAGACTAAGAACTACTCTGCTTATTCATATGAGTAATATTCGCCTCCTGCAAGGCTATTTGCTAGGGCCCGAAAGCCAAACTTCTCAGATGCCGCACTTAGACTCATTGCTTCGAAACCACCCCTGAAGATGTGGGTGGTTAAGAAGAGTTAACTCTCTTTTGCAGGGAAAGGTCTCCGGCCGGAAATCAAAGGCGTCAGATGCTATTGCTGGGGACCTAAAACATCTTGTGGGGCGCAAGATAAAATGCCCAAATGGTCTTATTATGTATTTCATTCCTGAGTCGCTTGCCATTTATCCTATCAGTCCTAACCTGGATCTGAGCTTTCATAATCCACTTTCTCGTCAAATGTTTATGCTTCACAATACTCTTCGTGAAGCCTATCCCCCTAACTGCACTGTAGGGTATGACACCAGCTGCTTTAAAATGGATTATGGACAGCGGATGCACTAATCATATGACTGGTGATCGAAGTCTTCTCATGGACTAAACCTTACGTCCATCTAACAAGAGTCACATCACATTTGCTAACACTGCTAAAAGCAAGGTATTGGTTCTAGGTAGAGTTGCAATCTCAAAGGATCAGCACATGGATAAAGTGATGCTTGTTGAATCCCTTGGCTTCAACTTAATGTCTGTCTCAATGCTTTGCGATTTGAACATGATTGTGATATTTGGAAAATATCGTTGCCTTGTCCTATGGAATCTGACAAGTCTCTAGTCTTTGAAGGGTATCGGAAAGATGATTTGTACATGGTAGATTTCTCAGCAGGACCACAGCTTGCCATATGTCTTCTTGCAAAAGCTTCAGAGTACTGGCTCTGACATCGGAGGCTAGGGCATGCTGGCATGAGGAGCTCGCATACTCTCGCAAAGAAGAAGCATGTCATAGGCATCGAGGGTGTCAAGTTCAAGAAGGATCACTTATGCGGTGCCTGCGAAGCTGGAAAGATGACGAGGGCCAAGCATCCCTCGAAGACAATCATGAAGACATCTCAACCCTTCGAGCTGCTACATATGGACTTATTTGGCCCTACTCATTACTCCACTCTTACTACTACTACTTGTCTCTATGGCTTCGTTATAGTTGATGACTACTCCAGATATACCTGGGTGCATATAATTCTCTACAAGACTGAAGTGCAGGATGTCTTCAGAAGATTCGCAAATCATGCCATGACGAACTATGGCATCAAGATCAAGAACATAAGAAGTGACAATGGCACAGAGTTCAAGAACACCAGCCTCAACACTTATCTTGATACATTGGGCATCACTCATGAATTCTCAGCTCCATACACACCTCAGCAGAATGGCATCGGACACTCATTGAGATGGCGCAGACGATGCTTGATGAGTACAAGACTCCAAGAAAGTTCTGGCCTGAAGCTATCGATACTGCATGCCATGTCATCAACTGTGTTCATCTGCACAAGCTTCTAAAGAAGACGTCATATGAGCTACTGACTGGTAAGAAGCCAAACGTAAGCTACTTCAGAGTATTTGGTGCCAGGTGCTGTATCAAGGATCCACATCACACTTCAAAATTTGCACCGAAAGCACATGAAGGTTTTATGCTTGGTTACGGAAAGGATTCGCACTCCTACAGAGTCTTCAACCTCTTTCACTATAAAGTGGTTGAAACTGTGGATGTGCGGTTCGATGAGACTAATGGCTCGCAAAGAGAGCACCTGCCAAATGTGATAGATGAAGTTCCACCTAGTGAATCCATCAAGCTTATGGGAACTAGAGAAATCATACCGTCTGAAGCTCAGGCTGAAGAGTAACTTATCATTTCTGCACCCAATCAACCTGAAGACAATACTCACCCTGAAGACAATCCTCCTAATGATGACAATGATCAGCAAGAGCAAAATCTTTGTCCAGTTCATCCTCGTGTTGAAAATGAAGTTGAAAGTGCTAGTTATCGACTAGAGGGGGTGAATAGGCGATTTTTATGAAAGTCTTCAAAACATAGAAGTTTCGAAGACAAACGATAGAAACAAACCTATTACCATGCAGCGGAAGGTAGACTACACTAAGCAAGCCATAGTCAAGTATTCAATGAGATGAAAGCACAAGGACTAATAGCAGCTAGGCAGTATAGATCAGGATGGAAGATAGTACGAAGCCAATCAGAACAGCAGACACACAGTGAAGACAAATAGATAATGCAGACAGGCAATGACTTCACAAGGACCAATATGAAAGTAAAGAGATGGGAAGGATGGAACCAGTGGCTCGTTGAAGACAATGATTTGTTGGACCAGTTCCAGTTGCTGTGACAACTGTACGTCTGGTTAGGGAGGCTGACATTCAACTCAGAAGACCACGTCTTCACCTTATTCCCCTTGAGCTAAGGACACCCAGTCCTCGCCCAATCACTCTGGTAAGTCTTCAAGGTAGACTTCCAAACCTTCACAGACTTCGTTCACCGGCGATCCACAATGACTCTTGGATGCTCAGAACGTGACGCCTAACTGGCTGGAGGATACACAGTCCTCAAGTGTAATAAGTCTTCAGATCACACAGACAGGAAGACTTCAGTGATGCCTAACACTCTTTGGCTTTGGGTGTTTAGGGCTTTGTCCTCACAAGGAATTATCTCTCAAAGGCTTCGAGGTGGGTTGCTCTCAAACGACAAAAGCCGTACACTAACTCTGAGCAGCCAACTGTTTATGGTTGTAGGGGGTGGGCTATTTATAGCCACTAGGCAACCCAACCCGATTTGTCTGAAATGACCCTGGGTCACTAAGGAACTGACACGTGTTCCAATGGTCAGATTTCAAACACACACGGCAACTTTACTTGGGCTACAAGCAAAGCTGACTTATCCAGCTCTGGATAAGATTTTTCTCATTGTCTTCACTCGAAGACATAGGATTTTGGTTAAGCATCACTTCAGTCATTCTGGCTGGTTCACTTGGACCCCACTTTATAGTACAGTGGTTCCTATGACTCAACAAAGAAGAAAAAGAACGACGAAACAACTAAGTCTTCGCGCTCCATAGTCTTCACGCGATGTCTTCTCTTGTCATAGTCTTCAATGTGAATGTTTTCACATACCACCTTTGGCTTCAATGTCTTCATACATTTTTAGGGGTCATCTCTGGTAGGAAAACCGAATCAATGAGGGACTTCTACCTGTGTTATCCTGCAATTCTCACAAACACATTAGTCCCTCAACCAGGTTTGTCGTCAATACTCCAAAACCAACAAGGGGTGGAACTAGATGCACTTACAATCTCCCCATTTTTGGTGATTGATGACAAACTGGTTGAAGTTTTCAACGGGGGAAAATATGTGAAATTGTAAAGGATAGGGTATTGTCTTCATAAGTGGCAAAGGCTCCCCCTGAAGATGTGCATATAAGTAATTTGCTTTTGGAATGCAAATGCACATGGCAGGTTGTACTTGTGGAGATCCTCTTCAACTTATGATGACAATTCATCATGCATGATTTGATGTAACGAAGATAATGACATGCATAATGAAAAATGGACGTCTGCAAAATGACCTAAGTGCGGAAGTTATCATCGCACATGCGGAATTTATCATCGCATCACAGAATAGCAAATAAGTAGCAGACGACCATCGAGTTTAAGTGTTACAACTCAAAGAACCAAATGTATCGAAAAGCGAGAGTTGTAAGCACTTGGCAAAATTAGCAAAAAGTAAAGCAAACACCCATATGGACCCGCTTGAAGACTATCAACTCATATGCTTCTCCCCCTTTTGTCAGTAAAGACCAAAAAGGTTTGAAGACATAGAGCGCCTACTCGTTCCCGTGAGGTGCAGGCGAGGCAGCAGGGTCGTCATTGAGGTCCGGTGGTGCAGAAGAACTTGGTGCAGTGTTGACATGCGCTGAAGTTGGAGGAGGTGAAGCTGCATCATCTTGGTTATCGATGACTCTGGCATTCACTGTCGCAGCTGAGGACGAATAGTCAGAGTCTTCAAGTGAGGGATTCCGACGCAAGTGAGCATTCCTTGGAGGAGTTGAGTCAAACTTGAATCTTTCGGTGAAGCCATCGTCCTGCAGATCAGCTTCCGCACTAAGCAATGTCAAACTCTTCCAAGACCTCTGACAGGTTTCATGAGTAACAAAGGCATTCTTGGTGGCAAGATTGCGAATGCGATTGACATACACCAAGAGGCTTTGCATCTGACGCTTAAGCCAGTTGTGATGCTTGTCCTGTTTCTGATGAAGCGCGACGAGAAGCTCTTGGTCATTGAGAACACAAGATCACCTCCGAGGCCTTTGGGCAATGGTGCTTACAGTGGCGTCAGTTTGAGCACGAGGGACACGTGTATTGCCAGCCAAGGGATAAACACACGAGACTTCCTGAACTCCTTCAATGGGCTGGGTGAAGCTTTGGTGATCAGCATTGTGAAGATAAATGGGATCCTTAGCAGGCTCTGGGTAAATAGCTTCAACAGACAGATCAACCTCTGGCAAGAATACAAGATGATTGCGCGTAGATGGCTGATAGTTGATGGCAGAGTGAAGCTTGATAAGGTGCATTACCCATGGAGCATAAAACTTCAGACCAAAAATGTCGGATCCAGATGCAGCCAACTACCTGATGAAGAAGTCTTGAGCATTGAAGCTGATGCCATTCAAGATATAGAAAACCAAGATCTTCATTTCTCCTTCAAGCTTCGCTGCAGATGAATGTCCTTTGACAGGCCATAGAGTTTGAAGTCATTGTCTTCAGTGTTGAAGATGGACTTCGCAACGTATGGTGTAGCTAGACTTGTGACGCCTGAATCGGACTCCTCCTCAGACTCCACCTCCGCCTCCTCAGAAGCGGACTCCTCCTCTGAATCCATTTCCTTGCCAACAAACGCACGTGCCTTGCCAGATGAGCTCTTCTTGTGTGATGAAGACTTTGAGGAAGACCTGGAAGAAGACTTTGAGTATTTCTTCTTCTTCTTGTCGTCAGAGTCATATTCCTTGCTCTTCTTCTTCTTTTTGTTCTCATTGTCCCACTGTGGACACTCAGAGATGAAGTGGCCAGGTTTCTTGCACTTGTGACATGTTTTATTCTTGTAGTCATGAGCAGAAGCTTCATCATTCCTTGAGCTTGATCGGGAAGACTTTCTGAAACCTTTCTTCTTGGTGAATTTTTGGAACTTCTTCACAAGCATAGCAAGTTCCCTTCCAATGTCTTCAGGATCATCCGAACTGCTGTCAGATTCTTCTTTAGATGAGGAGACAGCTTTTGCCTTCAAGGCACGAGTTCGCCCATAGTTTGGACCATAGATATCTCTTTTCTCAGAAAGCTGAAACTCATGTGTGTTGAGCCTCTCAAGTATGTCAGACGGATCGAGTGTCTTGAAATCAGGACGTTCTTGAATCATTAGGGCTAGGGTGTCAAACGAACTATCAAGTGATCTTAGTAGTGTCTTGACGACTTCATGTTTGGTGATCTCAGTAGCGCCGAGGGCTTGAAGCTCATTTGTGATGTCAGTGAGTCGGTCAAATGTGAGCTGGACATTCTCATTGTCATTTCGCTTGAAGCGGTTGAAGAGGTTGCAAAGGACGCTGATTCTCTGATCTCTCTGGGTTGAGACGCCTTCATTGACCGTGGAGAGCCAGTCCCAGACCAGCTTAGATGTTTCCAAAGCACTCACATGGCCATACTGTCCTTTGGTCAGATGACCACAGATGATATTCTTGGCAGTAGAGTCCAGTTGAACGAACTTCTTGACATCAGCAGCAGTGACACCTTCTCCAGCCTTGGGAACGCCGTTCTTGACGACATACCATAGGTCGATGTCAATGGCTTCAAGATGCATGCGCATCTTATTCTTCCAGTAGGGATATTCAGTTCCATCGAAGACGGGGCACGCAGCGAAGACTTTAATTATCCCTGCAGTCGAGATAGCTAAAACTCTAGGTGGTTAAACCGAATCACACAGAACAAGGGAGCACCTTGCTCTGATACCAATTGAAAGTGCGTTATATCGACTAGAGGGGGGGTGAATAGGCGATTTTTATGAAAGTCTTCAAAACGTGGAAGTTATGAAGACAAACGATAGAAATAAACCTATTACCCTGCAGCGGAAGGTAGACTACACTAGGCAAGCCATAGTCAAGTATTCAATAGAGTGAAAGCACAATGACTAATAGCAGCAATGTAGTAAGGATCAGGTAGGAAGATATTGTGAAGCTACACAGAACACGCAGTCACTCGGTGAAGACAAAAGATAGTGCGAACATACAATGACTTCACAAGGAGTAACAGTATGTAAAGGGAAGGGAAGATGAAACCAGTGACTCGCTGAAGACAATGATTTGTTGGACCAGTTCCAGTTGCTGTGACAACTGTACGTCTGGTTAGGGCGGCTAGGTATTTAAACCTTAGGACACACAGTCCTGGACACCTAGTCCTGAACACGTAGCTCAGGACACCCAGTCCTCACCGTATTCCCCTTGAGCTAAGGTCACACAGACCTCGCCCAATCACTCTGGTAAGTCTTCAAGGTAGACTCCCAAACCTTCACAGACTTCGTTCACCGGCAATCCACAATGTCTCTTGGATGCTCAGAACGCGACGCCTAACCGGCTGGAGGATGCACAGTCCTCAAGTGTAATAAGTCTTCAGATCACACAGACAAGAAGACTTAAGTGATGCCTAATTCTCTTTGGCTCTGGGTGGTTAGGGCTTTATCCTCGCAAGGAATTCTCTCTCACAGGCTTTGAGGTGGGTTGCTCTCAAACGACAAAAGCCGTACTCTGAATCTGAGCAGCCAACCATTTATGGTTGTAGGGGGTGGACTATTTATAGCCACTTGGCAACCCGACCTGATTTGTCCGAAATGACCCTGGGTCACTAAGGAACTGACACGTGTTCCAACGGTCAGATTTCAAACTCACACGGCAACTTTACTTGGGCTTCAAGCAAAGCTGACTTGCCCGACTCCGGACAAGATTCGCTCTCAAAGTCTTCACTCGAAGACATAGGTTTTGTTTAAGCATCACTTCAGTCATTCTGACTGGTTCTCTTGGACCCCACTTAACAGTATGGTGGTTCCTATGACTCAACACAGAAGAAAGAGAACTACGAAAGATCTAAGTCTTCGAGCTCCATAGGCTTCATGTGGTGTCTTCTCTTGTCATAGTCTTCAATGTGAATATCTTCATATACCACCTTTGACTTCAATGTCTTCATACATTTTTAGGGGTCATCTCTGGTAGGAAAACCGAATCAATGAGGGACTTCTACCTGTGTTATCCTGCAATTCTCACAAACACATTAGTCCCTCAACCAGGTTTGTCGTCAATACTCCAAAACCAACAAGGGGTGGCACTAGATGCACTTACAATCTCCCCATTTTTGGTGATTGATGACAAACTGGTTGAAGTTTTCAACGGGGGAAAATATGTGAAATTGTAAAGGATAGGGTATTGTCTTCATAAGTGGCAAAGGCTCCCCCTGAAGATGTGCATATAAGTAATTTGCTTTTGGAATGCAAATGCACATGGCAGGTTGTACTTGTGGAGATCCTCTTCAACTTATGATGACAATTCATCATGCATGATTTGATGTAACGAAGATAATGACATGCATAATGAAAAATGGACGTCTGCAAAATGACCTAAGTGCGGAAGTTATCATCGCACATGCGGAATTTATCATCGCATCACAGAATAGCAAATAAGTAGCAGACGACCATCGAGTTTAAGTGTTACAACTCAAAGAACCAAATGTATCGAAAAGCGAGAGTTGTAAGCACTTGGCAAAATTAGCAAAAAGTAAAGCAAACACCCATATGGACCCGCTTGAAGACTATTAACTCATATGCTTCTCCCCCTTTTGTCAGTAAAGACCAAAAAGGTTTGAAGACATAGAGCGCCTACTCGTTCCCGTGAGGTGCAGGCGAGGCAGCAGGGTCGTCATTGAGGTCCGGTGGTGCAGAAGAACTTGGTGCAGTGTTGACATGCGCTGAAGTTGGAGGAGGTGAAGCTGCATCATCTTGGTTATCGATGACTCTGGCATTCACTGTCGCAGCTGAGGACGAATAGTCAGAGTCTTCAAGTGAGGGATTCCGACGCAAGTGAGCATTCCTTGGAGGAGTTGAGTCAAACTTGAATCTTTCGGTGAAGCCATCGTCCTGCAGATCAGCTTCTGCACTAAGCAATGTCAAACTCTTCCAAGACCTCTGACAGGTTTCATGAGTAACAAAGGCATTCTTGGTGGCAAGATTGCGAATGCGATTGACATACACCAAGAGGCTTTGCATCTGACGCTTAAGCCAGTTGTGATGCTTGTCCTGTTTCTGATGAAGCGCGACGAGAAGCTCTTGGTCATTGAGAACACAAGATCACCTCCGAGGCCTTTGGGCAATGGTGCTTCCAGTGGCGTCAGTTTGAGCACGAGGGACACGTGTATTGCCAGCCAAGGGATAAACACACGAGACTTCCTGAACTCCTTCAATGGGCTGGGTGAAGCTTTGGTGATCAGCACTGTGAAGATAAATGGGATCCTTAGCAGGCTCTGGGTAAATAGCTTCAACAGACAGATCAACCTCTGGCAAGAATACAAGATGATTGCGCGTAGATGGCTGATAGTTGATGGCAGAGTGAAGCTTGATAAGGTGCATTACCCATGGAGCATAAAACTTCAGACCAAAAATGTCGGATCCAGATGCAGCCAACTACCTGATGAAGAAGTCTTGAGCATTGAAGCTGATGCCATTGAAGATATAGAAAACCAAGATCTTCATTTCTCCTTCAAGCTTCGCTGCAGATGAATGTCCTTTGACAGGCCATAGAGTTTTTCTGATGATATGATAAATGGTGCGAGGCAAATACTCTAGGTCTTCAACAAAGAATTCAGATGGGTAGTCAGCGTCGTGAGGCAAAGGCTTCATCATGCTCAACATTTGGCTCATGTTGGGTTCTGGCTTCTGAAAAATGCTCTCCAAAGCATTCTGGTGTTGTTGACAACCTGGTTCATAGTATTCACCAGGAGTGGGCAGGCCTGTGAGCTCAATGATATCAAGAGCTTTGGCTTCATGATGGACATTGCCTGTCATCCACTCAAGGATCCAAGTCTTTGGATCCCTATTGTAGCCTCAAATGTGAAGAGTTGCATAGAACTGTAGCAGAAGCTCTTCATTCCAGTGTTCCTTGTGTGTGACAAACTGCAGGAGTCCAGCGTCTCTGAAGCAATCCAATGCCTCTTCGAGACAGGGCAGGCCAGCTATAGCTTCAGTGTCAAGACGCATATGTGGAAATATGCACCCTTGATTGTATAAGACGCGGGAATAGTAGTTGCGCTGCTAATAGCTCCAGAACTGATCCGAGGAAATACGGGGTTTGGTGTAAGGGTTCTTGGCGCAGTTGAAGAAGGTGTTATGTGCCACGAAGACATTCACATTGAAGACCCCAGGAGAGGTTGCAGTGCCTGGGAATCTTGGAAGTCTTGGCTTGGGCTTCTGGACATGAGGTCTGTGCTCGACATGATAGTCAAATTGGGGACCCGCAGCAGGTGGAGGAACCAAAATGGGCCATCGGATCATAACAGGCTGACCACGATCAAATGCCAGCTCAATTGTATGAGGTCTTGGAGGGGGTACAGGAGCATTGGCATTGTCGTTGACATGGGCTTCAGGGGCCACATTTGCTTCAGGAGCTTCAGTATTGGCTTCGGGCGCTGCAGTGGCTTCAGGTGCATGCACTTCTGGCACCGCATGAGCTTCAGGCGCCACATTAGCTTCAGCCATGACAACGTCATTGGCTTCAGTGTTGATGTTGGTGGCCGCCTCAGGATTGTTAACCTCCACTTCAGGAGTTGGAGGGTCGGACGTGTTCTCCTCGAGAACAACATCTTGGTGGGATGGGGGTGTAGCGACTCTTTCTACTTGAACTCTTGGTTCTTCTCCTTCATCAGCTGATGCAGTCAGAATATCTTTAGCCGTTTTTGCTTCAGACTCAGAAACGTGCACAGTGGAAGGGACTTGGGGCCTTGGTCCTTTGCGAAGCCTGCGTAATGCTGGCGACGCTTGTGGAGATGGAGTTGGCTGGGCCTCAAAGTCATCATCATCTTGTGGTTGGGGAGCACTTGGGGTGTCTTGTCGTTGTGGGTGATCAGCGCATGATGCATCCTGAGCAGTTGGCGTCAGAGGACGACCAATGCTAATGAGTTCGTTGTGCATGGGCACAGGCGATGATACCAAATTGTGCTCGATCTGAGGAAGGACTTTATCATCTTCAACATTGTTGTGAGGACCAATGTCTTCAGCTGCGGTGGGGTCAACAGCTGGATTGTCTTCAGCTTTAGGAGCCTCTGTGGAAGCAGGCTCATGAACTATCACTTGGCGTTCTTGATGTTCAGACGCAGGACGAGCCATTGAGATTGGCTCGACATCAAGGGGCTCTGTGGGAGCAGCCCGGTCTCTCTTCTTGGTTTTCCGTTTCTTGGTTGGGGGAGCATCATCAGTGGTGGCCTTGGTCTTGCGTTTTCTTGCTTCGGCTTCAGCTGCCCTTGTTTTCTTGAGTTCTGAAGCCACTGTGGGGACCTTAGGCTTCGAGCCTGTCATACTGGCTGGGAAGACAATTGGATGTTTTCCTGCCTTAGTGCTTCGGGTTCTGCCACAGCTGGCTTCTTCTTCTTCTTCTTGGCCGCCATTCGGGGGTCGATGCCTGGTCGCCCCAAATCCTTGTGCTTTTCAGCTTCATTGTATCCCTGAACACATTTAGCAGCAAGATCCTTCATGCACTCACGAGAACCTTTGGCTTCTTCGTGTTTCGTGCGGAATGCTTCCTTGAGCTCATGCATCATGACTTGGAAGTTCTGAATGTCTTCAACATTGAGCTTGGCCATATGCTTCTTGAACTGAGCCTTTTCATAATCTATCTTATGCTTCAGCTCAGCAATTTTTTGTGCTAGAGCCAACTCAGCACCAATGGCTCCGTGGAAGGCGACGCTGAGGCCAATGGGAAGCTGAAGATCATCAAAGCTGACATTTGAGCTGTCAAACCACTCATCAATGAACTTGTTTAAGATTTCCACATCAAAGAGAGGAATGACATTGATGATTTCCGCCTCTTGCTTGCTCTTGATCAACTGGTCAAGAGCGTCATCGCCAAGATCGTCGTCGCTGGACAGATCAATGGCGTCATTCTCGTTGCGTAGAACAGCAGCAGGGGTCAGTTCTTGGCTAGTGGGTTGCATGGGCATCTTCACTTTGGCGGGCTTGGAGATGTGTGAAAGATCTTCAGACTTCACACTGTCTTCAGGAGGTGCTGTGGCTAGAGACTTCGCCCGTGAAACCTTTGGTGCAGGGGAAGGCTTCAAAGCTTTAGGTTTCTTCGGCTTCTTTGGCTTCGGTGGTGCAGGCGCTTCGTCAGAAACAGCGTCGTCTGCAGGTTCATCCACGGCTGTCCCTTCAACCATAATATGAGAGGTGAGACCATCTGGGTAGTAGAAGGGCCCAACAAGATTAGGTTCAGCTTCGCGAGTGCCATCGGCACGAGGAGCAGAGGGGCCTGGATTAAAGTCTAATCCCCGCGACTTCTTGTTTTCTTTGGCCGAGTTCTTGGCAAACTGGAAGTTGCGCTTGAACAGATTATCATCACGGCACCATAGTAATGAAGATGGGTCTGCATCTGCAGGCTGTGGTCCACAGACCATGCAAGGATAGAAGCCTTGTTCAATGGCTTCGGCTCTGGACCTGGGTTGAAGATTTCTGTACAAGATGTCTCCCCACGGACGCTTGATGGCATTCTTCTCAGCATATTCCTGGGTCATGAACCTGTACTTGTACCATTGTTCTGCCCAATATCTTCGCATCCATTGGATTCGGGTTTTCCGCTGATTGTAGTCCTCCACTGGATCTGTCTTGTACAACTCATAGAGGTCAGGAGGCAAATCTCTTGAGGTGTTTCCACGGCGCTGTCTGCCACCCTTCCTTGCAGATTTCTCTGGTGCCATGAAGTTTAGACTGAAAGGCTTCAAAACTGTCAAAGTCTTCCGTCTACTGGTCAGACAAGAATAGGCTTCAGGAGAATTTATATGATGCTGTAAGAACTCTGCAAATGAATGCAGACTATGACAACCAAGGGATTCTCCCATGGACATGTACCTGTGACAGCATTAAAGGTTCGAGGGAAGGGGAAGTGGTCATATGCATTCTCAGAAGATTTTGAAGATAAATCAGTTTAGAAGACATTGACCTCATAGTGCGAAGACATTCACTCATAGGTAGAGAGTTGGTTCCAGATTTGTACGAATCCACGAATAAGTACAAGTGAAGAATCTAACTACTTTGTGAAGCATAAGTGAACATACTAGGCATGTTATGAGATGCAGTATGAGATAGATCCAACTTATGTGAACAGAAACTACTTGTGGTTGAAAAGGATGAATCTATCAGATCAAAAAGACTGTAAAAAGGAGATTTTATTTACCACACGAGGAACTACTAGACGGTGTGGGAGAGGAGGCCGAGCAGTTCGATCTTCCATGCCCTAACTTGGCGACGGAGGACACCTACGACGACGGTGGAGAAGACGATGTCCGCGGCCGGCGTGAGGACGGTGTCGGTGAGGTCGTGGTAGCTAAGCGCTTCGTCACCGGTGTCGTCGAGGGCTCGCGGTGGCGCTAGGGTTTGTGTGAGAGTGGAAGAAGAGATAATGACTGGGGTGAGGCATGTATTTATAGGGACAGGGATGGCACAGTGTTATTACACAGGTGCCCCTGGCGATTCGCATCTGAAGGACATGTGGCGATCATGCAACACATGAGAGGTTGTTCCACGTTCCCACGCACGCCTGGATTGTCGGGTGGTCATTCCCGATTCTCCGGGTTTCAGGCAAAAAGGATTGAGCATTGAAAACAGATTAATGTTTGTCTCTGTGTCTTCTACTGACAAGGACGCAGAGAAGACGTTTTGACAGTTTCAATAGGATGCATATGATTTGGATAGAAAGACTTAAGATAGAAGCATAGAAGGGTTAGGGTCCGATCACATTCACTTAGTTCAAAAGATTCAACAAGAAGACATAGCTATAAGTGAATGTTGTAGAGGACAGAAACCAAATCAATACATTGAAGATAAACAAGAAGCCATGTTGCCATTGAAGACAAACGAAATGCGAAGACTTTGCAATGTAATACCAACAGAGAGTATTCCAAACAGGAGTTTGGTGGTGGTGTTACCCACCGTATAGGAAATATTAGACCCAGACACGGCGCACAATTATTGTGGCGCTCCAAAGTCAAATTCCACGTTAATGTAGTCACACTCAGAATGTAAGTCTTCATTGATTGAAGACATACTTTACTTCGTGTGTTGCTCATCTAAGTCATCAACATGCATAAGTGTTAGGATGTGTGCTTGATCACAGGACATTTGAGGATTCCAATATATTTAGCTCACACTGTAACTTGCAAAACCTCTTCTCATCCAAGGGCTTTGTGAAGATATCTGCCAGTTGCTCTTCAGTATTGACGTGTATGATATCAATATCTTCCTTCAGGACATGGTCTCTGAGAAAGTGATGACGAATTTCAATGTGCTTTGTCTTCGAGTGCTGAACTGGGTTGTTAGCAATCTTGATGGTGCTTTCGTTGTCGGAGTAGAGTGGCACTTGCTTCAGATGAATGCCATAGTCTTTGAGTGTTTGCTTCATCCATAGGAGCTGAGCACAGCAAGATCCAGCAGCAATGTATTCAGATTCAGCAGTGGAGAGAGATACATAGTTCTGCTTCTTTGAAGACCAACATACAAGTGATCATCCCAGAAAGTGAGATGTGCCTGATGTAGACTTGCGATCCACCTTGTCACCAACATAATTAGCATCCGAGAATCCAACTAGATCAAACTCTAAGCCCTTTGGATACCATAATCCTAGTGTTGGGGTGTGAGCCAAATATTGAAGAATTCGCTTCACAGCTAAGTGATGCGATTCCTTTGGTGCCGCTTGGAATCGGGCACACATGCAAACACTAAGCATGATATCTGGCCTAGATGCACATAAATAAAGCAAAGAACCAATCATGGAGCGGTATACCTTTTGATCGAACTCTTTACCACTGTCGTCGGGACCCAGATGGTGTTTAGCTGGCATTGGCGTAGTGTAACCTTTGCAGTCTTGCATTCCAAACTTCTTCAGGCAATCTTTGAGGTATTTCTCTTGAGATATGAAGATGTCGTTGCGTTTTTGTCGTATTTGAAGACCAAGGAAGAATTTCAGTTCACCCATCATGGACATCTGATATTGCTCTTACATCATATATCCAAACTCATCACTGTATTTCTGGTTGGTGCAGCCGAAGATAATGTCATCCACATATATTTGGCACACAAACAGTTCACCATCATATGTCTTCGTGAAGAGTGTGGGATCCAAAGAACCAGGTTTGAAGCCTTTGCTCTTCAGGAAGTCCTTGAGTGTGTCATACCAGGCATGAGGGGCTTGTTTGAGTCCATACAGTGCCTTGTTGAGCTTATAAACCATGTCAGGATGTTTTGGATCTTCAAAGCCAGGCGGTTGTGCAACATACACTTCTTCTTCAATCTTGCCATTGAGAAAAGCGCTCTTCACATCCATTTGATACAGAAGAATGTTATGATGATTTGCATAGGCCAGCAGTATGTGTATAGCTTCAAGCCTAGCCACAGGAGCAAATGTTTCATCGAAGTCAATTCCTTCAACTTTAGTGTATCCTTGAGCAACGAGACGAGCTTTGTTTCAGACAACTTGACCATGCTCATCTTGCTTGTTGCGATATATCCATTTAGTGCCTATGATATTGTGCTTACAAGGATCAGGATGCTTGACCAGTTCCCACACATTATTCAGCTCAAATTGTTGAAGCTCTTCTTGCATTGCTTGAATCCACTCAGGCTCCATGAAGGCTTCATCAACTTTCTTGGGTTCAGATATTGAGACGAATGCGAAGTGTCCACAGAAATTTGCTAGTTGTGTTGCCCTTGAACAAGTGAGTGGACCAGGTGCATTGATGTTGTCTATTATTCTCTCAATCTGTACTTCATTTGCAACACGAGGATGAACCGGACGAAGATTTTGCTCTTGCTGATCATTGTCATCATTAGAAGGATTGTCTTCAGGCTGAGCATTGTCTTCAGGTTGATCAGGTGCAGAGATGATGAGTTCCTCTTCAGGCTGAGCTTCAGACGGTATGATTTCTCCAGTTCCCATAAGCTTGATGGTTTCATTGGATGGAACTTCATCTAGCACATTTGGCAGGTGCTCTCTTTGGAAGATGTTAGTCTCATCGAACCGCACATCCACAGTTTCAACCACTTTATAGTGAAAGAGGTTGAAGACTCTATAGGAGTGCGAATCCTTTCCGTATCCAAGCATAAAACCTTCATGTGCTTTCGGTGCAAATTTTGAAGTGTGATGTGGATCCTTGATCCAGCACCTGGCACCAAATACTCTGAAGTAACTGACATTTGGCTTCTTACCAGTGAGGAGCTCATAGAATGTTTTGTTCAGAAGCTTGTGAAGATAAACACGGTTGATAATGTGGCATGCAGTATCAATGGCTTCAGGCCAGAACTTTCTTGGAGTCTTGTATTCATCGAGCATCGTCCGATCCATCTTAATAAGTGTTCTGTTCTTGCATTTCACGATGCCATTCTGCTGCAGCATGTATGGAGCTGAGAACCCATGAGTGATGCCCAAAGTATCAAGATAAGTGTCGAGGCCAGTGTTCTTGAATTCAGTGCCATTGTCACTTCTGATGTGCTTGATCTTGACGCCATAGTTGTTCATGGCTCGATTAGCGAAGCGTCTGAAGACATCTTGCACTTCAGTCTTGTAGAGGATTATATGCACCCATGTATATCTTGAATAATCATCAATAATGACGAAGCAATAGAGACAAGCAGTAGTAGTAAGAGTTGAGTCGTTGTCATGATTGTCTTCGAGGGATGCTTGGCTCTCGTCATCTTTCCAGCTTCACAGGCATCGCATAGGTGATCTTTCTTGAACTTGATGCCATTGATGCCTATGACATGCTTCTTATTCGCAAGAGTGTGCAAGTTCCTCATGCCAGCATGCCCTAGCCTCCGATGCCAGAGCCAGCATTCTGAAGGCTTTGCTAGAAGACATACGACAAGCTGTGGCCCTACTGAGAAATCTACTATGTACAAATCATATTTCCGATACCCTTCAAAGACTAGAGACTTGTCAGATTCCATTAGAACAAGGCAACGATATTTTCAAATATCACAATCATGTTTAAATCGCAAAGCATTGAGACAAACATTAAGTTGAAACCAAGGGATTCAACAAGCATCACTTTATCCATGTGTTGATCCCTTGAGATTGCAACTCTACCTAGACCCAATACCTTGCTTTTACCAGTATCAGCAAATCTGATGTGACTCTTGTCAGATGGACGTAAAGTTGAGTCCATGAGAAGACTTCGCTTGCCAGTCATGTGATTAGTACACCCACTATCAATAATCCATTCTGAAGCAGCTGGTGTCATACCCTACAGTGCATTTAGGGGGATAGGCTTCACGAAGAGAATTGTGAAGCATAAACATTTGACGAGCAAGTGGATTATGAAAGCTTAGATCGAGGTTAGGACTGATAGGGCAAGTAGCAAGCGACTCAGGAACAAAATACATAATAATACCATTTGGGCATTTGATCTTGCGCCCTACAAGAATTTTAAGGTCCCCAGCAATAGCTTCAGATGAATTTGATTTTCGACTGGAGACCCTTCCCTGCAAAAGAAAGTTAAGATTTCTTAGCCACCCACATCTTCAAGGGTGGATTCGAAGCAATGAGTCTAAGTGTAGCATCTGAGAACTTTGGCTTTGAAGCCCTAGTATATAGTCTTGCAGGAGGGCAATAGTACTCATAAGAATAAGCAGGGTAGTTCTTGGTCTTATGAACATGGCGGTTTGATGAAACGCGCTCATATTCATAGGCCTGAGTATGGTTTCCCTGCAAAACATGTGCGTTAGTGCGACTCAGGTGAGCCCTCTGTCTGTATGAAGCCTTTGGACCATATGAAGCATGTGGTCTGGGGTTTGTCTTCTTCACTTGTGGTGTCATGATGACATTTACAGGAAGATTCTCCAGACACCTTTTCGCACCCAGACTTTCTTCATAGGTGGCCCATTCCTGTAGTTAGTACCAATATACCTGGCAAACACTTTACCATTCTGATTCCAGTTTATAGTTTGCATCAAAGGATTCATCAATAACAATGGGATTGGCACAAGTGAAGCCAGATAGGGTGGATGGATCCACTGAAGATTCCTTTGCAGCAACCCATGTGGTTTTGGGGTACTGCTCAGGTTTCCAGTAAGAGCCATCAGCATTCATTTTCCTTTCGAACCCAACACCCTCTTTCCTAGGGTTTCGGTTCAGGATCCGCCTTTTGAGGACATCACACAGTGTCTGATGTCCTTTGAGACTTGTGTACATCCCTGTTTCAAGCAATGTCTTCAACCTAGCATTTTTCATCAGCAATAACAGTGGCATCCTCAGCAGAGGGGTTAGTTACCACATCAACAGTTGAAGATATTGCAACAGTAGCAGCAGTAGAACATCCAGCAACAGAAGTAGCGTTATCACGCTCAATGCATTTAAGACATGGTGGTTCAAATCCTTCCTGAGCGGGACTGATTTGTTTGGCGCTAAGTGACTCGTTTTCCTTTTGAAGATCTTCATGAGCCGCTCTCAATTTCTCAAGATCTTGCTTCCTTTGAAGATAATCATAGGAGAGCTTTTCATGAGTTGTTGAGAGTGTTTCATGACGACTTTCAAGTTCCTCATACTTAATGTGAAGATTTTTATGTCTTCAATTAAGGACTGAGATCGAGTCATTTCAGCGTCTAACAGGTCATCGCTTTTGTCTAACAGTTTTTGAATATGTTCCATAGCTTTTCGTTGTTCAGTTGCAATTTTAGCAAGTGTTTTGTAGCTGGGTTTGGAACCACAATCAGAGTCATCTTCACTGGATGTTTGATAGTGAGTAGTGCGTGAGTTTACCTTGGCACCGCGTGCCATGAAGTAGTAGGTGGGAGCGGAGTCATCCTGGTCATCAGCATCGGCGTCTGTGATGGAGTCATTGTCTTCAATGTTGAAGATGGACTTGGCAACGTAGGCTGTAGCCAGACTCGCAATGCCAGAATTGGACTCCTCCTCAGACTCCACCTCCGCCTCCTCAGAAGCAGACTTATAACGCCCTCGATGCGGCTATATCTCCCATGTGTCGAGGC
Organism: Triticum dicoccoides; assembly: GCF_002162155.2. Taxonomy (NCBI): domain Eukaryota; kingdom Viridiplantae; phylum Streptophyta; class Magnoliopsida; order Poales; family Poaceae; genus Triticum; species Triticum dicoccoides. Next base: position 382,697,035 of record NC_041380.1, read on the forward strand.
ACGACTTAGAGACATAACCGCATTGAAAGCAATGTCGCAAGTTAGGAAATCTTCACAACATCCCATGTAATATACATAAAAAAAGGGGAGATACATAGTTGGCTTACACTCGCCACATCAAACAAGGTACATAAATAGCATTACATCAACCAAACACTCATGGCCCGACTACGGCGCAAAAATAAAAGATAAACCCAACATGCGACACGGTCCCGATCGCCCCAACTGGGCACCACTACTGATCATCAGGGAAAGACACGTAGTAACGGCGTGAGTCCTCGTCGAACTCCCAATTGAGCTCAAGCGCGTCATCTGGAACGGAGTCATCAGGCCCTGCATCTAGTTTGGAAGTAATCTGTGAGCCACAGGGACTCAGCAATCTCGCACCCTCGCGATCAAGACTATTTAAGCTTATAGGTAAGGCAAGGTAAATATGTGGAGCTGCAGCAAGCGACTAGCATATATGGTGGCTAACCTGTTCGCAAAAGAGAGCGAGAAAAGAAAGGCAAGGCGCGAACGAATAGCTAGAGAACAACCTGCGGCAAGCATTACTCCAACACCGTGTTCACTTCCCGGACTCCGCCGAGAAGAGACCATCACGGTAACTCACACAGTTGATTCATTTTAATTAAGGTAAGGTTCAAGTTATCTACAACCGGACATTAACAAATTCCCATCTGTCCATAACCGTGGGCACGGCTTTCGAAAGTTCAAATCCCTGCAGGGGAGTCCCAACTTAGCCCATGACAAGCTCTCACGGTCAACAAAGGAATAGACCTCCTCCCGAGACGTTCCGATCAGACTCGGTATCCCGGTTCTACAAGACACTTCGACGAGTTAAAACAAGTCCAGCAACACCGCCCGAATGTGCCGACAAATCCCGATAGGAGCTGCACATATCTCATTCTTAGGGAACACTCAGATAGGTCAAGCTACGAGTAAAACCAACCCTCGAGTTTCCCCGAGGTGGCCCCGCAGGCTGCCTGGTTCGGACCAACACTCAGAGGAGCACTGGCCCGGGGAGTTTTAAATAAAGATGACCCTCGGGCTCCGGAAACCCAAGGGAAAAAGAGGCTAGGTGGCAAATGGTAAAACCAAGGTTGGGCATTGCTGGAAAAGCTTTAATCAAGGCGAACTATCAAGGGGTTCCCATTATCACCCAACCGCGTAAGGAACGCAAAATCTGGGAACATAACACCGATATGACGGAAACTAGGGCGGCAAGAGTGGAACAAAACACTAGGCGAGAGGTCGAGTCTTCCACCCTTTACCGAGTATATAGATGCATTAAGATAACAAGATAATATAATGATATCCCAACAAGTAAATAATGTTCCAATAAGGAACGGCCTCCAATCTTCACCTGCAACTAGCAACCTATAAGAGGGGCTGAGCAAAGCGGTAACATAGCCAATCAACGGTTTGCTAAGACATGGTGGGTTAGAGGTTTGACATGGCAAATAGTGAGGCATGATAAGCAAGTGGTAGGCATCATAGCATAGGCATAGCAAAAGAGCGAGCATCTAGCAAAGCAAAGATAGTAGTGATTTCGAGGGTATGATCATCTTGCCTGCAAAGTTGTCAGAGTTGACTGGATCCTCGAAAGAAAACTCAACGGGCTCCTCGTTAGCGAACTCATCTCCCGGCTCTACCCAAACAAGACAAAACAAGCAAACGGAATACAATCAACCACGTGCAAACTCAAACAACATGATGCAAACATGGTATGCTATGCGGGATGCGATATGTGATGCATATGCAAGATTTGACAAGGAATGAATGAACCTGGCCTCAACTTGGAAATCCAAGTGTTCCACTGGAAAGCTGAGGTGAAATTGCTTGAAAACGATATAAAGAACGCCGGAATCAGAGTCACGGTTTGGAAATGGCAAGCAATTCAAATATGGCACCGGTCTGCGATATACAGCAAGTAGCCATCTAAATGCACCAAGATGAACATGCTACAGCACTCAAACATGACAACAAAATACATGGCAGGGATCCATTCATGATGCTTAACAAAAGATGAACACTGAGCTACGGCCAATTCATCCATTAACAGGTTCAAACAAGCATGGCAAAAATGCATTTGGTAAACAGATTTCAAACTTAGTGAAATTAACACTTGTCTGGAATTTCAGATCAGGTAGCACACTTTGGAGCATGAAAACTATATGCTACAGGAACTGAACATGGCAAAGTAAAGCATGGCATGGAGCTACTCAAAGAGCTTAACAAAAGTTCCTTAGTGACCTTGAGCCAAAAGGGATCAGAAAATACATTTGCAAGCATGTGAACATGGAAAAAAAATAATCAGATCACAGACTTAGTGAAAAACTGGAGCATGCAAATCAGATATCAAGTGGGCATGTTTACGAGCTCGATGCACTCACTACAGAGCAATTCATGACAATCTAAGCATACACCCATCAAGAATACACATTAAACAAGCTATACATGGCAAGAAAAATAACATAGCATGCACGGATCAACTACAACATCCTCGGCAAAATCGCTAATAAGTAGACAATCTGCCCAGATTCACGAAATAGCAAAAGTAGAGCTCGATTGACTCAAGCTAGGGTGCTCCATAATTGCAAACAAAGACATGGATGGATAGAGCACTACAAGATTAACAAAACATCCTTACTGATCATCCTCAAAAGAGGCACGGATCACTAGGAAACAACATGAACATATGGCATATTGAAATAAACAGATCAAGGACTTAGTGGAATTGCTAAGTCCCTGAAATCAGCATTAACGATTGCCCCACTTTGCAAGCTTGTGCTAGTCACCACACACATCACAAACATACATGGGTTGCACCTCTGGAAAGATGGCAAAACACATAACAAAACACATGTAGAGCTCAGGGGCATATCATGCACACAATAATCATGGCAAAAATGACAAATATCTAATTGGAGCAGCAGATCTGACAATTATCCCAAATAGCACTCTTCCAACAGTATTTCGGGCATCAAGATGAACTCAAATGAAAATTATGCAATGAGATGAAATGATGTACTCTCTGAGGCGAACATTTTGATATGCTAAATGCCCAAAACGGAGCTACGGATGTAAAGTTACGATGCAATGAACATAGCCAAATAATTAGGGTTTCGGGGCAAAAGTCAACCGAGGCAATTTTGGATCTGAGATCTGCATGCTTCCCGAGGTTCATCCCCGAGCTCGCCGGAGAGGAAGTTGGCCGCTAGAGTGGCCGGAGTCGGACTTGCCAGGGCGGAGGAGGTGCGGCGGACGACGAGGGAGCGGCGGAGTGAGGCGGAGCAGGCCGGTGGCGGCGGGACGGCGGCGCTCGCC
>NC_041380.1:382700545-382709967 GCF_002162155.2 Triticum dicoccoides
GGCCCGCGGGAGGCGGCGGCTCGGGCCGGGGGGGGCCCGCCTGGGCCCGGGCGGGCCGGCGGCGTTGTGGTCTCCCCGGGACAGGTGGCGGCACCGGGTTGGTCGGCGGAGGCAGCGGACGTGTCCGGTTGTGGCCGGACGTGTCCGATGCGCGCGAGGTGGGTGGATCTAGGGTTTCGGGGGGGAGGAGAAGGAGAATTTCGGAGGGGTCTTTATATAGACATAGAGGGAGCTAGGAGAGTCCAAATGAGGTGCGGTTTTCGGCCACGCGATCGTGATCGAACGCTCTAGATGATGGAGAGGGTTTTGGTGGATTTTGGGCCAACTTGGAGGGGTGTTGGGCTGCAACACACACGAGGCCTTCTCGGTCCCTCGGTTAACCGTTGGAGCATCAAACGAATTCCAAATGGTACGAAACTTGACAGGCGGTCTACCGGTAGTAAACCAAGGCCGCTTGGCAAGTCTCGGTCCAATCCGGAAATGTTTAATCCCCACACACGAAATAAAGGTAGAAATGACCACCGGAGGAGAACGGAGCGCCGGAATGCAAAATGGACAACGGGGAAAAAGCTCGGATGCATGAGACAAACACATATGCAAATGCAATGCACATGATGACATGATATGAGATGCATGACAACAACAACAACACATGGAGACAAAAACCCAAACCCGAGAAAATAAAATAACTTAATGCCGGAAACGGCAAGAGTCGGATTACATATTGGGTAAATCATATCCGGGGTGTTACAACACTCCACCACTACGAAAGGATCTCGTCCCGAGATCTAGGACTGAAAGAACACCGGGTACTCAGAATGGAGGTGATCCTTGCGTTCCCAGTTGGCTTCACGGTCGGAATGGTGTGACCACTTGACTTTGAGGAATTTGATTGACTTGTTGCGAGTCTTGCGTTCAGTCTCTTCAAGAATAGCAATGGGGTGCTCACGATTAGAGAGATCTTCTTGGAGCTCAATGTCCTCGAAGTTGATGGTGCGGTCAGGAGTCTTGAAGCACTTTCGAAGCTGAGAGACATGGAACACGTCATGCACATTTGCAAAGTTTGAAGGAAGCTCGAGTTGATAGGTGAGATCGCCTCTCTTACTGACGATCTTGAAAGGTCCCACGTATCTGGGGGCAAGCTTCCCTTTGATACCGAAGCGACGAGTACCTTTCATAGGAGAGACACGGAGGTAAACATGATCTCTGATCTCGAAAGCCAAATCACGGTGCTTACTATCATAGTAGCTCTTCTGGCGGGATTGGGCTGCTTTGAGGTTATCTCGAATGACTTTGCACATTTCCTCTGCCTCTCTGATTAAGTCATTTCCCAGAAGTTGACATTCACCGGTTTCAGACCAGTTGAGAGGGGTACGGCACTTCCTGCCATACAGAATTTCAAATGGGGCCTTGCCCGAACATGCTTGAAAACTGTTGTTGTAGGAGAATTCAGCATATGGAAGACAATCCTCCCACTTCATGCCGAAGGAGATCACACACGCCCTGAGCATATATTCAAGAATCTGGTTGACACGCTCGACTTGACCGCTAGTTTGAGGATGGAATGCTGTGCTAAAGCGGATGTTGATGCCCATGGCCTTCTGAAAAGAATCCCAAAACTTGGAGGTAAAGATGTTGCCACGGTCTGAAGAAATCACTTGTGGAATACCGTGCAGAGAGACAATTCGAGAGGTATAGAGCTCCGCCAATTGAGCTACCGTGATTAACTCTTTGATAGGCAGAAAGTGAGCCACTTTAGTGAGTTTGTCGATGACAACGAATATAGCATCATTGCCACACTTGGACTTTGGGAACCCAGTCACGAAGTCCATCTCAATGTGGTCAAACTTCCATTTTGGAATGGCAAGAGGTTGGAGGAGACTAGCTGGCCTTTGGTGTTCTGCCTTCACTCTTCTATAGACATCGCATTCGTTCACGAACTGAGCGATCTCGCGCTTCATTCGAGTCCACCAATAAGCCTGCTTGAGGTCCTGATACATCTTCGTGCTCCCAGGGTGGATGGAGAGGAGAGAATTGTGAGCCTCATTCATGATCACTTTAGGAAGGTCCCCTTTGGGCACAACAATACGATCCTCGAGAAGAGAGTATCCTTGTCATCAAGGCGGTAGCACTTGTACTTGGGTTGACTCTTGGCAATCCCAATCTTCACCTTCTTCACCATAGCATCAAGAAGTTGAGCTTGGCGAATCTGGTCTTCCAAGGTAGGAGAGACTTGAAAGTTGGCGAGGAAACCTTGAGGAACAACTTGCAGATTAAGTTTGTGGAAAGCCTCACAAAGCTCGGGTTGATAAGGCTTGAGAATCAGGCTGTTGCAATAAGCCTTCCTGCTCAATGCGTCAGCAATCACATTGGCCTTGCCTGGAGTATACTCGATACTCGGATTATACTCTTCAATCATTTCGACCCATCGAGTCTGCCTGAGGTTGAGATTAGGCTGAGTGAAGATGTACTTGAGACTCTTGTGGTCAGTGAAGATGTCCACTTTTCTTCCCAATAAGAGATGTCTCCAAGTCAAAAGAGCATGCACAACTGCCGCCAACTCGAGGTCATGAGTAGGGTAATTCTTCTCGTTGGGCTTCAACTGGCGAGAGGTATAAGCCACAACTTTCTTCTCTTGCATCAACACTGCGCCAAGACCTTGGAGAGAGGCATCGCAAAAGACCTCGTACGGTTTGGATTCATCAGGAGGAGTCAGAACTGGAGCAGTGACCAATTTCTCTTTCAAAGTGTTGAAAGCAATGTCACACTCCGGAGACCAAATGTACTTGATTGCTTCTGGAGAAGATTTGAGAGAGGCTTCGCGATCTTAGAAAAGTTTTCAACGAATCTTCGACAATAGCTTGCGAGACCGAAGAAGCTACGGAGTTGCTTCACGTTCTGAGGTGGTTCCCAATTCACAATTGCAGACACCTTCTCAGGATTCACCACAATGCCCTTGGCAAAGATGATATGACCAAGATAAAGAACCTCATCGAGCCAAAATTCGCACTTGGAGAATTTGGAGTACCAACCGCAAGTGCTTGGCATGATCTTCCTTGTTCTTCGAAAAGACCAGAATGTCATCGAGATAGACCAAAACAAAGACATTGGTGTAGGCGTTGAAGATGAAGTTCATCATGCGAGAGAAAGTCGGAGGACCGTTGACGAGGCCAAAAGACATGACAGTGTATTCATATGAACCAAAGCTTGTCCTGAAAGCCGTCTTGGGAATATCTTGCTCACGGATTCAAATATGATGATAACCCATACGGAGATCAAGCTTGGAGAATACTTGGGAACCTTTGAGTTGTTCGAACAGCTCGTTGATGTTGGGAAGTGGGTATTTGTTCTTGATGGTCTTCTTGTTCAATGGACGGTAGTCAACACAAAGTCGGTCTGTTCCATCCTTCTTCTTCACAAAAAGAACTCCACAACCCCACGGAGAAGAACTAGGTCGGATGAGACCCATTCTCTCTTGAATATCGAGTTGCTTCTTCAGCTCCTTCAACTCTTCAGGTCCGAGCTTGTAAGAACGCTTGCAAACCGGTTCCGTGCCATGCTCAAGATCGATGACGAATTCAACTGGCCGGTGCGGCGGCATTCCTGGAAGCTCTTCTAGAAAGACGTCTTGATATTCGCAAACAACTGGAATTTGCGAGGTAGCATGCAGTTCACCCTTCTCATTGAGAGAGAACAGACGGATGGTATCATCACGAGCGGCAAAGACAATTACATCCTCAGACGAATGAGTCAATTGAATCTGCCTGGCTGCACAATCAAGCTGAGCCTTGTGCTTAGAAAGCCAATCCATTCTGAGAATAAGATCAATGTCCGAGTCACCAAGAACCATTGGGGAAGAAAGGAACTTGTAGTCGCCCAAGGTGATAGTAACATCTGGCACCTCCAGACTTGCACTCAAACGTTTGCCTGGAGAAATGATATCCATTTGTTTACCCAAATGAGAAGAAACGAATTCATGCTTGGTAAAAAATGGCTTTGACATGAAACAATGCGATGCACCAGTATCAAAAAGAACTCTTGCGGGAATATCATTAATAGAAAGGTTAGCCATGATGACATCTGACGAGTCCTCTGCCTGAGTTGTGTTCATCAAGTTGACCTTGGCGTGCTTGGGGTTATGCTTGACCACAGCTGTACTTGCCGATCTCACAGGAGGAGGAGGAGGAGGGAGATGCCTCTGATTGAAGCATTTGTTGGCATAGTGACCCTTCTGTTGGCACTTGTTGCACGTGACCTCTAAAAGCGGACGGTGATATGGAGCACTCAATCTTGGAGCTTGAGACGAAGTCTTGTTCTGAAAGCCAGGGTTGGGTGGGTGGGAAGATCCACTGCCACCTTTGCTCTTCTGATACGGCTAATGAAACGGAGGAGGAGGAAGAAGGAGTAGCATCTCTGACTCGCTTCTTGGGAGCATCACACCTCAGTTGAGCAGCCTCTTGCTTCAATGCCATGTTGTAGAACTCATCGTACCTCAAGGGCTCAAAGAGAACAAGAGCTAGCTAGATTTCTTCTCTGAGACCACCCCTGAACTGGCATATCATGCTCTTCTCGTCAGGGACGTCCTGCTTAGCAAAGCGGGCGAGCTTCTGAAACAACTTGTTGTAGTCATAGACAAACAAAGAGCCTTGCTTCAGGTTGCGGAATTCCTCACGCTTGCTTTCAACCACGCTCTGAGGGATATGATGAGCTTTGAAGTCTTGACGGAATTCATCCCAGGTAATCACACGGCCTCCTCTAGAATCCTTGTACTGCTGGAACCATTTTGCAGCTTGGTCTTTGAGTTGGAAGGAAGCGAACTTGACGAAGTCCTCAGGCCTGACGTTACTGCACTCGAAATGCTTGCACAGATCCATGAGCCAATCGTCAGCATCAGTTGCCTCAACACAATTGCTGAAAGTCTTTGGCCCGCTAGCAAGGAACTGGTTGAGTGTAGCAAAGTGATTCTGGTTGTTGCCTTGGTTGCCTTGGTTCGCTTGATTGCGCTCTTGAAGAATTTGCATGATCAACTATGTGTTTGCATTGGTTGCGGCCATCACATCTTGCCATGCCTCCGGAGGAGGAGGAGGTGGTGGCGGATCTTGATTCTGATTCTGATTGCTGCTCTTAGCGGGAGCCATCCTGAAGAGGGTGACAACCATTAGCATATTGACAGATAAAATGAAGCTGAATCCAACGGGTTGAAATTGCAACATATAGTCTTCACATCCGAACATAAGAACGAATGCACTCCACTTGAAATGGTCACATATCCATAAATTGAGAAGCCACTTAGAATTTAGGTAGAGGAATAAATCAACAAGGTACGGATCAAGAACGAATACTCGGTAAGAAATCCCAGTCTCAAACCAAATATCCATGGAAGAAGAACTAGAGCTAAAAGAATTCCCACCTATGAAACTCCCGAACCTTTCCGGTTATGCAATCAGGTGTTGGGGATACAGGGGAGCATAATATCTCACCCAAATCTAGCAAATCCTACATCCAGCTGTATCCATCCTTCAACACATAACCGAGAAAACTTCGGAAACCATCTACCTCAACCTTCGAAAAGCATCCGTTATACAAGTTATGGCAATACTCCCGAACTCCCGCCCAGTACTGGGTGGCGTCGAGGTTATCTCACCAACGAACTGCATAAAAGAGATTTTCGATGTCGGCATACTAAACTCAGGTATTCCAGAACTGCAACAATAAAATTGTGACGACAACACCTCGGAGCTCAACTCCCCGGGACACTGCCACAACCCCTAAATACAGGAGGCACCAAGAACATTGTTCTCGTCACAAAACCATCGGAACGATTCCAAGATACCCGCGTGATCCAAAAAAAATTAGTGAAATTTGAGAAGAGAAGAGTCAAAACTCTACGTCAGGATGCCTTACCAGAGTGATGAGGAGATTGGGGAGTAAAAAGAATTCCTAAACTCTCCGATGTATAATTCCTAAATGACTCAAAAACATTTTTCTAGACACAACTCGGCCGCTAAAAATGATCAAGCAATGGGGCTCCTAAGGTCGGGGAAGGCTCTGATTACCAACTTATAACTCCCTCGATGCGGCTATATCTCCCACGTGTCGAGGCACGACTTAGAGGCATAACCGCATTGAAAGCAATGTCGCAAGTTAAGCAATCTTCACAACATCCCATGTAATATAGATAAAAAAGGGGAGATACATAGTTGTCTTACACTCGCCACGTCAAACAAGGTACATAAATAGCATTACATCAACCAAACACTCATGGCCCGACTACGGTGCCAAAATAAAAGATAAACCCAACATGCGACACGGTCCCGATCGCCCCAACTGGGCACCACTACTGATCATCAGGGAAAGACACGTAGTAACGGCGTGAGTCCTTGTTGAACTCCCAGTTGAGCTCAAGCGCGTCATCTGGAACGGAGTCATCAGGCCTTGCATCTGGTTTGGAAGTAATCTATGAGCCACAGGGACTCAGCAATCTCGCATCCTCGCGGTCAAGACTATTTAAGCTTATAGGTAAGGCAAGGTAAATATGTGGAGCTGCAGCAAGCGACTAGCATATATGGTGGCTAACCTGTTCGCAAAAGAGAGCGAGAAGAGAAAGGCAAGGCGCGAACGAATAGCTAGAGAACAAACTGCGGCAAGCATTACTCCAACACCGTGTTCACTTCCCGGACTCCGCCGAGAAGAGACCATCACGGTAACTCACACAGTTGATTCATTTTAATTAAGGTAAGGTTCAAGTTATCTACAACCGGACATTAACAAATTCCCATCTGTCCATAACCGCGGGCACAGCTTTCGAAAGTTCAAATCCCTGCAGGGGAGTCCCAACTTAGCCCATGAAAAGCTCTCACGGACAACGAAGGAATAGACCTCCTCCCGAGACGTTTCGATCAGACTCGGTATCCTGGTACTACAAGACACTTCGACGAGTTAAAACAAGTCCAGCAACACCGCCCGAATGTGCCGACAAATCCCGATAGAAGCTGCACATATCTCGTTCTCAGGGCACACTCAGATAGGTCAAGCTACGAGTAAAACCAACCCTCGAGTTTCCCCGAGGTGTCCTTGCAGGCTGCCTGGTTCAGACCAACACTCAGAGGAGCACTGGCCCGGGGGGGTTTAAATAAAGATGACCCTCGGGCTCCGAAAACCCAAGGGAAAAAGAGGCTAGGTGGCAAATGGTAAAACCAAGGTTGGGCATTGCTGGAAAATCTTTAATCAAGGCGAACTATCAAGGGGTTCCCATTATCACCCAACCGCGTAAGGAACGCAAAATCCGGGAACATAAGACCGATATGACGGAAACTAGGGCGGCAAGAGTGGAACAAAACACTAGGCGAGAGGCTGAGCCTTCCACCCTTTACCGAGTATATAGATGCATTAAGATAACAAGATAATATAATGATATCCCAACAAGTAAATAATGTTCCAATAAGGAACGGCCTCCAATCTTCACCTGCAACTAGCAATGCTATAAGAGGGGCTGAGCAAAGCGGTAACATAGCCAATCAACGGCTTGCTAAGACATGGTGGGTTAGAGGTTTGACATGGCAAACAGTGAGGCATGATAAGCAAGTGGTAGTCATCGTAGCATAGGCATAGCAAAAGAGCGAGCATCTAGCAAAGCAAAGATAGTAGTGATTTCGAGGGTATGATCATCTTGCCTGCAAAGTTATCAGAGTTGACTGGATCCTCGAAAGCAAACTCAATGGGCTCCTCATTAGTGAACTCGTCTCCCGGCTCTACCCAAACAAGACAAAACAAGCAAACGGAACACAATCAACCACGTGCAAACTCAAACAACATGATGCAAACATGGTATGCTATGAGGGATGTGATATGTGATGCATATGCAAGATTTGACAAGGAATGAATGAACCTGGCCTCAACTTGGAAATCCAAGTGTGCCACTAGAAAGGTGAGGTGAAATCGCTTGAAAACGATATAAAGAACGCCGGAATCAGAGTCACGGTTTGGAAATGGCAAGCAATTCAAATATGGCACCGGACTACGATATACAGCAAGTAGCCATCTAAATGCACCAAGATAAACACAAAATACATGGCAGGGATCCATTCATGATGCTTAACAAAAGATGAACACTAAGCTACGGCCAATTCATCCATTAACAGGTTCAAACAAGCATGGCAAAAATGCATTTGGTAAACAGATTTCTGACTTAGTGAAATTAACACTTGTCTGGAATTTCAGATCAGGTAGCACACTTTGGAGCATGAAAACTATATGCTACAGGTAATGAACATGGCAACATAAAGCATGGCATGGAGATACTCAAAGAGCTTAACAAAAGTCCCTTAGTGACCTTGAGCCAAAAGGGATCAGAAAATACATTTGCAAGCATGTGAACATGGCAAAAACATAATCAGATCACAGACTTAGTGAAAAATTGGAGCATGCAAATCAGATATCAAGTGGGCAAGTTTACGAGCTCGATGCACTCACTACAGAGCAAGTCATGACAACCTAAGCATACACCCATCAAGAATACACATTAAACAAGCTAGACATGGCAAGAACAATAACATAGAATGCACGGATCAACTACAACATCCTCGGCAAAATCGCTAACAAGTAGACAATCTATCCAGATTCACGAAATAGCAAAAGTAGAGCTCGATTGACTCAAGCTAGGGTGCTCCATAATTGCAAACAAAGACATGGATGGATAGAGCACTACAAGATTAACAAAACATCATTACTGATCATCCTCAAAAGAGGCACGGATCACTAGGAAACAACATGAACATATGGCATATTGAAATAAACAGATCAAGGACTAGTCCCTGAAATCAGCATTAACGATTGCCCCACTTTGCAAGCTTGTGCTAGTCACCACACACATCACAAAAATACATGGGTTTCACCTCTGGAAAGATGGAAAAACACATAACAAAACACATGCAGAGCTCAGGGGCATATCATGCACACAATAATCATGGCAAAAATGACAAATATCTAATTGGAGCAGCAGATCTGCAATTATCCCAAATAGCACTCTTCCAACAGCATTTCGGGCATCAAGATGAACTCAAATGAAAATGATGCAATGAGATGAAATAATGTACTCTCTGAGGCGAACATTTTGATATGCTAAATGCCCAAAACGTAGCTACGAATGCAAAGTTACGATGCGATGAACATAGCCGAATAATTAGGGTTTCGGGGCAAAAGTCAACCGAGGCAATTTTGGATCTGAGATCTGCACGCTTCCCGAGATTCGTCCTCGAGCTCGCCAGAGAGGAAGTTGGCCGCCGGAGTGGCCGGAGTTGGACTTGCCGGGGCGGAGGAGGTGCGGCGGACGACGAGGGGGCGGCGGAGTGAGGCGGAGCCGGCCGGTGGCGGCGGGACGGCGGCGCTCGCCGGCGTGGGACGGTGGCCGGCCCGACTGCGGC
>NC_041380.1:382710503-382743847 GCF_002162155.2 Triticum dicoccoides
TGGCGGGCGGCGGCGCCGGGCACCGGACGCGGGAAGGAGAAGGGCGCGGGGCAGCGCCGGATCTGGCCCGTGGGAGGCGACGGCTCAGGCCGGGGGGGCCCGCCTGGGCCCGGGCGGGCCAGCGGCGATGTGGTCTCCCCGGGACAGGTGGCGGCACCGGGTTGGTCGGCGGAGGCGGCGGACATGTCCAGTTGCGGCCGGACGTGTCCGATGCGCACGAGGTGGGTGGATCTAGGGTTTCGGGGGGAAGGAGAAGGAGAATTTCGGAGGGGTCTTTATATAGACATAGAGGGAGCTAGGAGAGTCCAAATGAGGTTGGGTTTTCGGCCACGCGATCGTGATCAAACGCTCTAGATGATGGAGAGGGTTTTGGTGGGTTTTGGGCCAACTTGGAGGGGTGTTGGGCTGCAACACACACGAAGCCTTCTCGGTCCCTCGGTTAACCGTTGGAGCATCAAACGAAGTCCAAATGGTACGAAACTTGACAGGCGGTCTACCGGTAGTAAACCAAGGACGCTTGGCAAGTCTCGGTCCATCCGGAAATGTTTAATACCCACACATGAAAGAAAGGTAGAAATGACCACCGGAGGAGAACGGAGCGCCGGAATGCAAAACGGACAACGGGGAAAAAGCTCGGATGCATGAGACGAACACGTATGCAAATGCAATGCACATGATGACATGATATGAGATGCATGACAACAACAACAACAACAACAACACGCAGAGACAAAAACACGAACCCGAGAAAATAAAATAACTTAACGCCGGAAACGGCAAGAGTTGGATTACATATTGGGTAAATCATATCCGGGGTGTTACAAGAATCCTCCTTTGAATCCATTTCCTTGATAACAAACGCATGAGCCTTGTCAGATGAGCTCTTCTTGTGTGATGAAGACTTTGATGAAGACTTGGAAGATGACTTTGAGTATTTCTTCTTCTTGTTGTTGTCAGAATCATATTCCTTGTTTTTCTTCTTCTTGTTGTTCTCATTGTCCCATTGAGGACACTCAGAGATGTAGTGGCAAGGTTTCTTGCACTTGTGGCATGTTCTCTTCTTGTAGTCATGAGCAGAAGCTTCATCATTCCTTGAGCTAGATCGTGAGGACTTTCTGAAGCCTTTCTTCTTGGTGAATTTCTGGAACTTCTTCACAAGCATAGCAAGCTCCTTTCCAATGTCTTCAGGATCATCAGAACTGCAATCAGATTCTTCTTCAGATGAGGAAATAGCTTTTGCCTTCAAAGCACGAGCTCGCCCATAATTGGGACCGTAGATGTCTCTTTTCTCAGAAAGCTGAAACTCATGTGTGTTGAGCCTTTACAGTATGTCAGACGGATCGAGTGTCTTGAAGTCAGGACGTTCTTGAATCATCAGGGCTAGGGTGTCAAACGAGCTGTCAAGTGATCTCAGGAGTGTCTTGACGACTTCATGCTTGGTGATCTCAGTAGCGCCGAGGGCTTGAAGCTCTTTGTGATGTCAGTGAGTCGATCAAACGTAAGCTGAACATTCTCATTGTTGTTTCTCTTGAAGCGGTTGAAGAGGTTGCGAAGGACACTGATTCTTTGATCTCTCTAGGTTGATACGCCTTCGTTGACCTTGGAGAGCCAGTCCCAGACAAGCTTGGATGTTTCCAGAGCACTCACACGGCCATACTGCCCTTTGGTCAGATGACCACAGATGATGTTCTTGGCAGTGGAATCCAGTTGAATGAACTTCTTGACATCAGCAGCGGTGACACCTTCACCAGCCTTGGGGACGGCATTCTTGACAACATACCAGAGGTCAACATCAATGGCTTCAAGATGCATGCACATCTTATTCTTCCAGTAGGGATATTCAGTTCCATCGAAGACTGGGCACGCAGCAGAGACTTTGATTATCCCTACAGTCGACATAGCTAAAACTCCAGGTGGTTAAACCGAATCACACAGAACAAGGGAGTACCTTGCTTTGATACCAATTGAAAGTGCTAGTTATCGACTAGAGGGGGGTGAATAGGCGATTTTTATGAAAGTCTTCAAAACATAGAAGTTTCGAAGACAAACGATAGAAACAAACCTATTACCATGCAGAAGGTAGACTACACTAAGCAAGCCATAGTCAAGTATTCAATGAGATGAAAGCACAAGGACTAATAGCAGCTAGGCAGTATAGATCAGGATGGAAGATAGTATGAAGCCAATCAGAACAGCAGTCACACAGTGAAGACAAATAGATAATGCAGACAGGCAATGACTTCACAAGGACCAATCTGAAAGTAAAGAGATGGGAAGGATGGAACCAGTGGCTCGTTGAAGACAATGATTTGTTGGACCAGTTCCAGTTGCTGTGACAACTGTACGTCTGGTTAGGGAGGCTGAGATTCAACTCAGAAGACCACGTCTTCACCTTATTCCCCTTGAGCTAAGGACACCCAGTCCTCGCCCAATCACTTTGGTAAGTCTTCAAGGTAGACTTCCAAACCTTCACAGATTTCGTTCATCGGCGATCCACAATGACTCTTGGATGCTCAGAACGCGACGCCTAACCGGCTGGAGGATACACAGTCCTCAAGTGTAATAAGTCTTCAGGTCACACAGACAGGAAGACTTCAGTGATGTCTAACACTCTTTGGCTCTGGGTGTTTAGGGCTTTGTCCTCACAAGGAATTATCTCTCAAAGGCTTCGAGGTGAGTTGCTCTCAAACGACAAAAGCCGTACACTAACTCTGAGCAGCCAACCGTTTATGGTTGTAGGGGGTGGGATATTTATAGTCACTAGGCAACCTAACCTGATTTGTCCGAAATGACCCTGGTGTTGGGAATATGCCCTAGAGGCAATAATAAATTGGTTATTATTATATTTCCTTGTTCATGATAATCGTTTATTATCCATGCTAGAATTGTATTGATAGGAAACTCAGATACATGTGTGGATACATAGACAACACCATGTCCCTAGTAAGCCTCTGGTTGACTAGCTCGTTGATCAATAGATGGTTACGGTTTCCTGACCATGGACATTGGATGTCGTTGATAACGGGATCACATCATTAGGAGAATGATGTGATGGACAAGACCCAATCCTAAGCCTAGCACAAGATCATGTAGTTCATATGCTAAAGCTTTTCTAATGTCAAGTATCATTTCCTTAGACCATGAGATTGTGCAACTCCCGGATACCGTAGGAGTTCTTTGGGTGTGCCAAACATCACAACATAACTGGGTGGCTATAAAGGTACACTACAGGTATCTCCGAAAGTGTCGGTTGGGTTGGCACGAATCGAGACTGGGATTTGTCACTCCGTGTAAACGGAGAGGTATCTCTGGGCCCACTCGGTAGGACATCATCATAATGTGCACAATGTGATCAAGGACTTGATCACGGGATGATGTGTTACGGAACGAGTAAAGAGACTTGCCGGTAACGAGATTGAACAAGGTATCGGGATACCGACGATCAAATCTCGGGCAAGTATCATACCGCTAGACAAAGGGAATTATATACGGGATTGATTAAGTCCTTGACATCGTGGTTCATCTAATGAGATCATCGTGGAGCATGTGGGAGCCAACATGAGTATCCAGATCCCGCCGTTGGTTATTGACCGGAGAGGTGTCTCGGTCATGTCTGCATGTTTTCCGAACCCGTAGGGTCTACACACTTAAGGTTCGATGACGCTAGGGTTATAGGGAAAGTATGTACGCGGTTACCGAATGTTGTTCGGAGTCCCAGATGAGATCCCGGATGTCACGAGGAGTTCTGGAATGGACCGGAGGTAAATATTGATATATAGGAAGTATGGTTTTGGCCACCGGAAGTGTTCCAGGCATCACCGGTAGTGTACCGGGACCACCGGAGGGGTCCGTGATGGGTAACATAGCATAAATTCAAAATTTTCCTACATGTCACCAAGATCTATATATGGAGTCATCTAGCAACGAGGGAGGAGTGGATCTACATACCCTTGTAGATCGCGCGCGGAAGCGTTCAAGAGAACGGGGTCGATGGAGTCGTACTCGTCGCGATCCAAATCACCGATGATCCTAGCGCCGAACGGACGGCACCTCCGCGTTCAACACACGTACGGAGCAGCGACGTCTCCTCCTTCTTGATCCAGCAAGGGGGAAGGAGAGGTTGATGGAGATCCAGCAGCACGACGGCGTGGTGGTGGAAGTAGCGGGATTCCAACAGGGCTTCGCCAAGCGCTGTGGGAGGAGGAAGATGTGTCATGGGAGGGAGAGGGAGGCGCCAGGGCTCGGGGTGGTGCTGCCCTCCCTTCCCCCCACTATATATAGGGCCGAGGGAGAGGGGGCGCAGCCTTGGCCCTTCCTCCAAGGAAGGGTGCGGCCAGGGAGGAGTCCCTCCTCCCCAAGGCACCTCGGAGGTGCCTTCCCCCTTTAGGACTCTTCCTTTCCCTCTTCTCTTGGCGCATGGGCCTCTTGGGGCTGGTGCCCTTGACCCATATAGGCCAAGGCGCACCCCCTACAGCCCACGTGGCCCCCCGGGGCAGGTGGACCCCCATGGTGGACCCCCGGGACCCTCCCGGTGGTCCCGGTACGTTACCGATAAAACCCGAAACTTTTCCGGTGACCAAAATAGGACTTCCCATATATAAATCTTTACCTCCGGACCATTCCGGAACTCCTCGTGACGTCCGGGATCTCATCCGGGACTCCGAATAACTTTCGGGTTACCGCATACTAATATCTCTATAACCCTAGTGTCACCGAACCTTGAGTGTGTAGACCCTACGGGTTCGGGAGACATGCAGACATGACCGAGATGACTCTCCGATCAATAACCAATAGCGGGATCTGGATGCCCATGTTGGCTCCCACATGTTCCACGATGATCTCATCGGATGAACCACGATGTCAAGGACTTAATCAATCCCGTATACAATTCCCTTTGTCTAGCGGTACGATACTTGCCCGAGATTCGATCGTCGGTATCCCAATACCTTGTTCAATCTCGTTACTGGCAAGTCTCTTTACTCGTTCCGTAACACATCATCCCGTGATCAACTCCTTGATCACATTGTGCACATTATGATGATGTCCTACCGAGTGGGCCCAGAGATACCTCTCCGTTTACACGGAGTGACAAATCTCAGTCTCGATTCGTGCCAACCCAACAGACACTTCCGGAGATACCTGTAGTGTACCTTTATAGCCACCCAGTTACGTTGTGATGTTTGGCACACCCAAAGCACTCCTACGGTATCCAGGAGTTGCACAATCTCATGGTCTAAGGAAATGATACTTGACATTAGAAAAGCTTTAGCATACGAACTACATGATCTTGTGCTAGGCTTAGGATTGGGTCTTTGTCCATCACATCATTCTCCTAATGATGTGATCCCATTATCAATGACATCCAATGTCCATGGTCAGGAAACCGTAACCATCTATTGATCAACGAGCTAGTCAACTAGAGGCTTACTAGGGACATGGCGTTGTCTATGTATCCACACATGTATCTGAGTTTCCTATCAATACAATTCTAGCATGGATAATAAATGATTATCATGAACAAGGAAATATAATAATAATCAATTTATTATTGCCTCTAGGGCATATTTCCAACAGTCTCCCACTTGCACTAGAGTCAATAATCTAGTTCACATCGCTATGTGACTAACACTCAAGGTCACATCCCCATGTGACTAACACCCAAAGAGTTTACTAGAGTCAATAATCTAGTTCACATTACCATGTGATTAACACTCGATGAGTTCTGGGTTTGATCATGTTATGCTTGTGAGAGATGTTATAGTCAACGGGTCTGAATCTTTCAGATCCATATGTACTTCGCAAATTTCTATGTCATCTTGTAGATGCAACTACTACGCTACATTTGGAGCTATTCCAAATAACTGTTCTACTATACGAATCCAGTTTACTACTCAGAATAATCTGGATTAGTGTCAAAGTTTGCATCGGCGTAACCCTTTACGACGAACTCTTTTACCACCTCCATAATCGAGAAAATTCCTTAGTCCACTAGTTACTAAGGATAACTTTGACCGCTGTCCTGTGATCCATTCTTAGATCACTCTTGTACCCCTTGACTGACTCATGGCAAGGCACACTTCAGGTGCGGTACACAGCATAGCATACTGTAGAGCCTATGTCTTAAGCATAGGGGACGACCTTCGTCCTTTCTCTCTATTCTGCCGTGGTCGAGCTTTAAGTCTTAACTTCATACCTTACAACTCAGGTAAGAACTCCTTCTTTGACTGATCCATCTTGAACACCTTCAAGATCATGTCAAGGTATGTGCTCATTTGAAAGTACCATTAAGCGTTTTGATCTATCCTGGTAGATCTTGATGCTCAATGTTCAAGTAGCTTAATCCAGGCTTTCCATTGAAAAACACTTTAAAAATAACCCTATATGCTTTCCAGAAATCCTACGTCATTTCTGATCCACAATATGTCAACAACATATACTTATCAGAAATTCTATAGTGCTCCCACTCACTTCTTTGGAAATACAAGTTTCTCATAAACTTTGTATACACCCAAAACTTTGATCATCTTATCAAAGCATACATTCCAACTCCGAGATGCTTACTCCAGTCCTTAGAAGGATTGCTGGAACTTTGCATACTTATTAGCATCTTTCAGGATTGACAAAAAACCTTCCGGTTTGTATCACATACAACCTTTCCTCAAAAAAACGTCGAGGAAACAATGTTTTTGACATCCTATCTGCAAGATTTCATAAATAATGCAGTAATCGCTAATATAATTCCAACAGACTCTTAGCATCACTACGAGTGAGAAAGTCTCACCGCAGTCAACTCCTTGAACTTGTCGGGAAACTTCTTAACGACAAATCGAGCTTTCTTAATGGTGACATTTACCATCATTGTCCGTCTTCCTTTTAAAATCCATATGTACCTAACAGCCTTACGACCATCAAGTAGTTCTTCCAAAGTCTACACTTTGTTTTCATACATGGATCCTCTCTCGAATTTTATGGCCTCGAGCCATTTATCGGAATCCGGGCCCACCATCGCTTCTCCATAGCTCGTAGGTTCATTGTTGTTTAGCAACATGACTTCCAAGACAGGATTACGTACCACTCTGAAGTAGTACGCATCCTTGTCATCCCATGAGGTTTGGTAGTGACTTGATCTGAAGTTTCATGATCACTATCATAAGCTTCCACTTCAATTGGTGTAGGTGCCACAGGAACAACTTCCTGTGCCCTGCCACACACTAGTTGAAGAGACGGTTCAGTAACCTCATCAAGTCTCCACCATCCTCCCACTCAATTCTTTCGAGAGAAACTTTTCCTCGAGAAAGGACCCGATTCTAGAAACAATCCCTTATTGCTTTCGGATCTGAGACAGGAGGTATACCCAACTATTTTGGGTGTCCTATGAAGATGCATTTATCCGCTTTGGGTTCGAGCTTATCAGCCTGAAACTTTTTCACATAAGCGTCGCAGCCCCAAACTTTTAAGAAATGACAGCTTAGGTTTCCCTAAACCATAGTTCATATGGTGTCATCTCATCGGAATTACGTGGTGCCCTATTTAAAGTGAATGTGGTTGTCTTTAATGCCTAACCCATAAACTATCGTGGTAATTCGATAAGAGACATCATGGTATGCATCATATCCAATAGGGTGCAGTTATGATGTTCGGACACACCATCACACTATGGTGTTCCAGGCTGTATTAGTTGTGAAACAATTTCCACAATGTCTTAATTCTGTGCCAAACTCGTAATTCAGATATTCATCTCTATGATCATATCATAGATATTTTATCCTCTTGTCACGACGATCTTTCAACTTCACCCTGAAATTACTTGAACCTTTCAATAATTCAGACTCGTGATTCATCAAGTAAATATACTCAACATCTACTCAAATCATCTGTGAAGTAAGAACATAACGATATCCACTACACGCCTCAGCACTTATTGGACTGCACACATCAAAATGTATTACTTCCAACAAGTTGCTTTCTAGTTCCATTTTACTGAAAACGAGGCTTTCAGTCATCTTGCCCATGTGGTATGATTTGCATGTCTCAAGTGATTCAAAATCAAGTGAGTCCAAATGGTCCATTTGCATGGAGTTTCTTCATGCATATACGCCAATAGACATGGTTCGCATGTCTCAAACTTTTCAAAAATGAGTGAGTCCAAAGATCCATCAACATGGAGCTTCTTTATGCATTTTATACCGATATGACTTAAGTGGCAGTGCCACAAGTAGGTGGTACTATCATTACTATCCTATATCTTTTGGCATGAACATGTGTATCACTACGATCGAGATTCAATAAACCATTCATTTTAGGTGTAAGACCATTGAAGGTATTATTCAAATAAATAGAGTAACCATTATTCTCTTTAAATGAATAACCGTATTGCGATAGACATAATCCAATCATGTCTATGCTCAACGCAAACACCAATCTCGATGGTAGAGGGAGTGTACGATATTTGATCAACCTTGGAAATACTTCCAACACATATCGTCATCTCACCTTTAGCTAGTCTCCGTTTATTCCGTAGCTTTTATTTCGAGTTACTAACACTTAGCAACCGAACCGGTATCTAATACCCTGGTGCTACTAGGAGTACTAGTAAAGTACACATCAACACAATACATATCCAATATACTTCTATCGACTTTGCCAGCCTTCTCATCTACCAAGTATCTAGGGTAATTCTGCTCCAGTGGTTGTTCCTCTTATTACAGAAGCACTTAGTCTCGGGTTTGGGTTCAACCTTGGGTTTCTTCACTAGAGCAGCAGCTGAATTGCCGTTTCATGAAGTATCCCTTCGTGCCCTTGCCCTTCTTGAAACTAGTGGTTTCACCAACCATCCACAATTGATGCTCCTTCTTGATTTCTACTTTTGTGGTGTCAAACATCGCGAATATCTCAAGGATCATCATATATGTCCCTGATATATTATAGTTCATCACGAAGCTCTAGCAGCTTGGTGGTAATGACTTCAGAGAAAGATCACTATCTCATCTGGAAGATCAACTCCCACTCGATTCAAGCGATTGTTGTACTCAGACAATCTGAGCACAAGTTCAACAATTGAGCTTTTCTCCCTTAGTTTGCAGGCTAAGAAAATCGTCGGAGGTCTTATACCTCTTGACGTGGGCACGAGCCTGAAATCCCAATTTCAGCCCTCGAAACATCTCATATGTTTCGCGACGTTTCAAAACGTCTTCGGTGCCTCAACTCTAAGCCGTTTAACTGAACTATCACGTAGTTATCAAAATGTGTATGTCAGATGTTCGCAACATCCATAGACAACGTTCAAGGTTCAGCATACTGAGCGGTGCATTAAGGACATAAGCCTTCTATGAAGCAATAAGGACAAACCTCAGTTTACGGACCTAGTCCGCATAATTACTACTATCAACTTTCAACTAAAATTTCTCTAGGAACATATCTAAACAGTAGAACTGAAGCGCGAGCTACGACATAATTTGCGAAGACCTTTTGACTATGTTCAGGATAATTAAGTTCATCTTATGAACTCCCACTCAGATAGACATCCCTCTAGTCATCTAAGTGATTACATGATCCGAGTCAACTAGGCCGTGTCCGATCATCACGTGGGACGGACTAGTCAACATCGGTGAACATCTTCATGTTGATCGTATCTGCCATACGACTCATGCTCGACCTTTCGGTCTCTTGTGTTCCGAGGCCATGTCTGTACATGCTAGGCTCGTCAAGTCAACCTAAGTGTTTTGCGTGTGTAAATCTGGCTTACACCCGTTGTATGTGAACGTAAGAATCTATCACAACCGATCATCATGTGGTGCTTCGAAACAACGAACTTTCGCAACGGTGCACAGTTAGGGGGAACACTTTCTTGAAATTTTAATGAGGGATCATATTATTTACTACCGTCATTCTAAGCAAACAAGATGCATAAACATGATAAACATCACATGCAATCAAATAGTGACATGATATGGCCATCATCACTTTGCTCCTCTTGATCTCCATCTTCGGGGCTCCATGATCATCATCGTCACCGGCATGACACCATGATCTCCATCATCATGATCTCCATCATCGTGTCTTCATGAAGTTGTCTCGCCAACTATTACTTCTACTACTATGGCTAACGGTTAGCAATAAAGTAAAGTAATTACATGACGTTTATGTTGACAAGCAGGTCATAAATAAATTAAGACAACTCCTATGGCTCCTGCCGGTTGTCATACTCATCGACATGCAAGTCGTGATTCCTGTTACAAGAACATGATCAATCTCATACATCACATATATCATTCATCACATCCTTTTGGCCATATCACATCACATAGCATACCCTGCAAAAACAAGTTAGACGTCCTCTAATTGTTGTTTGCATGTTTTACGTGGCTGCTATGGGTTTCTAGCAAGAACGTTTCTTACCTACGCAAAAACCACAACGTGATATGCCAATTGCTATTTTCCCTTCGTAAGGACCCTTTTCATCGAATCCGATCCGACTAAAGTGGGAGAGACAGACACCCGCTAGCCACCTTATGCAACTAGTGCATGTCAGTCGGTGGAACCAGTCTCACGTAAGAGTACGTGTAAGGTCAGTCCGGGCCGCTTCATCCCACAATGCCACCGAATCAAGATTGGACTAGTAACGGTAAGCATATTGAACAAAATCAACGCCCACAACTACTTTGTGTTCTACTCGTGCATAGAAACTACGCATAGACCTAGCTCATGATGCCACTGATGGGTAACGTAGCATAAATTCAAAATTTTCCTACGTGTCACCAAGATCTATCTATGGAGTCATCTAGCAACGAGGGAGGAGTGGATCTACATACCCTTGTAGATCGCGCGCGGAAGCGTACAAGAGAACGGGGTCGATTGAGTCGTACTCGTCGTGATCCAAATCACCGATGATCCTAGCGCCGAACGGACGGCACCTCCGCGTTCAACACACGTACGGAGCAGCGACGTCTCCTCCTTCTTGATCTAGCAAGGGGGAAGGAGAGGTTGATGGAGATCCAGCAGCACGACGGCGTGGTGGTGGAAGTAGCGGGATTCCAACAGGGCTTCGCCAAGCGCTGTGGGAGGAGGAAGATGTGTCATGGGAGGGAGAGGGAGGCGCCAGGGCTCGGGGTGGTCCTGCCCTCCCTTCCCCCCACTATATATAGGGCCAAGGGAGAGGGGGGGCGTAGCCTTGGCCCTTCCTCCAAGGAAGGGTGCGGCCAGGGAGGAGTCCCTCCTCCCCAGGGCACCTCGGAGGTGCCTTCCCCCTTTAGGACTCTTCCTTTCCCTCTTCTCTTGGCGCATGGGCCTCTTGGGGCTGGTGCCCTTGACCCATATAGGCCAAGGCGCACCCCCTACAGCCCATGTGGCCCCCCGGGGCAGGTGGACCCCAGGGACCCTCCCGGTGGTCCCGGTACGTTACCGATTAAACCCGAAACTTTTCCGGTGACCAACATAGGACTTCCCATATATAAATCTTTACCTCCGGACCATTCCGGAACTCCTCGTGACGTCCGGGATCTCATCCGGGACTCTGAACAACTTTCGGGTTACCGCATACTAATATCTCTATAACCCTAGCGTCACTGAACCTTAAGTGTGTAGACCCTACGGGTTCGGGAGACATGCAGACATGACCGAGATGACTCTCCGATCAATAACCAATAGCGGGATCTGGATACCCATGTTGGCTCCCACATGTTCCACGATGATCTCATCGGATGAACCACGATGTCAAGGACTTAATCAATCCCGTATACAATTCCCTTTGTCTAGCGGTACGATACTTGCCCGAGATTCGATCGTCGGTATCCCGATACCTTGTTCAATCTTGTTACTGGCAAGTCTCTTTACTCGTTCCGTAACACATCATCCCGTGATCAACTCCTTGATCACATTGTGCACATTATGATGATGTCCTACCGAGTGGGCCCAGAGATACCTCTCCATTTACACGGAGTGACAAATCCCAGTCTCGATTCGTGCCAACCCAACAGACACTTTCGGAGATACCTGTAGTGTACCTTTATAGCCACCCAGTTACATTGTGACGTTTGGCACACCCAAAGCACTCCTACGGTATCCGGGAGTTCCACAATCTCATGGTCTAAGGAAATGATACTTGACATTAGAAAAGCTTTAGCATACGAACTACATGATCTTGTGCTAGGCTTAGGATTGGGTCTTTGTCCATCACATCATTCTCCTAATGATGTGATCCCGTTATCAATGACATCCAATGTCCATGGTCAGGAAACCATAACCATCTATTGATCAACGAGCTAGTCAACTAGAGGCTTACTAGGGACATGGCGTTGTCTATGTATCCACACATGTATCTGAGTTTCCTATCAATACAATTCTAGCATGGATAATAAACGATTATCATGAACAAGGAAATATAATAATAATCAATTTATTATTGCCTCTAGGGCATATTTCCAACAGTCCGGGGGTCCACCAGGTGGGGCCACCAGCCCCGGAGGCCTACATGGGCCAATAGTGGGAAGGGACCAGCCCCTAGGTGGGCTGGGGCGCCTCCCACCAAGGCCCAAGGCGCCTCCAAGAGGGGAAGGGGGCAAACCCTAGGCTCAGATGGGCCTAAGGCTCACCTAGTGGTGCGCCCCCCACTCTCCCCCCTTGGCCGCCCCCTAGATGGGATCTAGGGCTGGCCGCCACCCCTTGGGGGGGAACCCTAGGTGGGGGCGCAGCCCCTCCCCTCCCCCTATATATACTTGAGGTTTGGGGCTGCCCAACACATGTGATTCAATCTCCCTGTTGGTGCAGCCCTACCCCTCTTCCTCCTCGTCTCTCGTAGTGCTTGGCGAAGCCCTGCTGAAGTCCCGCGCTCCTCCACCACCACCACGCCATCGTGCTGCTGCTGGATGGAGTCTTTCCCAACCTCTCCTTCTCCCCTTGCTGGATCAAGGTGTAGGCGACGTCACCGGGCTGTACGTGCGTTGAACACGGAGGTGCCGTCCGTTCGGCACTAGGATCATCGGTGATTTGGATCACGACGAGTACGACTCCATCAACCCCGTTCACTTGAACGCTTCCGCTTAGCGATCTACAAGGGTATGTAGATGCACTTTCCTTCCCCTCGTTGCTAGATTACTCCATAGATTGATCTTGGTGATGCATAGAAATTTTGAATTTCTGCTACGTTCCCCAACAGTGGCATCATGAGCTAGGTCTATGCATAGTTACTATGCATGAGTAGAACACAAAGTAGTTGTGGGCGTCGATATTGTCAATTATCTTGCCGTTACTAGTCTTATCTTGATTCGGCGGCATTGTCGGATGAAGCGGCCCGGACCAACCTTACATGTACGCTTACGTGAGACCGGTTCCACCGACTGACATGCACTAGTTGCATAAGGTGGCTGGTGGGTGTCTGTCTCTCCCACTTTAGTCGGATCGGATTCGATGAACAGGGTCCTTATGAAGGGTAAATAGAAATTGGCAATTCACGTTGTGGTTTTGGCGCAGGTAAGAAACGTTCTTGCTAGAAACCTATAGCAGCCACGTAACAACTTGCAACAACAATTAGAGGACGTCTAACTTGTTTTTGCAGCAAGTGTTTTGTGATGTGATATGGCCAAAGGATGTGATGAATGATATATATGTGATGTATGAGATCATGTTCTTGTAATTGGAATCACGACTTGCATGTCGATGAGTATGACAACCGGCAGGAGCCATAGGAGTTGTCTTTATTTTTTGTATGACCTACGTGTCATTGAGAAACGCCGTGTAAATTATTTACTTTATTGCTAAACGTGTTAGCCATAGTAGTAGAAGTAATAGTTGGCGAGCAACTTCATGGAGACACGATGATGGAGATCATGGTGTCATGCCGGTGACAACGATGATCATGGAGCCCCGAAGATGGAGATCAAAAGGAGCAAAATGATATTGGCCATATCATGTCACTTTTTGATTGCATGTGATGCTTATCATGTTTTTTGCATCTTATTTTCTTAGAACGACGGTAGTAAATAAGATGATCCCTCATTAAAATTTCAAGAAAGTGTTCCCCCTAACTATGCACCATTGCGAAGGTTCGTTGTTTCGAAGCACCACGTGATGATCGGGTGTGATAGATTCTAACGTTCGAATACAACGGGTGTTGACGAGCCTAGCATGTACAGACATGGCCTCAGGACACATGCGAAACACTTAGGTTGACTTGACGAGCCTAGCATGTACAGACATGGCCTCGGAACACGGAGGACCGAAAGGTCGAGCATGAGTCGTATGGTAGATACGATCAACATGAAGATGTTCACCGATGATGACTAGTCCATATCATGTGATGATCGGACACGGCCTAGTTGACTCGGATCATGTAATCACTTAGATGACTAGAGGGATGTCTATCTGAGTGGGAGTTCATAAGATGAACTAAATTATCCTAAACATAGTCAAAAGGTCTTCGCAAATTATGTCGTGGCTCGCGCTTTAGTTCTACTGTTTAGATATGTTCCTAGAGAAAATTTAGTTGAAAGTTAATAGTAGCAATTATGCGGACTAGGTCCGTAAACTGAGGATTGTCCTCATTGCTTCATAGAAGGCTTATGTCCTTAATGCACCGCTCAGTGTGCTGAACCTCGAACGTCGTCTGTGGATGTTGCGAACATCTGACATACACATTTTGATAACTACGTGATAGTTCAGTTAAACGGTTTAGAGTTGAGGCACCGAAGACGTTTTGAAACGTCGCGAAACATATGAGATGTTTCGAGGGCTGAAATTGGGATTTCAGGCTCGTGCCCACGTCAAGAGGTATAAGACCTCCGACGATTTTCTTAGCCTGCAAACTAAGGGAGAAAAGCTCAATTGTTGAGCTTGTGCTCAGATTGTCTGAGTACAACAATCATTTGAATCGAGTGGGAGTTGATCTTCCAGATGAGATAGTGATGTTTCTCCGAACTCATTACCACCAAGCTGCTAGAGCTTCGTGATGAACTATAATATATCAGGGACATATATGATGATCCTTGAGATATTCGCGATGTTTGACACCACAAAAGTAGAAATCAAGAAGGAGCATCAATTGTTGATGGTTGGTGAAACCACTAGTTTCAAGAAGGGCAAGGGCAAGAAGGGATACTTCATGAAACGGCAAATCAGCTGCTGCTGTAGTGAAGAAACCCAAGGTTGAACTCAAACCCGAGACTAAGTGCTTCTGTAATAAGGGGAACAGCCACTGGAGCAGAATTACCCTAGATACTTGGTAGATGAGAAGGCTGGCAAGGTCGATAGAAGTATATTGGATATACATTGTGTTAATGTGTACTTTACTAGTACTCCTAGTAGCACCATGGTATTAGATACCGGTTCGGTTGCTAAGTGTTAGTAAACTCGAAATAAAAGGATGTGGAGTAAACGGAGACTAGCTAAAGGTGAGCTGGCGATATGTGTTGGAAGTTTTTCCCAAGCTTGATGTGATCAAGCATCGCACGCGCTCTCTACCATCGAGATTGGTGTTTGCGTTGATCATAGACATGATTAGATTATGTCTATCGCAATAAGGTTATTCATTTAAGGAGAATAATGGTTACTCTGTTTATTTGAATAATACCTTCAATGGTCTTGCACCTAAAACGAATGGTTTATTGAATCTCGATCGTAGTGATACACATGTTCATGCCAAAAGATATAAGATAGTAATGATAGTACCACCTACTTGTGGCACTACCACATAAGTCATATCGGTATAAAACGCATGAAGAAGCTCCATGTTGATGGATCTTTGGGCTCACTCGTTTTTGAAAAGTTTGAGACATGCGAACCATGTCTATTGGTGTATATGCATGAAGAAACTCCATGCAAATGGACCGTTTGGACTCACTTGATTTTGAATCACTTGAGACATGCAAATCATACCACATGGGCAAGATGACTGAAAGCCTCGTTTTCAGTAAAATGGAACTAGAAAGCAACTTGTTGGAAGTAATACATTTTGATGTGTGCTGTCCAATGAGTGCTGAGGCGTGTAGTGGATACCGTTATGTTCTTACTTCACAGATGATTTGAGTAGATGTTGAGTATATTTACTTGATGAATCACGAGTTTGAATTATTGAAAGGTTCAAGTAATTTCAGGGTGAAGTTGAAAGATCGTCGTGACAAGAGGATAAAATATCTATGATATGATCATAGAGATGAATATCTCAATTACGAGTTTGGCACAGAATTAAGACATTGTGGAAATTGTTTCACAACTAATACAGCCTGAAACACCATAGTATGATGGTGTGTCCGAACATCATAACTGCACCCTATTGGATATGATGCATACCATGATGTCTCTTATCGAATTACCACGATAGTTTATGGGTTAGGCATTAGAGACAACCACATTCACTTTAAATAGGGCACCACGTAATTTCGATAAGATGACACCGTATGAACTATGGTTTAGAGAAACCTAAGCTGTCATTTCTTAAAAGTTTGGGGCTGCGACGCTTATGTGAAAAAGTTTCAGGCGGATAAGCTCGAACCCAAAGCGGATAAATGCATCTTCATAGGACACCCAAAACAGTTGGGTATACCTCCTGTCTCAGATCCGAAAGCAATAAGGGATTGTTTCTAGAATCAGGTCCTTTCTCGAGGAAAAGTTTCTCTCGAAAGAATTGAGTGGGAGGATGGTGGAGACTTGATGAGGTTATTGAACCGTCTCTTCAACTAGTGTGTGGCAGGGCACAGGGAGTTGTTCTTGTGGCACCTACACCAATTGAAGTGGAAGCTTATGATAGTGATCATGAAACTTCAGATCAAGTCACTACCAAACCTCATGGGATGACAAGGATGCGTACTGCTTCAGAGTGGTACGTAATCCTGTCTTGGAAGTTATGTTGCTAGACAATAATGAACCTACGAACTATGGAGAAGCGATGGTGGGCCTGGATTCCAAAATGGCTCAAGGCCATATAATCCGAGAGAGGATCCATATATGAAAACAAAGTGTAGACTTTGGAAGAACTAATTGATGGTCGTAAGGTTGCTAGGTACATATGGATTTTTAAAAGGAAGACGGACAATGATGGTAAGTATCACCATTAAGAAAGCTCGACTTGTCGTTAAGATGTTTTCCGACAAGTTCAAGGAGTTGACTACGATGAGACTTTCTCACTCGTAGCGATGCTAAGAGTCTGTTGGAATTATATTAGCGATTACTGCATTATTTATGAAATCTTGCAGATAGGATGTCAAAACATTGTTTCCTCGACGATTTTCTTGAGGAAAGGTTGTATGTGATACAACCGGAAGGTTTTGTCAATCCTGAAAGATGCTAATAAGTATGCAAAGCTCCAGCAATCCTTCTAAGGACTGGAGTAAGCATCTCGGAGTTGGAAGTATGCTTTGATGAGATGATCAAAGATTTTGGGTGTATACAAAGTTTATGAGAAACTTGTATTTCCAAAGAAGTGAGTGGAAGCACTATAGAACTTCTGATGAATATATGTTGTTGACATATTGTTGATCAGAAATGACGTAGAATTTCTGGAAAGCATATAGGGTTATTTGGAAAGTGTTTTTCAATGGAAAGCCTGGATTAAGCTACTTGAACATTGAGCATCAACATCTATAAGGATAGATCAAAACGCTTAATGGTACTTTCAAATGAGCACATACCTTGACATGATCTTGAAGGTGTTCAAGATGGATCAGTCAAAGAAGGAGTTCTTGCCTGAGTTGTAAGGTATGAAGTTAAGACTTAAAGCTCGACCACAGCAGAAGAAAGAGGAAGGACGAAGGTCGTCCCCTATGCTTTTGTCATAGGCTCCATACGGTATGCCATGCTGAGTACCGCACCTGATGTGTGCCTTGCCACATATTTGTTGGGTTGGCACGAATCGAGACTGGGATTTGTCACTCCGTGTAAACGGAGAGGTATCTCTGGGCCCACTCGGTAGGACATCATCATAATGTGCACAATGTGATCAAGGAGTTGATCACGGGATGATGTGTTACGGAACGAGTAAAGAGACTTGCCGGTAACGAGATTGAACAAGGTATCGGGATACCGACGATCGAATCTCGGGCAAGTATCGTACCGCTAGACAAAGGGAATTGTATACGGGATTGATTAAGTCCTTGACATCGTGGTTCATCCGATGAGATCATCGTGGAGCATGTGGGAGCCAACATGGGTATCCAGATCCCGCTGTTGGTTATTGACGGGAGAGGTGTCTCGGTCATGTCTGCATGTTTTCCGAACCCATAGGGTCTACACACTTAAGGTTCGATGACGCTAGAGTTATAGGGAAAGTATGTATGCGGTTACCGAATGTTGTTTGGAGTCCCGGATGAGATCCCGGATGTCACGAGGAGTTCCGGAATGGTCCGGAGGTAAAGATTGATATATAGGAAGTATGGTTTTGGCCACCGGAAGTGTTCCGGGCATCACCGGTAGTGTACCGGGACCACCGGAGGGGTCCGGGGGTCCACCAGGTGGGGCCACCAGCCCCGGAGGCCTACATGGGCCAATAGTGGGAAGGGACCAGCCCCTAGGTGGGCTGGGGCGCCTCCCACCAAGGCCCAAGGCGCCTCCAAGAGGGGAAGGGGGCAAACCCTAGGCTCAGATGGGCCTAAGGCCCACCTAGTGGTGCGCCCCCCTTTCTCCCCCCTTGGCCGCCCCCTAGATGGGATCTAGGGCTGGCCGCCACCCCTAGGGGGGAACCCTAGGTGGGGGCACAGCCCCTCCCCTCCCCCTATATATACTTGAGGTTTGGGGCTGCCCAACACATGTGATTCAATCTCCCTGTTGGTGCAGCCCTACCCCTCTTCCTCCTCGTCTCTCGTAGTGCTTGGCGAAGAGTCCCGCGCTCCTCCACCACCACCACGCCATCGTGCTGCTGCTGGATGGAGTCTTCCCCAACCTCTCCTTCTCCCTTGCTGGATCAAGGCGTAGGAGACGTCATCGGGCTGTACGTGCGTTGAACACGGAGGTGCCGTCCGTTTGGCACTAGGATCATCGGTGATTTGGATCACGACGAGTACGACTCCATCAACCCCGTTCACTTGAACGCTTCCGCTTAGCGATCTACAAGGGTATGTAGATGCACTCTCCTTCCCCTCGTTGCTAGATTACTCCATAGATTGATCTTGGTGATGCGTAGAAAATTTTGAATTTCTGCTACGTTCCCCAACACCTGGGTCACTAAGGAACTGACACGTGTTCCAACGGTCAGATTTCAAACACACACGGCAACTTTACTTGGGCTACAAGAAAAGCTGACTTATCCATCTCTGGATAAGATTTGCTCTCATTGTCTTCGCTCGAAGACATAGGATTTTGGTTAAGCAACACTTCAGTCATTCTGACTGGTTCACTTGGACCCCACTTTACAGTACGGTGGTTCATATGACTCAACAAAGAAGAAAAAGAACGACGAAACAACTAAGTCTTCGTGCTCCATAGTCTTCACGCGACGTCTTCTCTTGTCATAGTCTTCAATGTGAATGTCTTCACATACCACCTTTGGTTTCAATGTCTTCATACATTTTTAGGGGTCATCTATGGTAGGAAAACCGAATCAATGAGGGACTTCTACCTGTGTTATCCTGCAATTATCACAAACACATTAGTCCCTCAACCAGGTTTGTCGTCAATACTCCAAAACCAACTAGGGGTGGCACTAGATGCACTTACAGAAGTACAGATTGAGAAGATAATTGATAGCATCAATGCACCTAGTCCACTCACTCGTTCAAGAGCAACACAACTAGCAAATTTCTGTGGGCACTTTGCATTCGTCTCAATATCTGAGCCCAAGAAAGTTGCTGAAGCCTTCATGGAACCTGAATGGATTCAAGCTAGCTGAACAATGTGTGGGAGTTGGTCAAGCGTCCTGATCCTCGTAAACACAATATCATATGCACTAAATGGATATATCACAACAAGCAAGATGAGCATGGTCAAGTTGTCAGAAACAAGGCTCGTCTCATTGCTCAAGGATACACTCAAGTTGAAGGGATTGAATTCGATGAAACATTTGCTCTCGTGGCTAGGCTTGAAGCCATTCGCATACTGCTAGCCTACGCAAATAATCATAACATCCTTCTGTATCAAATGGATGTGAAGAGTGCCTTTCTCAATGGCAAGATTGAAGAAGTGTATGTTGCACAACCGCCTGGCTTTGAAGATCCAAAACATCCTGATATGGTATACAAGCTCAATAAGGCACTATATGGCCTCAAACAAGCCCCTCGCGCCTGGTATGACACACTCAAAGATTTTATGAAGAGCAAAGGCTCCAAACCTGGTTCACTAGATCCCACACTCTTCACGAAGACATATGATGGTGAACTATTTGTGTGCCAAATATATGTGGATGACATTATCTTCGGATGCACTAATCAAAAACACAAAGATGGATGACACATATGATGAGTTTGGACACATGATGCAAGAGCAATATCAGATGTCCAGGATGGGTGACCTGAAGTTGTTTCTTAGTCTTCAAATCCGTCAGCAAAGCAACGGCATCTTCATATCTCAAGAGAAATACCTCAAAGACTGCCTGAAGAGGTTTGGAATGCAAGACTGCAAAGGTTACACGATGCCAATGCCAACCAAAAGTCATCTGGGTCTCGACGACAATGGTAAAGAGTTCGATTAAAAGGTATACCGCTCC
This sequence comes from Triticum dicoccoides, assembly GCF_002162155.2. Lineage (NCBI taxonomy): Eukaryota > Viridiplantae > Streptophyta > Magnoliopsida > Poales > Poaceae > Triticum > Triticum dicoccoides. The sequence goes on from NC_041380.1 coordinate 382,731,127, forward strand.
ATGATTGGTTCTTTACTCTATTTGTGTGCATCTCGGCCAGATATCATGCTTAGCATTTGCATGTGTGCCTGATTCCAGGCGGCACCAAAGGAATCACATCACTTAGCTGTGAAGCGAATTCTTTGATATTTGGCTTACACCCCAACACTAGGACTATGGTATCCAAAGGGCTCAGAGTTTGATCTAGTTGGATTCTCAGATGTTGATTATGCTAGTGACAAGGTTGATCGCAAGTCTACATCAGGCACATGTCACTTTCTTGGACGATCTCTTGTCTGTTGGTCTTCAAAGAAGCAGAACTGTGTATCTCTCTCCACTGCTGAATCTGAATACATTGCTGCTGGATCTTGCTGTGCTCAGCTTCTGTGGATGAAACAAACTCTTAAGGACTACGACATCCATTTGAAGCATGTGCCACTCTACTGCGACAATGAAAGCACCATCAAGATTGCCAACAACCCAGTTCGGCACTCGAAGACAAAGCACATTCAGATTCGTCATCACTTTCTCAAAGGTCATGTCATGAAGGAAGATATTGATATCATTCATGTCAACACTGAAGAGCAATTGGCAGATCTCTTCACAAAGCCCTTAGATGAGAAAAGGTTTTGCAAGTTGCGGTGTGAGCTAAATATCTTAGAATCCTCGAATGTCCTGTAATTGGACACGCATCCTAACGCTTATGCATGTGATGACTTAGATGTGCAACACATGAAGTAACGTATATCTTCAAACAATGAAGACATACACTCTAAGTGTGAATACATTAATGCGGAAATTGACTTTAGAGTGCCATGATAATTGTGCGTCGTGTCTGGGTCTAATACTTCCTATACGGTGGGTAACGCCACCACCAGCCTCTTGTTTAAAGTGTTTTTCATTTGACGTCTCATTTGCATAGTCTTCGCATTTGGTTTGTCTTCAACATTGATTTGTCTTTGTGTTTATCTTCACAATGTTGATTTGGTATCATATTGATATGTACATATATTAGTGTTCTGTCCTCTACAGCATTCACTTATAGCTATGTCTTCTCGTTTGAATCTTTTGAAGTAAGTGAATGTGATCGGACCCTAACCTCTCTGTGCTTCCTTCTCAAATCTATCTATCCAAATCATATGCATTCTGTTGAAACCATCGAATATCTTCTCTGTGTCCTTGTCAGCAGAAGATACAGAGACAAACATTAAATCTGTTTTAAATGCTCAATCTGTATTGCCTGAAACATGGAGAAGTGGGAACAACCACCCGACAATCCAGGCGTGCATGGGAACATGGAACAACTTCCAATGTGTTGCATGTTCGCCACGTGTCCCTCAGATGTGAACCGCCAGGGGTACCTACGTAATAACATTGTGCCGTCCCTGTCCTTATAAATACACACCACACCCCAGTCATTATCTTTTCTTTCACCTCTCCACAAACCCTAGCGCCACCGCTAGCTCTTGACGACGTCGGCGAAGAAGCGCTTAGCTGTCGCGACCTCACCGACGTCGTCCTCACACCGGTCGCGGACATCGTCTTCTCCGCCGCTGATGTAGGTGTCCTCCGTCGCCAAGTTAGGGCATGAAAGATCGAACTGCTCGGCCTCATCTTCTACTATGTCCAGCAGCTCATCGTGTGGTAAATTAAAACTTACTTTTTACCTCCTTTTTTATCCGATAAATTCATCCTTCCTCGCCAAAAGTAGTTTCTGCCTCCACAAATTTGGATCTATCATGTTCTACATCTCATAATATGCCTAGTATATTCACTTATGCTTCACACGTAGTTAGATTCCTCACTTGTACCAATTCTTGGATTCGTACAAATCTGGAACCAACTCTTATCATATAAGTGAATGTCTTCGCGCTATGAGGTCAATGTCTTCAAACTGATTTATCTTCAAAATCTTCTGAGAATGCATATGACCTCTTCCCCTTCCCTCGCATCTCTAATGATGTCACAGGTACATGTCCGTGGGAGAATCCCTTGGTTCTCATAGTCTGCATTCATTTGCAGAGTTCTTACAGTGTCACGTCAATTCTCTCGAAGCCAGTTCCTGTCTGACCAGCAGACGGGAGCCTCTGCAAGTTCTGAAGCCATTCAATCTAAACTTCATGGCGACAGAGAAATCAGTCAGGAAGGGCGGCAGACAGCGCCGTGGCAACACAGCAAAGGACCTGCCACCAGATCTCTATGAACTATACAAGTCAGATCCTGAAGAGACCTATGGGGAACGTGTTGGAAATATGCCCTAGAGGCAATAATAAAAGCATTATTATTATATTTCCTTGTTCATGATAATTGTCTTTATTCATGCTATAATTGTGTTATCCGGAAATCGTAATACATGTGTGAATAATAGACACCAACATGTCCCTAGTAAGCCTCTAGTTGACTAGCTCGTTGGTCAACAGATAGTCATGGTTTCCTGACTATGGACATTGGATGTCATTGATAACGAGATCACATCATTAGGAGAATGATGTGATGGACAAGACCCAATCCTAAACATAGCACAAGATCGTATAGTTCGTTTGCTAGAGTTTTCCAATGTCAAGTATCTTTTCCTTAGACCATGAGGTCGTGTAACTCCCGGATACCGTAGGAGTGCTTTGGGTATACCAAACGTCACAACGTAACTGGGTGACTATAAAGGTATACTACGGGTATCTCCGAAAGTGTCTGTTGGGTTGACACGGATCAAGACTGGGATTTGTCACTCCGTATGACGGAGAGGTATCACTGGGCCCACTCGGTAATGCATCATCACAATGAGCTCAAAGTGACCAAGTGTCTGGTCACGGGATCATGCATTACGGTACGAGTAAAGTGACTTGCCGGTAACGAGATTGAACGAGGTATTGGGATACCGACGATCAGATCTCGGGCAAGTAACATACCGATTGACAAAGGGAATTATATACGGGGTTGCTTGAATCCTCGACATCGTGGTTCATCCGATGAGATCATCGAGGAGCATCTGGGAGCCAACATGGGTATCCATATCCCGCTGTTGGTTATTGACCGGAGAGCGATCTCGGTCATGTCTACATGTCTCCCGAACCCGTAGGGTCTACACACTTAAGGTTCGGTGACGCTAGGGTTGTAGGGATATGTATATGCAGTAACCCGAATGTTGTTCGAAGTCCCGGATGAGATACGGGACGTCACGAGGAGTTCCGGAATGGTCCGGAGGTAAAGAATTATATATAGGAATGCTATTTCGGGCATCGGGACAAGTTTCGGGGTCACCGGTATTGTACCGGGACCACCGGAAGGGTCCCGGGGGTCCACCGGGTGGGACCACCTGCCCCGGGGGCCACATGGGCTGTAGGGGGTGCGCCTTGGCCTACATGGGCCAAGGGCACCAGCCCCAAGAGGCCCATGCGCCTAGGGTTTCAAGGAGGGAAGAGTCCCAAAGGGGGAAGGCACCCCTAGGTGCCTTGGGGGGGGAGGGACTCCTCCCTTGGCCGCCGCCCCCCTAGGAGATTGGATCTCCTAGGGCTGGCGCCCCCCCCCCTAGGCCCCCCTATATATAGTGGGGGAGATGGAGGACTTCTTACCCTTTGCCTTTGGTGCCTCCCTCTCCCTCTCCAACACATCCTCCTCCTCCATAGTGCTTGGCGAAGCCCTGCCAGAGTACTGCAGCTCCACCACCACCACGCCGTCGTGCTGCTGTTGGAGCCATCTTCCTCAACCTCTCCTTCCCCCTTGCTGGATCAAGAAGAAGGAGACGTTACGCTGACCATACGTGTGTTGAACGCGGAGGTGCCGTCCGTTCGGCGCTAGGATCTCCGGTGATTTGGATCACGTCGAGTATGCCTTCCTCATCCCCGTTCTTTGAACTCTTCCACGCGTGATCTACAAAGGTATGTCGATGCAATCCGATCACTCATTGCTAGATGAACTCCTAGATGGATCTTGGTGAAACCGTAGGAAAATTTTTGTTTTCTGCAACGTTCCCCAACAGTGGCATCATGAGCTAGGTCTATGTGTAGTTCTCTTGCACGAGTAGAACACAATTTGTTGTGGGCGTTGATGTTGTCAACTTTCTTGCCGCTACTAGTCTTATCTTGCTTCAACGGTATTGTGGGATGAAGCGGCCCGGACCAACCTTACACGTACGCTTACGTGAGACCGGTTCCACCGACTAACATGCACTAGTTGCATAAGGTGGCTGGCGGGTGTCTGTCTCTCCCACTTTACTTGGAGCGGATTCGATGAAAAGGGTCCTTATGAAGGGTAAATAGAAGTTGACAAATCACGTTGTGGCTTTCACGTAGGTAAGAAAACGTTCTTGCTAGAACCCTACTTCAGCCACGTAAAACATGCAACAACAATTAGAGGACGTTTAACTTGTTTTTGGAGCAAGTGCTTTGTGATATGATATGGCCAAAGTTGTGATGAATGATGAATGATATATATATGTGATGTATGAGATGTTCATGCTATTGTAATAGGAATCATGACTTGCATGTCGATGAGTATGACAACCGGCAGGAGCCATAGGAGTTGTCTTTATTTTTGTATGACCTGCGTGTCATTGAGAAACGCCATGTAAATTACTTTACTTTATTGCTAAATGCGTTAGCCATAGTAGTAGAAGTAATAGTTGGCGAGCAACTTCATGGAGACACGATGATGGAGATCATGATGATGGAGATCATGGTGTCATGCCGGTGACAAGATGATCATGGAGCCCCAAGATGGAGATCAAAGGAGCTATGTGATATTGGCCATATCATGTCACTATTATTATTTGATTGCATGTGATGTTTATCATGTTTTTGCATCTTGTTTACTTAGAACGACGGTAGTAAATAAGATGATCCCTCATAATAATTTCAAGAAAGTGTTCCCCCTAACTGTGCACCATTGCGACAGTTCGTTGTTTCGAAGCACCACGTGATGATCGGGTGTGATAGATTCTAACGTTCACATACAATGGGTGTAAGACAGATTTACACATGCAAACATTTAGGTTGACTTGACGAGCCTAGCATGTACAGACATGGCCTTGGAACACAGAAGACCGAAAGGTTGAGCATGAGTCGTATAGAAGATACGATCAACATGAAGATGTTCACCGATGTTGACTAGTCCGTCTCACGTGATGATCGGACACGGCCTAGTTAACTCGGATCATGTTATACTTAGATTACAGGAGGGATGTCTATCTAAGTGGGAGTTCATTGAATAATTTGATTAGATGAACTTAATTATCATGAACTTAGTCTAAATATTTTACAATATGTCTTGTAGATCAAATGGCCAACGTAGTCCTCAACTTCAACGCGTTCCTAGAGAAAACCAAGCTGAAAGATGATGGCAGCAACTACACGGACTGGGTCCGGAACCTGAGGATCATCCTCATAGCTGCCAAGAAAGATTATGTCCTACAAGCACCGCTAGGTGACGCACCTGTTCTCCCTGCAGAACAAGACATTATGAACGCTTGGCAGGCACGTACCGATGACTACTCCCTCATTCAGTGCGGCATGCTTTACAGCTTAGAGCCAGGGCTCCAAAAGTGTTTTGAGAGACACGGAGCATATGAGATGTTCGAAGAGCTGAAAATGGTTTTCCAAGCTCATGCCCGGGTCGAGAGATATCAAGTCTCCGACAAGTTCTTCAGCTGTAAGATGGAGGAAAACAGTTCTGTCAGTGAGCACATACTCACTATGTCTGGGTTGCATAATCACTTATCTCAGCTGGGAGTTAATCTCCCGGATGACGCGGTCATTGACAGAATCCTTCAGTCACTTCCACCGAGCTACAAGAGCTTTGTGATGAACTTCAATATGAAGGGGATGGAAAAGACCATTCCTGAAGTATTTGCAATGCTGAAATCAGCAGAGGTAGAAGTCAAAAAGGAACATCAAGTGTTGATGGTGAATAAAACCACTAAGTTCAAGAAAGGCAAGGGTAACAAAGCCTTCAACAAGGACGGCAAGGGAGTTGCCGCTCCCCGCAAGCAAGCTGCCGGGAAGAAGCCAAAGAATGGACCCAAGCCCGAGACTGAGTGCTTTTATTGCAAGGAGAGTGGTCACTGGAAGCGGAACTGCCCCAAATACTTAGCGGACAAGAAGGCCGGCAAAACGAAAGGTATATGTGATATACATGTAATTGATGTGTACCTTACCAGTACTCGTAGTAGCTCCTGGGTATTTGATACCGGTGCAGTTGCTTACATTTGTAACTCAAAGCAGGAGCTGCGGAATAAGCGGAGACTGGCAAAGGACGAGGTGACGATGCGCGTCGGGAATGGTTCCAAGGTCGATGTGATCGCCGTCGGCACGCTGCCTCTTCATTTACCTACGGGATTAGTTTTGAACCTCAATAATTGTTATTTGGTGCCAAGTTTGAGCATGAACATTGTATCAGGATCTCGTTTAATACGAGATGGCTACTCATTTAAATCCGAGAATAATTGTTGTTCTATTTATATGAGAGATATGTTTTATGGTCATGCTCCGATGGTGAATGGTTTATTCTTAATGAATCTCGAGCGTAATGCTACACATGTTCATAGTGTGAGTACCAAAAGATGTAAGATTGATAATGATAGTCCCACATACTTGTGGCACTGCCGCCTTGGTCACATAGGTGTCAAACGCATGAAGAAGCTCCATGATGATGGACTTTTAGAGTCTCTTGATTACGAATCATTTGACACGTGCGAACCATGCCTCATGGGTAAAATGACCAAGACTCCGTTCTCAGGAACAATGGAGCGAGCAACCAACTTATTGGAAATCATACATACTGATGTGTGCGGTCCAATGAGTGTTGAGGCTCGCGGTGGCTATCGTTATGTTCTCACCCTCACTGATGACTTGAGTAGATATGGGTATGTCTACTTAATGAAACACAAGTCTGAAACCTTTGAAAAGTTCAAGGAATTTCAGAGTGAGGTTGAGAATCAACATGACAGGAAAATCAAGTTCCTGCGATCAGATCGTGGAGGAGAATACTTGAGTCATGAGTTTGGCACACACTTAAGAAAATGTGGAATAGTTTCACAGCTCACGCCGCCTGGAACACCTCAGCGTAATGGTGTGTCCGAACGTCGTAATCGCACTCTATTAGATATGGTGTGATCTATGATGTCTCTTACCGATTTACCGCTATCTTTTTGGGGGTATGCTTTAGAGACTGCCGCATTCACTTTAAATAGGGCTCCGTCGAAATCCGTTGAGATGACACCGTATGAATTATGGTTTGGGAAGAAACCTAAGCTGTCATTTCTAAAAGTTTGGGGATGCGATGCTTATGTCAAGAAACTTCAACCTGAAAAGCTCGAACCCAAGTCGGAAAAATGCGTCTTCATAGGATACCCTAAAGAAACTATTGGGTATACCTTCTACCTCAGATCCAAAGGCAAGATCTTTGTTGCCAAGAATGGGTCCTTTCTAGAGAAAGAGTTTCTCTCGAAAGAAGTAAGTGGGAGGAAAGTAGAACTTGATGAAGTATTACCTCTTGAACCGGAAAAGGGCGCAACTCAAGAAAATGTTCCTGAGGTGCCTGCACCGACTAGAGAGGAAGTTAATGATGATCAAGATACTTCTGATCAAGCTCCTACTGAAATTCGAAGGTCCACAAGGACACGTTCCGCACCAGAATGGTGTGGCAACCCTGTCTTGGAAATCATGTTGTTAGACAACGGTGAACCTTCGAACTATGAAGAAGCGATGGCGGGCCCGGATTCCGACAAATGGCTAGAAGCCATGAAATCCGAGATAGGATCCATGTATGAAAACGAAGTATGGACTTTGACTGACTTGCCCGTTGAGCGGCGAGTCATAGAAAATAAATGGATCTTTAAGAAGAAGACAGACGCGGATGGTAATGTGACCATCTATAAAGCTCAGCTTGTCGCTAAGGGTTATCGACAAGTTCAAGGGGTTGACTACGATGAGACATTCTCACCGGTAGCGAAGCTAAAGTCCGTCCGAATCATGTTAGCAATTGCCGCATTCTATGATTATGAGATATGGCAAATGGACGTCAAAACGGCATTCCTTAATGGTTTCCTTAAGGAAGAATTGTATATGATGCAGCCGGAAGGTTTTGTCGATCCTAAGAATGTTGACAAGGTATGCAAGCTCCAACGCTCGATTTATGGGCTGGTGCAAGCATCTCGGAGTTGGAACATTCACTTTGATGAGATGATCAAAGCGTTTGGGTTTACGCAGACTTATGGAGAAGCCTGTGTTTACAAGAAAGTGAGTGGGAGCTCTGTAGCATTTCTCATATTATATGTAGATGACATACTTTTGATGGGAAATGATATAGAACTCTTGGACAGCATTAAGGCCTACTTGAATAAGAGTTTTTCAATGAAGGACCTTGGAGAAGCTGCATATATATTAGGCATCAAGATCTATAGAGATAGATCAAGACGCCTCATAGGTCTTTCACAAAGCACATACCTTGATAAGATATTGAAGAAATTCAATATGGACCAGTCTAAGAAGGGGTTCTTGCCTATGTTGCAAGGTGTGAAATTGAGCTCATCTCAATGTCCGACCACGGCAGAAGATATAGAAGAGATGAGTGTCATCCCCTATGCCTCAGCCATAGGTTCTATTATGTATGCCATGCTGTGTACCAGACCTGATGTAAACCTTGCCGTAAGTTTGGTAGGAAGGTACCAAAGTAATCTCGGCAAGGAACACTGGATAGCGGTCAAGAATATCCTGAAGTACCTGAAAAGGACTAAGGAAATGTTTCTCGTTTATGGAGGTGACGAAGAGCTCGTCGTAAAGGGTTACGTCGACGCTAGCTTTGACACAGATCTGGATGACTCAAAGTCACAAACCGGATACGTGTATATTTTGAATGGTGGGGCAGTAAGCTGGTGTAGTTGCAAGCAGAGCGTCATGGAGGGATCTACATGTGAAGCGGAGTACATCGCAGCCTCGAAGGCAGCACATGAAGCAATTTGGGTGAAGGAGTTCATCACCGACCTAGGAGTCATACCCAATGCGTCGGGGCCGATCAAGCTCTTCTATGACAACACTGGAGCTATTGCACATGCCAAGGAGCCCAGGTTTCACAAGATGACAAGGCACATCAAGCGTCGCTTCAACTCCATTCGTGAAAATGTTCAAGATGGAGACATAGATATTTGTAAAGTACATACGGACCTGAATGTAGCAGATCCGTTGACTAAACCTCTCCCTAGAGCAAAACATGATCAACACCAGAATTCCATGGGTGTTCGATTCATCACAATGTAACTAGATTATTGACTCTAGTGCAAGTGGGAGACTGTTGGAAATATGCCCTAGAGGCAATAATAAAAGCATTATTATTATATTTCCTTGTTCATGATAATTGTCTTTATTCATGCTATAATTGTGTTATCCGGAAATCGTAATACATGTGTGAATAATAGACACCAACATGTCCCTAGTAAGCCTCTAGTTGACTAGCTCGTTGATCAACAGATAGTCATGGTTTCCTGGCTATGGACATTGGATGTCATTGATAACGAGATCACATCATTAGGAGAATGATGTGATGGACAAGACCCAATCCTAAACATAGCACAAGATCGTATAGTTCGTTTGCTAGAGTTTTCCAATGTCAAGTATCTTTTCCTTAGACCATGAGGTCGTGTAACTCCCGGATACCGTAGGAGTGCTTTGGGTATACCAAACTTCACAACGTAACTGGGTGACTATAAAGGTATGCTACGGGTATCTCCAAAAGTGTCTGTTGGGTTGACACGGATCAAGACTGGGATTTCTCACTCCGTATGACGGAGAGGTATCACTGGGCCCACTCGGTAATGCATCATCACAATGAGCTCAAAGTGACCAAGTGTCTGGTCACGGGATCATGCATTATGGTACGAGTAAAGTGACTTGCCGGTAACGAGATTGAACGAGGTATTTGGGATACCGACGATCAGATCTCGGGCAAGTAACATACCGATTGACAAAGGGAATTGTATACGGGGTTGCTTGAATCCTCGACATCGTGGTTCATCTGATGAGATCATCGAGGAGCATGTGGGAGCCAACATGGGTATCCAGATCCCGCTGTTGGTTATTGACCGGAGAGCGATCTCGGTCATGTCTACATGTCTCCCGAACCCGTAGGGTCTACACACTTAAGGTTCGGTGACGCTAGGGTTGTAGGGATATGTATATGCAGTAACCCGAATGTTGTTCGGAGTCCCGGATGAGATCCCGGACGTCACGAGGAGTTCCGGAATGGTCCGGATGTAAAGAATTATATATAGGAAGTGCTATTTCGGGCATCGGGACAAGTTTCGGGGTCACCGGTATTGTACCGGGACCACCGGAAGGGTCCCGGGGGTCCACCGGGTGGGGCCACCTGCCCCGGGGGCCACATGGGCTGTAGGGGGTGCGCCTTGGCCTACATGGGCCAAGGGCACCAGCCCCAAGAGGCCCATGCGCCTAGGGTTTCAAGGAGGGAAGAGTCCCAACGGGGGAAGGCACCCCTAGGTGCCTTGGGGGGGAGGGACTCCTCCCTTGGCCGCCGCCCCCCTAGGAGATTAGATCTCCTAGGGCCGGCGCCCCCCCTAGGCCCCCCTATATATAGTGGGGGAGATGGAGGACTTCTTACCTTTTGCCTTTGGTGCCTCCCTCTCCCTCTCCAACACATCCTCCTCCTCCATAGTGCTTGGAGAAGCCCTGCCGGAGTACTGCAGCTCCACCACCACCACGCCGTCGTGCTACTGTTGGAGCCATCTTCCTCAACCTCTCCTTCCCCCTTGCTGGATCAAGAAGAAGGAGACGTTACGCTGACCGTACGTGTGTTGAACGCGGAGGTGCCGTCCGTTCGGCGCTAGGATCTCTGGTGATTTGGATCACATCGAGTACGCCTTCCTCATCCCCGTTCTTTGAATGCTTCCACGCGTGATCTACAAAGGTATGTAGATGCAATCCGATCACTCGTTGCTAGATGAACTCCTAGATGGATCTTGGTGAAACCGTAGGAAAATTTTTGTTTTCTGCAACGTTCCCCAACAGAACGCAAGAACCGAATCCAATGGATTCGAAGACATTGGGCAGAGGAATGGTTCAAGTACAAATTTGTCACTGTCGATTATGCTGAAAAGAATGCCATCAAGGGCCCCTGGGGAGATATTGTATACAAAGGTCTGCAACCCAAGTCCAAGTCTGGAGCCATTGCTCAAGGCTTCTACCCTTGCATGGTCCGTGGACCTCAGCCTGCTAATGCCGACCCATCCAGTCTGGTATGGTGTCGTGAAGACAATCTCTTCAAGCGCAACTTCCAGTTTGCCAAAGAGTCTGCAAAGAAGAACAAGAAGGACCTTGGTCTAGACTTCAACCCGGGTCCATCTGCTCCTCGGGCTGATGGCACACGCGATGCTGAACCCAATATTGTTGGGCCCTTCTACAACCTCGAGGGTCTCATCACTCACATCATGGTTCAAGGGGACGCCGTGGAGCACTCAGTAGATGACGCTGATTCTGATGAAGCGCCTGCTCCTCCGAAGCCTCAGAAGCAGAAGAAACCAAAGGCTTCAAAGCCCTCCACTGCACCAAAAACTTCGCGTGCGAAGCCTCTGGCCACTGCGCCTCCTGAAGCCAGTGTGCAGTCTGAAGATCTCTCCCGCATCTCCAAGACTGAGAAGAAGAAGAAGCCCATCTAGATTTCCGGTCAAGCACTAACCCCAGCTGCCGTTCTGAGGAACGAAGATGAAGCCATTGATCTGTCAAGTGACAACGATCTTGGCGATGACGCTCTTGAGCTGTTGATAAAGAGCAAGGACGAGGCGGAGATCTTCAATGATCTACCCCTTTTCGATGTGGACATCTTGAACAACTTCATTGATGAGTGGTTTGAAAACCCCAGCATCAACCTCGATGACCTTGAGCTTCCAATTGGCATCAGTGTCTCTTTCCACATTGCCATTGCTACTGAGCTGGCTCTGGCTCAGAAGATTGTTGAACTGAAGAACAAGATTGATTATGCGAAAGCTCAGTTCAAGAAGAACATGGCAAACCTCAGCGTGGCTGATGTTCAAAGCTTCAAGCAGACGCTGCATGAGCTCAAGGAGCAGTTCCACCAGAAACGCCAGGAAGCAAAAGGTTCAAGAGAAAGAATGAAGTACTTTGCTGAGAAAAGTGTTCAAGCTCACAATGAAGCAGAAAAGCGCAAGGCTCTGGGGCGCCCTGGCATCGACCCCAGAATGGCTGCCAAGAAGAAGAAGAAGCCTGCTGTGGCCCAAGCTGAAGCATCAAGGCAGGAAGAACCTCGCATTGTCTTCACTGCCAATATGACAGGCTCGAAGCCTAAGGTCCCCACAGCTGCTTCAGAATTCAAGAAAACAAGGGCAGCTGAAGCCGAAGCCCGAAAGCGCAAGACCAAGAACACCAGTGACGATGCTCCACCGACCAAGAAGAGGAAGACAAAGAAGAAAGTCGGGCTGCTCCCATAGAACCCCTTGTCGTCGAGCCAATCTCAGTTGCTCGTCCTGCATCCGAACACCGAGAGAGTCAGTTAATAGTTCATGAGCCTGCTTCCTCAGAGGCTCCTGAAGCTGAAGACATTCCAGCTATCGACCCCACCGCAGCTGAAGACATTGGTCCCCAAGACAATGCAGAAGATGATGAAGTCCTTCCTCAGATCGAGCACAACATGGTATCATCGCCCGTTCTCACGAACAGCAAACTCATCAGCATTGATCGTCCTTTGACGCCAATTGCTCAGGATGATTCATGGGCTGATCACC
>NC_041380.1:382744249-382748372 GCF_002162155.2 Triticum dicoccoides
CGTCAAGAAGAATCACCACGTACTCCCCCAACTCAAGTCACCACTCCGGTGCTTGATGATGAAGACTTTGTGGCCCAGACAACTCCCTCTCCAAAGGCGTCGCCCGCACTCTGCAGGCTTCGCAAAGGACCAAGGCCACAGGTCACTCTATCGAGTGTTCCAGAAGGAGAAGAGCAACATAACTCAGTGGCACGACTAGTGTTCCCTGACGCCACTCCAACTACGACTGTCTCTGAGTCCAAAGCAAAAGCTGCTGAAGACATTCCGGCTGCATCAGCCGATGATCAACAAGAACCACCAGAACCCCATCAAGCAGAAGAGCGAGTTGCCACACCCCCTACCAACCAAGAAATTCTTCTCGAGGAGAACGAGTCGGTGCCAGACCCTCCAGCTACTCAAGTGGAGGTTCAAAATAATGAAGCGGACACAAACAACAACACTGAAGCCAATGACGTTGTCATGACTGAAGCAAATGTGGCACCTGAAGTTAATGTGGTGCCAGAAATGAATGAGACTCCTGAAGCCAATATTGCATCTGAAGCCATTGTGCAGCTCGAAGCCAATGTCAATGCCTCTGCTCCTGTACCACCTCCAAGGCCTCACACCATTGAGCAAGCATTCTATCAAGGTCAACTTACCACCGTCCGCTGGCCCATTCTGGTTCCTCCGCCCACTCCTAGACCACAATTTGACTATCATGTGGAGCGTCGGCCTTAGGTCCAGAAGCCAAAGCCAAGGCTGCCAAGGTTTCCAGGTACTGCAACTTCACTAGGATCGTTTAATGTGAATGGCTTCATAGCACACAACACCTTCTTTGATAGCATCAAGAACCCATATTCCAAGCCAAGAAATATCATCTGATAGGTTCTGGAGTTATCAACAGCGCGGTTACTACTCCTGCATACTATACAATCAGGGGCGCATTTTTCCTCATATGGGTCTAGACTATGGAGCCATGGCTGGCCTACCCTGCCTAGAAGAAGCCCTTGACTGTTTCAGAGATGTTGGCCTTCTACATTTTGTGACCGATAAAGAGCACTAGAATGAAGAGCTTCTGTTGCAATTCTATGCAACTCTTCACATTCGCGGCTACTACAGGGATCCGAAGACTTGGATCCTTGAGTGGATGACAGGAGATGTACATCATGAAGCCAAAGCCCAAGACATCATTGAGCTTACTGCCCTGCCCACTCCTAGTGAACGCTATGAACCAGGTTTTCAGCTGCACCAAAATGCTTTGGAGAGCATCTTCCAGAAGCCAGAGCCAAACATGAGCCAAATGTTGAGCATGATGAAGCCACTGTCCCAAGATGCTGACTATCCTAAGGAGTTCTTTGTTGAAGACCTAGAGTATCTGCCCCACAATATTTATCATATTATCAGGCAAACTCTCTGTCCTGTCAAAGGACATTCTCCTGCAGTGAAGCTTGAAGGAGCAATGAAGACATTGGTTTTCTATATCTTCAATGGCATCAGCTTCAATGCTCAAGGCTTCTTCATCAGGCAATTGGCTGCATCTGGCTCCGATATATTTGGTCTGAAGTTCTATGCTACATGGGTAATGCGCCTCATCAAGCTTCACTCTGCTATCAGCCTTCTGCACGCAATCATCTCATATTCTTGCCAGAGGTTGATCTGTCTGTCGAAGCCATATACCCAGAGCCTGCCAAGGAGCCAATTTATCTTCACAATGTCGATCGTCAAAGTTTCACTCAACCCATTGAAGGAGTTCTTGCTGCATCTCGTGTTTATCCTTTGTCTGGAAATACACGTGCACCTCGTGCCCATACTGAAGCCACTGAAAGCACAACTGCCCAAAGGCCTCGGAAGCGATCTCGTGTTCTCAATGACCGAGAGCTTCTCGTTGCCCTGCATCAAAAACAGGATAAGCATCATGACTAGCTCAAGCATCAGATGCAGAGCCTCTTGGTGGATGTTAACCGCATTCGCAACCTTGCCACCAAGAATGCATTTGTCACTCATGAAACCTGTCGCCGGTCGTGGAAGAGTCTGACTTTGCTGAGCTCTGAAGATGATCTTCAACGAGATGGCTTCACTGAGAGATTCAAGTTTCATTCCACTCCTCCCCGGAACACTCACTTGCGTCGGACTCCCTCACTCGAAGACTCTGACTATTCCTCCTCAACTGCAACTGTTAATCCAGAGTCATTGATGACCAAGATGATGCCACTTCACCAACTCCAACCTCGGCGCATATCGACACTGCACCAAGTTCTTCTACACCACCAAACCTCAACGACGACCCTGCTGCTTCGCCTACTCCTCATGGGAACGAGTAGAAAGCTCTATGTCTTCAAACCTTTTTGGTCCTCACTGACAAAAGGGGGAGAAGCATATGGGTTGATAGTCTTCAAGCGGGTCCATAAGGGTGGTTGCTATACTTTTGCCAAGTGCTTACAACTCTCGCTTTCAATACATTTGGTTATTTTGAGTTGTAACACTTAAACTTGATGGTCGTCTGCTACCTTTTCTGTCAACTATGTGATGCGATGGTAAATTCCGCATGTGCGATGATAAATTCCGCACGAAGTCATTTTGCAGACGTCCATTTATCATTATGCATGTCATTATCTTTGTTATATCTTTTCATGCATGATGAATTGTCTTCATAAGTTGAACAGGAAGTCCACAAGTACAACCTGCCATGTGCATTTGTATTCGAAAGCAAAATACTTATATGCACATCTTCAGGGGGGCCTTTTGCTACTTATGAAGACAATACCTTATCCTTTACAATTTTACATACTTTTATCCCCGTTGAAAACTTCAACCAGTTTGTCATCAATCACCAAAAAGGGGGAGATTGTAAGTGCATCTAGTGCCACCCCTAGTTGGTTTTGGAGTATTGACGACAAATCTGGTTGAGGGACTAATGTGTTTGTGAGAATTGCAGGATAACACAGGTAGTAGTCTCTCATTGATTCGTTTTACCTACCGGAGATAACCCCTAAAAATGTGTGAAGACATTGAAGACAAAGGTGGTTTGTGAAGAGTTTCACATTAAAGACTATGACATGAGAAGACATTGTATGAAGACTATGGATTGCGAAGACATAGTTGTTTCGTAGTTTCCTTTTCTTCTTTGTTGAGTCATAGGAACCACCGTACTGTTAAGTGGGGTCCAAGTGAACAAAGTAAGAGTGACTGAAGTGATGCTCAACCAAATCCTAAGTCTTCGAGCGAAGACAATGAGAGCAAATCTTATCCAGAGCTGGATGAGTCAGCTTTACTTGTAGCCCAAGTAAAGATGTTGCGTGTGTTTGAAATCTCACCGTTGGAACACATGTCAGCTCCTTAGTGACCCAGGGTCATTTCGGACAAATCAGGTCGGGTTGCCTAGTGGCTATAAATAGCCCACCCCCTACACCATAAATTGGTGGCTGCTCAGAGTTAGTGCACGGCTTTTGTCCTTTGAGAGCAACCCACCTCGAAGCCTTTGAGAGATAAATCCTTGCGAGGAAAAATCTCTAAACACCCAGAGCCAAAGAGTGTTAGGCATCACTGAAGTCTTTCTATCTGCGTGATCTGAAGACTTGTTACACTTGAGGACTGTGAATCCTCCAGTCGGTTAGGCGTTCGTTCTGAGCATCCAAGAGTCATTGTGGATCGCCGGTGAACAAAGTCTGTGAAGGTTTGGAAGTCTACCTTGAAGACTTACCGGAGTGATTGGGCGAGAACTGTGTGTCCTTGGCTCAAGGGGAATAAGGTGAAGACGCGGTCTTCTGAGTTGAATCTCAGCCTCCCTAACCAGATGTATAGTTGTCACAGCAACTAGAACTGGTCCAACAAATACCTGTCCTCACCAAGCAACTGGTTCTATCTCTTCCTTCTCTTTACTTACAGTTTGTCTTCGTGAAGTCATTGCCTGCTTGCATTATCTGTTTGACTTCACTGTGTGACTACTTGTTCTTATTGGCTTCATACTATCTTCCATCCTGATTCATACTGCCTAGCTGCTAATAGTCTGCGTGCTTTCACTTCATTGAATACTTGACTATGGCTTGCCTAGTGTAGTCTACCTTCCGTTGCATGTTAATAGGTTCATTTCTATCGTCTGTCTTCGAAACTTCCATGTTTTGAAGACTTTCATAAAAATTGCCTA
>NC_041380.1:382748777-382768484 GCF_002162155.2 Triticum dicoccoides
TATGCATCAGCCGAAGCTTTCCAAACGTCAGCGACTAAGCGACACGCGCCAGGTTGGACTGCGTAAGCACCTGCCTTGTTAAAGGAGGTAGCTAGGTCTGCTCACCGGCCACATACGCAATGTGCAGGAGTGCAAAGGGCGATGGGCCCAAGACCCCTGCGCACTTAGGATTTAGACCGGCGTGCTAACCTCTCTGACGAGCCTAGGTAGGGTTGTGGTGTGTTGGTCGGCCGAGGCCGGTCATGACCTGATGGTGTGTCCGGCCGGAGTTGATCGAGCGTGTTGGGTAAGTTGGTGCACCCCTGCAGGGAAATTGTTCTATTCGAATAGCCTTGTCCATGGTAACGGACGCTCGAAGTTGTATCCCGATCGATACAACTAGAACTGGACACTGGATGCTGAGGCATGTAATGGATATGATGGCTCCAAGATCGTTTCCTCGCAGGGAGTCGAGGAAGTGATCTCTGGGCGCTAATGTTACAACATGTTTGCTAAATATAAATTGCTATTATATACTCTTCTGAATGTTGCAAGATGCTTGGAGCTGCTTGAAGATGCTAGTCTTCGATAGGCTAGGCTTTCCCCTTCTCTTCTGGCATTCTGCAGTTTAGTCCACAGATACAACCCATTTCTTTGATACAGATGCATATTTAGTTTAAATCAGATGTAAGTCTTGCGCGTATTTTGGATGAGTACTCACGGTTGCTTTGCTACCTCTTCCCCCCCCCCCATACCCGATTGTTGCGACCAGATGACGGATCCCAGAAGCCAGACGACACCACTGATGACTACTACTACCTCGAGGGTGCCTACTACTACGTGACGGCCGCTGACGACCTGGAGTATTTAGGAGGCTCCCAGGCAGGAGGCCTTGCCTTCTTGATCGTTGTTGCTTTTGTGCTAGCCTTCTTAAGGCAGACTTGTCTAACTTATGTCTGTACTCAGATATTGTTGCTTCCGCTGGCTCTTGTGTATTCGAGTTTATGTATTCGAGCCATCGAGGCCCCTGGCTTGTAATATAAAGCTTGTATTATTTTAACTTGTGTCTAGAGTTGTGTTGTGATATCTTTCCGTGAGTTCCTGATCATGATCGTACACATTTGCGTGTATGATTAGTGTACGATTGAATCGGGGGCGTCACACCTCGTCAGCATCCACCTCGCCACTGTAATCACCGTCGGCTTTTCCTCCTACCTGACTACTCTGCCCTGGTTCGTAACTATCAGCATTTCCTCCTTCTACCTGACTGCTCTGTCCTGGTTCGTAACCATCATCTCCAGAATTTGACATAGATAACTGCCTCCCTCCACTGCTCTGCCCAGGATCATAGCCACCCTCGCCTTCATGTGCAGTGACCTCCTTCACGACAGGAAGCACTAAGGCAACATGATCGCATGCCCTGCGTTCACAACCTTGTAACCACCGCACCCACTCGGAGTCTTGCTCTATTGGCCTCAAATAAAAGTAAATTATTAAACTTGACCGTGTCCACAATGCATGAACACCGACGGTGTGTGTTTCAGTATCAAGCCTTAAACTTGTTGTAATCCATTCTTTCAAATGACCGACTCACCATATTTGAGGTGCGCTCATTGGCACCTCTATGTGAGTAAATTCACTCAGATCAGCTCCCATCTCAGTTGTTTGGACAGTATCAAAACCGTAGTAAAATATGAACTTCGCTACATCAGACATCTCGGCTCACCTAAATTTTTTCCAACAATGACATAAAAGTATTAAGCAACAACTTAAAATATCCGCACTCCTAAAAATTTGACATGTATATATATTACAGAATATTAACGGAGCAACTAAAAAAATTCACACACCTGCAAATATATTACGAATATTTGCCAGGGCAACTACAAATATTGACAGATTTAAATATTTGACATCTACATATATTACGGATATTACCAGAGCAACTCCAAATACTGACACGCCTAAACATTTGACATCCACATATAGTACGGAATACTACCGGAGCAACTTCAAATTTTCACACAACTAAATAGTTGACATCTAAATATATTTACGAATACTACCGGAGCAAATAACAATAACCGCACACCTAATTTATTTCACATCAAAACATATTACCGAATACTACCGGAGCAACTACGAAAAATAAAATGTGTGTTGAAATATACCCTTGAAACGTGCGAGCGAACGGCGAATGGCGGCCTTCAATCACCGGAACCGGAGCCGGAAACTCCACCAAACTGTCGGAGCTTCACCTCCACCACCTCCAGCACACTGCCCTAGCTTCACCACCTCCACCTCCACCGCCGCCACAACCTCGACCAGTGTGCTAAAAAAAGCTCCAACAAAATGCTCACCGTGACCACCACGAGCTACCTCATCAGTAGATCGAGGTCTCGCTCCCCTAACTATGTACAGCCCATTCACGGTGCCAAATTCGCAAAAAAATGGCTCATTTTGGTGTAGAAATTGGAGGCGTTTCGTGTTAGAAAGAGGAGAAAGAAAGAACGGAGCAAGGAGAAGGAGAAAGGAGAAGGAGAAAGGAGGAAGAAGGCAGCCGACGTGGGACCCGCACCCTGTCGGCCAGCAGCTGGCCGATCGATCCACAGAAGGCCGACAGGGGCGCCCCATGAGCGAGCCGCGCCGACAGCCCCGTCGCGACGTGGCCTAGCCACTGGTCCGGCTGCACGTGGCCACGGGCCGGCTGTTGGCTGGATGGTGGCTAACTAGGCCCAGTCGGCCTGCTGTGGGCTGACTAGGCCCGGTCGCAGCGGGCTGATAGTGTATTATTTTTTAAATTAATATGTCTGGCGTAATATTTATGAAAATTAATTAAAAATGTATTATTTAAAAAAATTAGCCGTTTGGTGGACATGATCCCGAGGCCACCCTAGTCACAAGGCTTACAGATCTCAGTCCACCAGCACACCCCGAGCACGAGGAGACTCGTGTGCTGGTGGTTCCGAACCAAAAAAAGATCTCAGTCCACCGAACCATGTGGTACTTTTGCTTATCGCTCTCGCTAGTCCAAAAAAAAACGACCCTGGACTCTGACAATCTCATGATGAAGCGTCTCTGGCAGGCTATAAAAGCTCATAATGAAGAGGCCGAGATCCACCTTGTCGCGGGTGTTTTCTCAAACCTACCCAAAGCTTTCTTTTTTGCGAACCTTGTACTAATACCAAAGCCAACATAACCACAAGGTCCGAGCAAACGTGTTGAGGTCGAGCAGAATATCAGGTGGCCAACTTGGAAGGATAAATCAAACGTGGCGAGCTTGTATGATAAAGAACCTGGCCTGTTACGATTTTGTAGTACCATACGAACTTGTGACACTGCGAAGGCGGAGGGTACACGTTGCAAGTTCGGGAACTGGGACCCGCTTGCCAGCGGCAGCGAGCGGCTTTGCCCCGCGCGACCAGTGTAGAGCCCTGGTTGATCTAGATTTCTCCTCGGCGGATAACTAACGCCGATTTTCAGTTGCGACGTACGCGCACGCGCACGCGCGCGCCAGCGCCTATCATATATCCGTATATAGGATAGGTTGACTGGTAGTACGATCTGTACCGCGGCCTAGCCTATGCGGAACGCCCGCGCCATTCCGCAAGCATCATCCATGCGGCCGATGCCTGAGACGGCGAGCGCGCGGAGCGACGGGGAGCCCGCGGCGGCGGCGGCCGAGGAGGAGGAGGCGGCCGGCGGCGGGGAGGAGACCGTCAAGGTGTTCGTGGCGGTTCCGGAGCAGCACAAGAACGGCCAGCTCACGCTCGCCTGGGCGCTGCGCAACCTCGCCGATGTGGTCCCCGCGGCCGCCGACGTGATGGTGGTGGTCGCGCACGTCCACGTGCCGGCGCAGACCATCCCCGTGAGTACGTACCGGCGCCCGATCACTTCCTTCTCCTCTACCAGTGCGACCTGTGAGATCAGTTCATAACTGATCGAGTTGGAGGTTTCTTCGGTAGAAATCGTAGCCAATCCTAATTATACACACAAAAAATAGAAAGATCAGTTCGTGATCGGAACAAGTCTGACTGAAATGCGCACTTGCAATCTCGTGTCTATTTTGTTTCTGATCAAATTGCAGTTAGTTAGTCATAGGCTCATAGCTAATCTCATCTGGAGTCTAATGGCTTTGACTGGCAGTGGGAAGCAAGTTCCACGCAAGCAAGCTGAGAGCAGACCTGGTGAGCGCCTACAGGCAGCGCGAAAGGTCTAAGGTGGACAAGCACCTCGAGGAGTACATTCGCCAGTACTCCACAGTGAAGGTGCAAACAGCCAATCCATCTTCATTTCCCGACCTTCCAGATCCCAGAATCAATCTGCAGGAACGCGGGGAGTACTGACCAAACTAAATTGCCCTTCATATTTTCTTGTCAGATCAAGTGTGAGAAGCTTGTGATCGAGAGCGAAGACGTCGTGAAGGGGATCACGGAGCTCGTTTCGCTGCACGGTGCGAGCAAGCTCGTCATGGGAGCAGCCGCTGACAAGCACTTCCCTAGGTATATATAACATGTGTGGCTATGGAGCACATATTTTTCATATATTTCGTCAGTCCGTTAATTGCATCAGGAATTAATGCACGTTTCAAATACATGACAGAAATCCCAGCAAAATGTTGGTGCCAAGGTCCAAGACGGCACTTGAAGTCATGCACAAGGCTCATCCTTCATGCAAGATTTGGTTTGTATGCAGGGAGCATCTCATAAGCATCAGGTACTACTATATAAGTAAGAATAAATAAGTAGCATCACGCACTTGATTTCTTCAGTTGTACATAGCAGCTCAAGTAATTCATGATTTATGAGGTTCTGACCTATGAAGCTTTCAGATTCATGACTTTTTAGTTTGGCCCATAAATTCAAACCATCTTTCGTTCAAACTGTGCGCAGGGAGGATGGTACTCTCAGAAGCCCGATACCAACTCCGGCTATCGTACCCGCACGTCGAAGCCCGATACCAGCTTCATCTATTGTGTCCGCACGTCGAAACCGATACGCGAGCAGTAATAATGCAGTTGATAGCTTGATCCAGAGGTCCATGTCCGAGAAAGTATCGCCCTTATGGCTGCCTTGTCGGTCAGCCATACGAAGAACCCTTAGCATCCTCAGCATGGAGCACGTCTCCGTGGGCTCCTGGGACAGCAACCCAAGAGATAGCGTCCCGAGCTCGTGCCGCGAGGAGGCGCCGAGCGATTCCTCCAGCTCCTTCGAACTGCCGATAGACGACGTCTTCGTGATCCATCACAACATTGCACCGTGCCACGATGATCAGGTTGTTTGCTTTTTAACAAAACCCTGCGCCTTAATCAGCTAGCACTAGCACGGACAGATTCAGGTGCATTTGCTTTCGACACAGCGTTGTAATGTAATGACTGATTGATTGCAGGCCAAGAAAACCGAGGATGTGCCCAAGCTGAAGGAGGACATAGCCAAGGTACAAGAGGACATGCCACTGTCCAAGGAAGAGGTGGAGGCACTCAAACGCGAACGTGACGACGCCATCCGAAAGCTCTCCGAAGCCGGTGAAGCCAAGGGAGAACTGGAGCAGCGAGTCATTGATCTCGAGGAGCGAACATCCCTCCTCGACTCGCAGCTCAGGCTCGCGGAGGAGACGCGCACCACGGGGCCAGGCTTGGATTTCGCATGGTGCAGCGAGTTCTCCCTGTCGGAGCTGCGGCAGGCGACGCGGAACTTCAGCGACGCCACCAAGGTCGGCGACGGCGTGTACAGAGGGGTGCTGCGCAACACCACTGTGGCGATCAAGATGCTCCACTCTCATAGCTCGTCACAGTTCCAGCAAGAGGTAAACTGAATTGTACCCCCTCGTGTACTTGTCTGTGCATTTGCTTCAGCTCTTGAGAGACAAAAATTCAAAGGCTCTTGAGAGACAGAGGGTAAACAATGCTGAAGCTCTAGATGTTACTGGTGCAGGTTGGTGTTGTAAGCAGAGTGAGGCACCCAAACCTGGTGACGCTGATGGGCTGTTGCCCGGAGGCTTCGGCTCTCGTCTTCGAGTTCCTGCCAAACGGGAGCCTGGAAGACCGCCTCGCCCGTCGAGACGACACGCCGCCGCTGGCATGGCAGGCCCGCACGCGGATCATCGGCGAGGTGTGCTCCGCGCTCGTCTTCCTCCACTCGTGCGAGCCCCGCCCGGTCACCCACGGCGACCTCAACCCGGCCAACATCCTCCTCGACGCCAACCTGGTCAGCAAGCTTGGCGACTACGGCGCCTCCCGTCTCCCGACCATGACCGACCCCGGCAGCTCGCCATGCACGGACCCGGAGCTCCTGATCACCGGGGAGCTGACGGCGGACTCCGACGTGTACTCCTTCGGCGTCGTCGTGCTCCGGCTGGTCACGGGGCAGCCGGCGCTGGGCATCGCGAGGAAGGTGGAGGAGGCGCTGGAGAAGGGCGAGATGGAGGCGCTCGTCGACCGGTCGGCCGGGGAGTGGCCGTTCCCGCAGGCCGAGAAGCTGATGCTGCTCGGCCTGCAGTGCGCCGAGCTCAGCAGCAGGAAGCGCCCCGCGCGGATGAGCCAGGTGTGGAGGGTCGTCGAGCCTCTGGCGAAGGCGGCTTCCATGCCAGTCGCACCAGAGTCTCCTGTGCATTCGTTCGGTGAGAGCCACATGCCGTCCTACTTCATCTGCCCAATTTCTCAGGTATATTGCTGAGTTGCCCCATTTTAAAGAGTGTATTAGTCTTTTTTACATTACGTATACTTTGTGATTTCAAGTTTGCCTTTGTGCTTGGTGTAGTGGGCACCACAAAATACAGGTTTAGGCAATGCTATGACCAATTTTACTTGAATTCCATTGAATATAATTTGAACCATTTGCGCTACAAATGGGGAAAAAAGCAGACTAAGGCGTAGCCTACTGGTGGTAAGGGGTTGATGCCGCCCATCTAGGTTCAAGGCATGGTAAAAAAATACAAATGGAAATAAACTGACATTTATGAGTGGTGACCATTTCTACCGGTAATCTTTTTACTGCGAAACGCGATATAAACACAAACACTCACATACATGCACACACACACTTCACTAATGCCCCAGTTCATTGGTACAAAATTGCAGGAAGTTATGAGGAATCCTCACACGGCAGCAGACGGCTACACCTACGAGGCGGAGGCGATCAAGGGGTGGCTCGATAGCGGGCACGAGACGTCCCCGATGACAAAGATGCCTCTCGTGCACCGTCATGTCACCCCGAGCTACGCTCTTCGGTCCGCCATACAGAATTATATGCAGCAGCATCAACAAAAGATGCCACCGCGATCGGTCCGGTCAACTTGATGCATTCTTGACGTCAAAAGTTCACCGTTCTGTGTCCTTGCTTAGAAGTCAGCTCCACATTTGGTGTATATATTGGTAGTACATTGTTATTTTTTCGTTCGTGAGTTGCAAAATGAGATCTACTGTGCATGTTTTCAAACACCGATGGATTTTTGTTGACATGATTATCATTGAATTGTAAGAATACTAAACCTATAGAATATCTCCTGGAAACGTGATCTACCTATTAGTCCCACCCTGAATTCGAGCTAAAGCCTCCTAATTCTGAACTAAGAGAAAGGTCTGGAGTCTTACTGGCTAGGAACACACATTTGTGTGCTAGCCACCCCAGGTTCAAGCCGTGCCTCTATCTATTAATTTGAGCATAGTTCCTCCTATGCTCAACTCATTTTTTCTTCTTCTAACTACATAAGTGCTCGTACATTGCAACGGGGACATACATATTACTCAGTATATGATTCAACATCATTTATATCTAACTCATACAGTATTTGTAGAGATTCGACGTGATTGATTCCTTTTCTTAATGTTAATGGGCTGAATATTTATGCCTAATATTCCTTTCGGTAATATGTGTGCCTTATATGTGGTGTTGCCAAATATTGGTAGAGATTGACCATGATATGTGTGCTTGATATGTGATGTTACCAAATATTTGTAGAGGTTGATTAGAAATTGGCCGTGATTGATTCCTTCCTATAAAGACATTACTAAATATACTAAAGATTGATTTGTTTTGACAGATAAAACCGGTTTAAATAGATCGGTGGGGTAAAAGCGATTTAATAGTAGATTGAAGGGGTAAAATCGGTGGAAGAGGATAGGCATACGTGAAAGGTTGGGCGAAGGGGTGGTGGGAAGAAAATTGAGTGAAAGATGGAACCTTAGGTTCTTTTTAAGTAGTAGAGATAGAGATTTTAAACTAAACCCTCCTAATTTCTCTCTGGGCCTCCAAGTTACCCCTTAAATAACCCCCACCCCAGAAGAATCTTTTCATAAGTGTAGCATTGCACATCAAATTATTACACTGCTACATGGTGCGCCCCTGTAGAGGTTGGACTTCGAGTAGTTGGTCCGGCCAACCCTAAGTCCAGAGAGCCGACGTTGTCCTCCATGACTATATCTAAGTATTGGGTGATTGTCACTTCGTCTGTCACACTCCACCACATTTTACAGAGAGCCCTGCAGGATGATGACTGATTTAGGCCCGGGTATCTTGAGCATCATATGAGCATAACTTGGTGACACCAAGAACTCGGCATTGTATAGCCTCCTGAAATCGAACACCTCAAAGGAGCATAGTGAGAAAATTTCAACTCTTAATTCCATCCCGGAAGCCCATAGCGGGAAAATTCCTAGAACGGAAGAATCATATGTTCTTGTTAGACCTTTGCTGAATACTTTAATAAATATGGTTTTATGCATCTATTGATGAAGAGGTCGGGGGTTTCAACCTCCTTTTGAAAAAAATGTCGAATACATATTAAAGACTTACAGAGAAGAAACACCACGGCTTCTCCTAGGCTGATTGTGCAACCCCATTTCTCTAGCAATTTGAACTTTGAGAGTTCTAGATTACTACAAGATGGTGCTATTTTGAAATTTAGCTGTTCAAAACCTTGATAAAGATAGAATGTACTACTTTTTATTTTTGCTACATAGGCTCCAAACCATATCATCCGATTGGATTGGGATATATAGTAGTACTAGTAGGAAAGAAAGAGCATGCAAATAGTTTGGTAACAACGAGGCTGATTGGAGATGCTCAAGTGATAGGAAGTTCTTGGTCAAGAAGAGCAATCTCCATCCTTCTGTCTCTAGGATTGTCTACAATGCTATACTTCTATAGATAATTGTCCGTATGTATTTTGTGCACACTCATCATGATTACATACCAAAAAATATACTTTAGCTGGCAATTGAATCAACACTTTCTTAAAAAGAAGTCGATGCTTATTGACTTGCTAAATAAGACACGACTTCATTTGGTAAACCAATAAGATGTGTTTGGGTTTGAACGAAAACTAGTGGAAAAACTAGTGGGCTTGGACGATGATAGTGAGCGAAACGCTGATGGGCGAAATATGAAACCTTACGTCTTTAGATGTGCTCTAGTTATTGCACATCTAAGTGAGCGAATCAAGCATAAAGAGAAAAGAGAAAAAAAAAGAGAAATATCCACACGAATCTCGACGTAAGATCAATGACATAGGACTTAGATGTGTAATACTTATGACACATCTAGATGTGCTTTAGCAAAACTGTTTTAAATATGTACATAAACAGAGAAGGTTAGTGTTTGCCGGACATCCAGCTACAAAGTAGTAGTTGCCGCTTCAAAGCTTTGGTCGATGCTAGTCGTTCAACCCTAAACATAACCTAGCTAGTTGCACCTTGTGATTTGTGAATCAGGTAGGGGTATGGCTCAAGTTAGAATCAGGTGCGGCCATTGTTCCATACTTCTAGGAGTATGTCGTAAGAGAGAGAAAATAATGAAATGGCAACATGACCGTCAGCAGATCACAACTGGTGGTAAGAAATGGATCAAACTCCACTAAATTAGAACAAATATAATCGTAGGATCCTATGGAGTACAAAACTAGAATCCTAAACAAGATAAAAGCACGGCGTGCACATGAATCTACGTACATGATTTTAGTTTATGTGGCTATATAGTAAATGAAATAGCCAAAAAAGAAAGCCTAAACAAAAGGATTCGAACTGTGCTAAATGGATCTGAGGCATTGAGTCGCAGAGGCTCTAGAACTGGATATTTGACGGGTAGACGGTGTCGGCCTTCCAGTTGGCGGGGATGACGTCCTTGGCGATGAGCTTCTTGCCGGACTCGCTGGTGACGCGGATGGAGAAGGGGCCCTTGAGCGGCGTGGCGCCGTCCCACCTCCAGATGGCGCCCCACGACAAGGTCAGCGGAATCCACGCGGGCGACTTGCTCTGCTGGATGTCCATCTGCACGACGTCGCCGTCGTCGGAGACGAACTTGACGAGCACGGCCAGGTAGTTGGGGTTGGAGCCCTTCTCGACGTGGAAGGTGATCTTGGTGCCGGGCGCGTACTTGCAGCGCACCCTCCTGAACTGCAGCTCCAGCTCCCCGAAGGAGCGGAGCGTCTGCTCCTTCCCGGGCGGGGCCATGGCGCCGAAGGCCTTGCCGGAGAGGTCGATGTGGTACGGCGCGATGGGCTCGTAGTTCTTGTCGGTGATGAAGATGGTGACGGGCTTGTCGGAGCACGGCGACGGCTTCTGGCACTTGATCTGCGACCCATCCACGCACGTACTTTGGCGGTCGCTCAGCCGATCAAGTAGAAGATCTAGTAAACGACGTGGATGGAGTAGACGTGGTGCGTACCTCGTAGCAGGAGCCGCATCCCTTGCCGTCCTTGAAGATGGGGACGTTGCCGCAGGCGATCATGCCGTTGTAGGGGGCCAGGTTCACGTCCTTGATCCCGCACGCGCCGCCTGCATGCACCTAGACGTAAGCACTGGCTCCGTGCAAGATCGCGATCCAAGAAAACGGAATGCATGGATATTACGTCGTACCGTTGTCTTTGGGGCCGGAGCCGGTGGGCTTGCCGTACCAGGTGGCCTTGGCGGGGAGCCACTGGTTGTTGTAGTTGGTGGTGATGTTGGGGCCCGGCGGCACGCTGGGGATGCACGCGCCGCCGGAGACCAGCGCCGCCAGGACGGCCGCCGCCAGGACGTAGGAGACGGAACCCATATCGATCGATGGACTCGTGTGTTGTTGCGTGTGAGTGTCAGTAGGTGGTGAAGGGCCGTGCGGCGGCGGGCGGTATTTGTAGGCGAGACGGATGGATCAGCGGCTGCGTCAGCGCGCGCGGCGGCGGGGCGGCGACGCGATCGGCGGAGCGGCGGTTTGGTCATGCGTTGGTGCTGCGCATGCGCGCGCGCGACGACGACCAGTTCACAGCTAGCTAGGAAACCGACTCGCAGTTTATTCCGTTCTCGATCTGTAGATTCTGCATTTACATTAGGAAACCTACTCGTAGTAAATATTGTGCCGCGGTAACGCACGCCAGGATGGATGGATTTACGCGATTCCTAGCTATACTTTCCTGTGGCTGGAACATTATCCCCTGCACTTATCATCGACGTGCAACAACGTGTCAGTGAACCCCTGCATCTGCATGTGGTATACTCTCGCGATCCATGGCATGCGTGCGCTGCACCGTCGATACAAAACGTTCGGTGTAGGCCTGGAGAAATTGGATCTTTTGCCTCACTTTTTTTTCTAACTTTAAACATGATGGATGAGGCCCGGACCACTTGCCATTGAGACAAGTCTGAGGTAAATCATCAAACCCTATCCTATGTAAAGTGGGGCAAAAAATTCAACTATCCCTGGGCATTAGGGTGTTGGGAAAGACAGAATATTTTTTTTGGCGAGGATAACCTTCAATATATTCATCAACTGTCAAGGCAGTACAAAGAACACCAGAAGTAAAAATACACCTAGGTCCGTAGACCACCTAGCGATGACCACTTGCACTGGAGCGAGCCAAAGACGCGCCGCCGTCTTGGCCCCTCCCTCATCGGAGCCAGGCAAACCTTGTTGTAAAACAGTCGGGAAGTCGTCGTGCTAAGTTCCCATAGGACCAGCGCGCCAGAACAGCAACCGATGTCGATGAAGAGAAGCGTAGATCGGAAAGATCCAACCTGTAGACACACAAACATAGACAAACGAAGACAAGATCCACATGGATCCACCGAAGACAAATACCGACCGAACCCCGCAAGATCCGTCGGAGACAAATCTTCACACGCCCCCCGAAAATGCTAGAAACGCCACCGGAACGAGGACAAGGAGGGGAGAAACTTATTTCATCTTTAAAGAGATTCCGTCGCCTCCCCTCTCTGAGCAGGACACAAATCCTAACAAAACTCAAAAGAGCATGAAAAAACAAAGTCCTCCTGCCGGCAAGGGCCGGGATCCACCACGCCTCCATGGCATTAAGACCACACAAGACGAGGTAGACCAACGGCGACATCGGTGGGAGGCACAAGAAACCCTAGCCAAAGGATCCTCTTTCTTTCCATGGAAGAAAGGAAACGACCAGCCTCACATGTGCCACGATTCGTTGGCTACATACTCCCTCTTTTTTGGTTTAATTTAAAGAGCTCATCTCAAAAATTTCAAAGTGCTTTGAGTCTTATGCCTTATTTAATTCCTAAAGATGAGACAGATGAAATTAGTGGTCTTGCATGCATCTTATTCTACGTGCATCATGCAAGTCCAATTTTATAGGGAGGATGTTGCACTTAGACTAGCTACAATGTAAAGTAACATACATATATTCCTAGACTATATTACTATCTTCATAATGGGTAGTAATATAAGTATGGTACTGCAAAGCCTCATTTATTAGGTTATAGACTCATATTGCATTGCGACATGTGATGTTACAGTAACTAGCTAAGTTACTCAAACTACCTCTTTCCTCATTAACTCATTGCCACATAAGCAAATTTGCTGAGTTGGACTCGATGTTACTGCTGAAGTTACTCCCGCTGTGGCTAGTCTTATTGCTTCGACAATCGAACATGTGAGAAATATTTTATTAGGTAGTTTTGTATTCACAAAACTCGTGCCATCCACTCATCATCCACGGTTGTTGAGACTTCAGATTTGAGCCCTCTAACCGAAAGTGGGGAGTATATTGGTTGTTGGCTAATTTCTTTTTGTCGTCCGATTTCAAAGATAAGGAGGAAAGGCCCGTGAACTCTGTGAACAAACATGTGATGTGATGGTCTCATATCATGGCAGATAGTTGCATCTTGGGGCAGAACATATACTATGAAATGAATGTACCTGTGC
This sequence comes from Triticum dicoccoides, assembly GCF_002162155.2. Taxonomy (NCBI): domain Eukaryota; kingdom Viridiplantae; phylum Streptophyta; class Magnoliopsida; order Poales; family Poaceae; genus Triticum; species Triticum dicoccoides. Next base: position 382,761,902 of record NC_041380.1, read on the forward strand.
TCCCAAATTCACCACAGCGTTTTCGGCCGTTCTATGAAACCCGATAGAAGATTGAGGCAAACTCGGGGCTGTGAACATATTTTGCAAACAGAACATTTATTTCGTCAAAATCAACCCACAGTTTAGCTTGCACTGCGATTTCACTGCATTGGATTGATTTTGGTGAAACCTAAGTGTTTTAATAACATTGAGCTAGACCATGTTTGAGCGCAGGTTGATTTCATCAAAATCCAAGGTCCGTTAGCGAATTGCCAACAACTGATATGTAGTCAAACTGTGTCCGTTGGTTTCCCCCAAAGACCTAGAATCACATTGTGCATTGGGTGCACAGATTCTTTTGTTTCACATGATATGTTTTTCCATTCGGGGAGCGCGTATGCCATTTGAGTGATGCATAGTTTCATTGTGATTGGTTGTGCATATGTGCATAAATATGTGTGAAGCGCTTTTCAAAACACACACGCACGCAAACACAGACATGCACATGCATGAACTTCATCCATTAAAAAGCTACTCCCTCCATTGCAAAACAAGCGTCTCAACATTAATACAACATTATACAAAAGTTTAGTATACAAAGTTGAGGGACTTATTTTCGGACAAAGGGAGTATGGTTCTTCTAGTACTCCCCCCGTTCCGAATTACTTGTCGCAAGTATGGATGTATTTAGATGTATTTTAGTTCTAGATACATCCATTTCTGCGACGAGTAATTTGGAACGGAGGGAGTACATGTTAACACAGGGGATGAACCTTAATAAATATAATAGATGAACCTATTAAGTCGGGCGCTTCCTAACGTTTCTCACACACCCATCATCCACTCATGGACCTTGACGGCACAGGTGGAGTTTCAACGCGATTTGTGAGAGGCTAAATGAATCTTAAATAATGTTGAGGGGGCTAATCTAGTGTACTATCTCCGATCCATATTACTTGTCGATCCAGCGTTTTCTTGGCTTCCGTAGTTAATCATCCAAAATCCAAAGGAGGCTGGCCTGCACGCCATGCCTATACCCATACAGTGCCAGGCACGCGGTGGACTCATTTTTGGATTAGGAAAGGGAAGAAGGGGCCTAAGCACGGCAGATGTCGTACATTTGAGTGGCAAAGGAAAGGGAGACCGTACTGAGGGGGTATTATGTTAAATTTGGCCCAAATAATGTTAAATATTACATGTTAAAAAAATTGTTGGGGGACATGTCCCCCCTTTGGCACTCACTGAGCTCTGCCACTGCTTAACGCAGCATCAGCTAATGAGTCTACATACTTGACACCACGGGGTTGAAGCTAATTAAGCTCATACTACGTGATTCGCTCACGGAAAGGCCATCGGAAATCAGAACTTGCTCCCGTCACTCGCCCCGCCGTTGAATGAGCATGAGGTCGTCGACTGCTACCGTGGCGGCTCCACCTCGTCGTCGGAGCCGATGAGTTGTCATTGTTGCTGCCGCACCTTCCTAATTGCAAAATTGTCCGGATTCGTGCCGCACAATCTCTGTTCAAAATTGTCCAATCAAGACGATCGCAAAACTTATTACTAATAGGTTAAAAATATCCCTAGCCTAGTCCATGGTGACCAGATTGGCTTTATCTTTGGAAGGAACATTGTGGAAAACTTTGTTTACGCTGCTGATCTCATCAGCACCTCCTATAATAGGAAACTTCCTACTATGGTTCTCAAACGGGGTTTTAGGAAAGCGTTCGACTCTATCTCGTGGGTTTCTCTCGACAAAATCCCATGCTTAAGGGGTTTTCCATCTAAATTCAGACTTTGGATACACAACATCCTCTCAATTAGCAAAACTATCATTCTTCTTAACGGTTTCCCACAGCCTTGGATCACATGTAAAAATGGGTTGAGGCAGGTCGATCCTCTCTCTCCATATCTGTTCATCATCGTGATAGATGTACTGCAATAACTCATTTCGCGACATCTTCATCTTTCTCTGCTATATTACCCACTCTTTGCTCACTTACCACCCACCACACTTCAGTATGTAGACGACATGTTAACTATTGCCACGGCCTCGCCCTCGACGGCCTCACCTTTGAAAGGGGTGCTTCAAATTTTCTCGCTTGCCACTGGCCTCCACATTAACTTCTTCAAAGCATGCTTTGTCCCTCTGCACACTCCTCCCACTATTCAAAACACAATTGCATCCATCCTTGCTTGCCCAATCTCTTCCTTCTCCCAAATTTATTTAGGTCTACCACCTTCACCCAACCATTTTCTCCCAATTCTAGAACGTTGCACAAAAATTCCTCTCAGGTTGGCATGCCAACCTTCTGTCCAACCTCTGAGGTTGGCACTCATCACGAACAATATTGAATCCTTGCTTATTTACTTCATGCTTGATTTCCCTTTTGCAAACAAGTTGATGCTCTTAGACGTGCTTTCTTTTGGACAGCAGAGGACACTTGTTCAAAGGCTCAATGTCCCATTGCTTGGGATAATGTATGTAAACCTAAAAAGTTCGGTTATATAGGCATTAAAAACTTGCATATACAAAATAAATGCATTCTCATGAAATTTGCCGTTAAGGCTCTACTTCCTTCCCCTACCCCTTGCCTTGACCGGCTTTCTCTTCAATACCCAAATGCTTTTGTAGCCCCTACTATCCACAATTATTTTCTATGCAAAACTATAAACTCCCAATTGCCCTCACTGCATAATATTTCTTTTGTTCTTACAAACAACAGGTCCTCTACTTTCTTTTGGCTTGATACTGGCTCACTCCACAACCTATTAAAAAAAAGCCTTGCCCTTTGTCGCATTCCGTTTTGCCCTTTGTTCGAGTGGGAAACATTATGTGTTTTGGTTTAGAATTTAACCTGTGTAATTGCCTAACTTCTGTTGCCTCCACAGAATTAATTTTCCTTTTTCTCTGCTGCAAGACTTTATAGTTTCAAATGAGCAAGACTATCGCTTCCTCAACATGACTTCTCAACAAAAAAAATCTTATGAGATTCTAAGGAGACTGACGAAGATATAATGCCAAACGCATATAGCAGGCCAAGGTGCCAAATAAGATCAAGGTTTTAGCATGGTTGGTCTTCAAAGGAAGGCTAAATAAAATGGCCAACCTTGCACACATGTCAAGGACTGCCGCAGATGTTCTCATCAAACGGAGGACACGGATCACCTCTTCATCTCATGTCCAGTCGTAGATAGGATTTAATAGCGGCTTGCACCTACCTCCATTCCACCGACACCTCAATTCTTTAGGATGCAGCTACGCCACACGGACTGAACGACAATGTATGGCCTTTTATCCTACTGGCGATTCTCTGACGCATTTGGGATGGCAGAAATGCAAAGGTTTGAACCTTGACTCTCACCCCCTCCCTTACTCTAAAACATATTGTCTCACTTATATTTGTGGTCACACCGCTTACACAAGCAGTGTGGTAAGGACGATGTCTTCTCGTGGCGGTTGTTCCTCTCGTGCATTTATGTGCCTGTGTAATCTTTGTGAATGTGCTTGCGGCTTGCCGCTTTTGAGCAATATATTCAGGTGGGGGAGCCCCCCCCCCCATCACAGACATGCACATGCATGAACTTCATCCATTAAAAAGCTACTCCCTCCATTGCAAAATAAGCGTCTCAACATTAATACAACATTATACTAAAGTTTAGTATACAAAGTTGAGGGACTTATTTTCGGACAAAGGGAGCATGGTTCTTCTAGTACTCCCTCTGTTCCGAATTACTTGTCACAAGTATGGATGTATTTAGATGTATTTTAGTTCTAGATACATCCATTTCTGCGATGAGTAATTTGGAATAGAGGGAGTACATGTTAACACAGGGGATGAACCTTAATAAACATAATAGATGAACCTATTAAGTCGGGCGCTTCCTAACGTTTCTCACACACCCATCATCCACTCATGGACCTTGACGGCACAGGTGGAGTTTCAACGCGATTTGGGAGAGGCTAAATGAATCTTAAATAATGTTGAGGGGGCTAATCTAGTGTACTATCTCCGATCCATATTACTTGACGATCCAGCCTTTTCTTCGCTTCCGTAGTTAATCATCTAAAATCAAAGGGAGGCTGACCTGCACGCCATACCTATACCCATACAGTGCCAGGCAGGCGGTGGACTCATTTTTGGATTAGGAAAGGGAAGAAGGGGCCTAAGCACGGCAGATGTCGTACATTTGAGTGGCAAAGGAAAGGAAGACCGTACTGAGGGGGTATTATGTTAAATTTGGCCCAAATAGTGTTAAATATTACATGTTAAAAAAATTGTTGGGGGACATGTCCCCCCTTTGGCACTCACTGAGCTCTGCCACTGCTTAACGCGGCATCAGCTAATGAGTCTACATACTTGACACCACGGGTTGAAGCTAATTAAGCTCATACTACGTGATTCGCTCACGAAAAGGCCATCGGAAATCAGAACTTGCTCCCGTCACTCGCCCCGCCGTTGAATGAGCATGAGGTCGTCGACTGCTACCGTGGCGGCTCCACCTCGTCGTCGGAGCCGATGAGTTGTCATTGTTGCTGCCGCACCTTCCTAATTGCAAAATTGTCCGGATTCGTGCCGCACAATCTCTGTTCAAAATTGTCCAATCAAGACGATCGCAAAACTTATTACTAATAGGTTAAAAAATATCCCTAGCCTAGTCCGTGGTGACCATATTGGCTTTATCTTTGGAAGGAACATTGTGGAAACCATTGTTTACACTGCTGATCTAATCAGCACCTCCTATAATAGGAAACTTCCTACTATGGTTCTCAAACGGGGTTTTAGGAAAGCGTTCGACTCTATCTCGTGGGTTTCTCTCGACAAAATCCTATGCTTAAGGGGTTTTCCATCTAAATTCAGACTTTGGATACACAACATCCTCTCAACTAGCAAAACTATCATTCTTCTTAACGGTTTCCCACAGCCTTGGATCACATGTAAAAATGGGTTGAGGCAGGTCGATCCTCTCTCTCCATATATGTTCATCATCGTGATAGATGTACTACAATAACTCATTTCGCGACATCTTCATCTTTCTCTGCTATTTTACCCACTCTTTGCTCACTTACCACCCACCACACTTTAGTATGTAGACGACATGTTAATTATTGCCACGGCCTCGCCCTCGACGGCCTCAACTTTGAAAGGGGTGCTTCAAATTTTCTCGCTTGCCACTGGCCTCCACATTAACTTCTTCAAAACATGCTTTCTCCCTCTGCACACTCCTCCCACTATTCAAAACACAATTGCATCCATCCTTGCTTGCCCAATCTCTTCCTTCTCCCAAATTTATTTAGGTCTACCACCTTCACCCAACCATTTTCTCCCAATTCTAGAACGTTGCACAAAAACTCCTCTCAGGTTGGCATGCCAACCTTCTGTCCAACCTCTGAGGTTGGCACTCATCACGAACAATATTGAATCCTTGCTTATTTACTTCATGCTTGATTTCCCTTTTGCAAACAAGTTGATGCTCTTAGACGTGCTTTCTTTTGGACAGCAGAGGACACTTGTTCAAAGGCTCAATGTCTCATTGCTTGGTATAATGTATGTAAACCTAAAAAGTTCGGTTATATAGGCATTAAAAACTTGCATATACAAAATAAATGCATTCTCATGAAATTTGCCGTTAAGGCTTTACTTCCTTCCCCTACCCCTTGCCTTGACCGGCTTTCTCTTCAATACCCAAATGCTTTTGTAGCCCCTACTATCCACAATTATTTTCTGTGCAAAACTATAAACTCCCAATTGCCCTCACTGCATAATATTTCTTTTGTTATTACAAACAACAGGTCCTCTACTTTCTTTTGGCTTGATACTGGCTCACTCCACAACCTATTAAAAAAAAGCCTTGCCCTTTGTCGCATTCCGTTTTGCCCTTTGTTCGAGTGGGAAACATTATGTGTTTTGGTTTAGAATTTAACCTGTGTAATTGCCTAACTTCTGTTGCCTCCACAGAATTAATTTTCTTTTTTCTCTGCTGCAAGACTTTATAGTTTCAAATGAGCAAGACTATCGCTTCCTCAACATGACTTCTCAACAAAAAAATCTTATGAGATTCTAAGGAGACTGACGAAGATATAATGCCAAACGCATATAGCAGGCCAAGGTGCCAAATAAGATCAAGGTTTTAGCATGGTTGGTCTTCAAAGGAAGGCTAAATAAAATGGCCAACCTTGCACACATGTCAAGGACTGCCGCAGATGTTCTCATCAAACGGAGGACACGGATCACCTCTTCATCTCATGTCCAGTCGCAGATAGGATTTAATAGCGGCTTGCACCTACCTCCATTCCACCGACACCTCAATTCTTTAGGATGCAGCGACGCCACACGGACTGAACGACAGTGTATGGCCTTTTATCCTACTGGCGATTCTCTGACACATTTGGGATGGCAGAAATGCAAAGGATTGAACCTTGACTCTCACCCCCTCCCTCACTCTAAAACATATTGTCTCACTTATATTTGTGGACACATCGCTTACACAAGTAGTGTGATAAGGACGATGTCTTCTCGTGGCGGTTGTTCCTCTCGTACATTTGTGTGCCTGTATAATCTTTGTGAATGTGCTTGCGGCTTGCCGCTTTTGAGCAATATATTCA
>NC_041380.1:382768713-382771739 GCF_002162155.2 Triticum dicoccoides
ATAGACATGCACATACATGAACTTCATCCATTAAAAAGCTACTCCCTCCATTGCAAAATAAGCGTCTCAACATTAATACAACATTATACTAAAGTTTAGTATACAAAGTTGAGGGACCTATTGTCGGACGAAGGGAGTCTGGTTCTTCTAGTACTCCCTCCGTTTCGAATTACTTGTCACAAGTATGGATGTATTTAGATGTATTTTAGTTCTAGATACCTCTATTTTTGCGACGAGTAATTTGGAATGGAGGTAGTACATGTTAACACAGGGGATGAACCTTAATAAACATAATAGATGAACCTATTAAGTCGGGCGCTTCCTAACGTTTCTCACACACCCATCATCCACTCATGGACCTTGACGGCACAGGTGGAGTTTCAACGCGATTTGAGAGAGGCTAAATGAATCTTAAATAATGTTGAGGGGGCTAATCTAGTGTACTATCTCCGATCCATATTACTTATCGATCCTGCCTTTTCTTTGCTTCCGTAGTTAATCATCTAAAATCCAAGGGAGGCTGACCTGCACGCCATACCTATACCCATATAGTGCCAGGAAGGCGGTGGACTCATTTTTGGATTAGGAAAGGGAAGAAGGGGCCTAAGCACGGTAGATGTCGTACATTTGAGTGGCAAAGGAAAGGGAGACCGTACTGAGGGGGTATTATGTTAAATTTGGCCCAAATAGTGTTAAATATTACATGTTAAAAAATTGTTGGGGGACATGTCCCCCCTTTGGCACTCACTGAGCTCTGCCACTGCTTAAGGCGGCATCAGCTAATGAGTCTACATACTTGACACCACGGGGTTGAAGCTAATTAAGCTCATACTACATGATTCGCTCACAAAAAGGCCATCGGAAATCAGAACTTGCTCCCGTCACTCGCCCTGCCATTGAATGAGCATGAGGTCGTCGACTGCTACCGTGGCGGCTCCACCTCGTCGTCGAAGCCGATGAGTTGTCATTGTTGCTGCCGCACCTTCCTAATTGCAAAATTGTTCGGATTCGTGCCGCACAATCTCTGTTCAAAATTGTCCAATCAAGACGATCGCAAAACTTATTAGTAATAGGTTAAAAAATATCCCTAGCCTAGTCCATGGTGACCAGATTGGCTTTATCTTTGGAAGGAACATTGTGAAAAACTTTGTTTACGCTGCTGATCTCATCAGCACCTCCTATAATAGGAAACTTCCTACTATGGTTCTCAAACGGGGTTTTAGGAAAGCGTTCGACTCTATCTCGTGGGTTTCTCTCGACAAAATCCTATGCTTAAGGGGTTTTCCATCTAAATTCAGACTTTGGATACACAACATCCTCTCAACTAGCAAAACTGTCATTCTTCTTAACGGTTTCCCACAGCCTTGGATCACATGTAAAAATGGGTTGAGGCAGGTCGATCCTCTCTCTCCATATCTGTTCATCATCGTGATAGATGTACTGCAATAACTCATTTCGCGACATCTTCATCTTTCTCTGCTATATTACCCACTCTTTGCTCACTTACCACCCACCACACTTTAGTATGTAGACGACATGTTAATTATTGCCACGGCCTCGCCCTCGACGGCCTCAACTTTGAAAGAGGTGCTTCAAATTTTCTCGCTTGCCACTGGCCTCCACATTAACTTCTTCAACATGCTTTGTCCCTCTGCACACTCCTCCCACTATTCAAAACACAATTGCATCCATCCTTGCTTGCCCAATCTCTTCCTTCTCCCAAATTTATTTAGGTCTACCACCTTCACCCAACCATTTTCTCCCAATTCTAGAACGTTGCACAAAAATTCCTCTCAGGTTGGCATGCCAACCTTCTGTCCAACCTCTGAGGTTGGCACTCATCACGAACATTATTGAATCCTTGCTTATTTACTTCATGCTTGATTTCCCTTTTGCAAACAAGTTGATGCTCTTAGACGTGCTTTCTTTTGGACAGCAGAGGACACTTGTTCAAAGGCTCAATGTCTCATTGCTTGGGATAATGTATGTAAACCTAAAAAGTTCGGTTATATAGGCATTAAAAACTTGCATATACAAAATAAATGCATTCTCATGAAAGTTGCCGTTAAGGCTCTACTTCCTTCCCCTACCCCTTGCCTTGACCGGCTTTCTCTTCAATACCCAAATGCTTTTGTAGCCCCTACTATCCACAATTATTTTCTGTGCAAAACTATAAACTCCCAATTGCCCTTACTGCATAATATTTCTTTTGTTCTTACAAACAACAGGTCCTCTACTTTCTTTTGGCTTGATACCGGCTCACTCCACAACCTATTAAAAAAAGCCTTGCCCTTTGTCGCATTCCGTTTTGCCCTTTGTTCGAGTGGGAAACATTATGTGTTTTGGTTTAGAAGTTAACCTGTGTAATTGCCTAACTTCTGTTGCTTCCACAGAATTAATTTTCTTTTTTCTCTACTGCAAGACTTTATAGTTTCAAATGAGCAAGACTATCGCTTCCTCAACATGACTTCTCAACAAAAAAAAATCTTATGAGATTCTAAGGAGACTGACGGAGACATAATGCCAAACGCATATAGCAGGCCAAGGTGCCAAATAAGATCAAGGTTTTAGCATGGTTGGTCTTCAAAGGAAGGCTAAATAAAATGGCCAACCTTGCACACATGTCAAGGACTGCCGCAGATGTTCTCATCAAACGGAGGAGACGGATCACCTCTTCATCTCATGTCCAGTCGTAGATGGGATTTAATAGCGGCTTGCACCTACCTCCATTCCACCGACACCTCAATTCTTTGGGATGCAGCGACGCCACACGGACTGAACGACAGTGTATGGCCTTTTATCCTACTGGCGATTCTCTGACGCATTTGGGATGGCAGAAATGCAAAGGTTTGAACCTTGACTCTCACCCCCTCCCTCACTCTAAAACATATTGTCTCACTTATATTTGTGGTCACATCGCTTACACAAGCAGTGTGATAAGGACAATGTTTTCTCGTGGCGGTTGTTCCTCTCGTGCATTTGTGTGCCTGTGTAATCTTTGTGAATGTGCTTGCGGCTTGCCGCTT
>NC_041380.1:382772059-382926063 GCF_002162155.2 Triticum dicoccoides
CTCCTCTCTCGCGCGGCAATTCTAGAAAAATATGCAGCAAGGAAAAAAACAAAGAGGTGCAAGGTGGGAGGAGGAGACAAGGAACATGGACGCTTGTCATGAGGTGGTATAAAATTTAGCTTTCACACACCCATGCTCATACCAACAGTACCTCCACATCGATTTCTAGATACTTTTTCTGACTTGATAGAAACACACGGGTAACTTGCCTGCCAAGCTCGCAAATGAAGCAAAGTGTTTCTCACACGCGGAATGGCCCAGTGCCATTTCTTCAAAAAATTGAGGTTGCGGGTCATATTTTCCCTCCGCGTGGAAGCTCATTGCGTACAACACCCAGCGATTCATGACCACCCAACCCCGTGCGCCTGTTTCATTACAAAATAGCAAGTGTAGGTTTCAAATTTTACTTTTGCAGATGCGTCTGAAACACCTGTTTCTCACTATAACAAAGTTGGCAACAACACTGATTTGAGCACATGCACATATCAAGTCTTGATTCATCCATCGCCAAAACACACATACTCCCTCCGTTTCGAATTACTTGTCGCAGGTATGGATGTATCTAGATGTATTTTAGTTCTAGATACATCCATTTCTGCGACGAGTAATTTGGAACAGAGGGAGTATCATGCAATTCGAGCTCGTTATCCATTCATCCATCAACACATTGCACAAGTATAGCATAGCAACACACACACACGAGGTTAATATTGCTACTAGTTCTTCCTTCCTGGTCCTCCGTAAGCGAATTGTCCTGCTGAAATTGGCCAAAGAGAGTAAAGCTTGATGTCAGTGACATCGGTGGACAGATCATCATCGATAAAGTTGCTCCTCCCGTCCTCCATGATGACATGAATGTCTCGGATCTTCGCCGCATTGCCCCAATCAGAGCCGAAGGCTCCACTGCCCATCGGAGGAGGTGTGGTAGTTTTAGACTTGAGAGCATGGCCACCCAACACGACTTGAGTTGCTTTGTAGAAAAAGTCGTCGAATAGTGACGCCGGGAAGTAGGCGACCGGGATCGGGTCCTCGTCGTTTACACCAGCGTGCAACCACCAGTTCCCGTTCAACTTGGTCTGTGATTTTTACATGTTTCGTGGAGAAGAAGACGACTGCATTAGAGTTTTAACTATATATTCCACGTGCCTGGTGAGCGAAAAACTTGCAAGTGAACACATACGTACGTACCCTGAACAGCTTAATGGTGATAGTTTGCCGTGTCCCATTAGCCTGGGATACTGGGGCTATGACATCCCCGGGGAATATTGGAGACCCGCTCACAAGCTGGATACCAGGACAATCATAGTTGACACACCCTGTGCTCTGCCGGCTGTCTTTCTGCAGTTACATTCATGTCATGATTTAATCACATCACAAGCTTACTAAAATCCTATTTCGGTGAAGAAAGAAGTCGGTGTACGTAGTTTGCGAGCTTCTAAAAATCATCATCACAAGATCAATTTGAAGGACACACTTACCGTCCAAGCCGTATAAAGGTAAGTTTGCGAGTCATTAAAGTAAGACGGCCACACCTACATATTTTTCCATGGATAAGTGAGAAAGGTTCAAGTAGAGAAAAGCCATTGCGATAACAATGCAAATCTACAGAGCATAGGAAGGCAACTTTACCACCCATCCAACGGTAATTGCACTGACGTTCTTGCTAAAATCAGCCTCGAAGTTACTTATCGAAATTGCTGCCCCGCTCACTTGGCCATCTTTGAGATTGTATCCATAGACATCCAGGGTGGCAGATACTCCATAATATCCACTGTCCCTGTCAGTGCTTTTAATATAAACAGCCTCCTGAAATTAATACATGAAGCTACATTAGTCAGTAAATATTCTCGCAAACAAATATTAGTCGGTAATTAAATAGAGGGCCAAGCAAAGGAACTCACGTATGGCTGAACAGTGCCACCATGCTTGGGTGGGAGCTCAATGTATGGGAGCTGTAGATGAACGGAGCTCAGTGAACGTGATGAACTTGATGCTTTCGCTTCCATGCTGGCACCCGCATTTTCCTTCAAGGCATAATTAGGGTAGCATATACTCGTCAGTGAATATATTCTATTTGAAGCAGCGCAGAAGATTCAGTTTACTGTTAGATTACCAGAGAAGAGATCGTGTAGGTTTTAGTTAATTTGGACTAAAACCACGAAACTTAATATTGAAAGGAGGGAGTATGAAGTTTGAACTTTCAAAACAAGAAACAAGATGGTGAAAACTAGAACAGCAATCTGCGGCTAGAGGATGATAGGAGATGATATGTCCAGTGTATCTAAGCCTGAACCGTAAGCAGATTCGTGCGATGTCTAGATCGATGCATGTAAAAAAAAACAATGACATTGCAAATTTATTTAAATTGAACAATTCAACGAGGGGGGGCACCACTGTTTAGCTTTCACCTCTTGATGATTGGTCTGATGAACTCGGCCTCCAAGGGTTTGATGTGCAAGAAGAATGCTGCAAAAGAACAAGATGTGTAGTTCTACATGAAGTCGAGACATGTTGGGAGACAACAAATAGAGAGCAATATTCTTCTGGCGCCGTAGAAGTATGTATGTCAACCTCTTTATATGGAGATCTCTTATATGGACGCCTCCATCCGACCGGTGTTCCCCCGATTGCGCGGACCCAGAGGCAGCCCATCGTCAAAATCGGAATGAAAATATGGAAGATAATATGTTCAGAGATGAAATATGGAATGTAATCCTCCTCCCAAAGATTTAATCTGTGGGGCGACGCCGATTGATTTCTTTGTTAAATGGAAAGAACCGATTCTCTCCTTTGTCCAACATTAAATGTGTGCCATGCAAACGCCACTTATATTTTTCAAGGTACCAAACGCGGTCGGAGAAATGTGTGCCCTCTGGATTGTAGCACACTTCATAAAAAAATTGCACATGAAGAACCCGGACGTTTATTTGTCTATTTTTCATGAAAACTGACACTGGGGAAATTGCTTTTTTCCATTCCGGTGTGCCTTTAATGTACCGTAAAATAACTTACAATTTTCAAGGCCATCTACTTATCTACTCTGCAGCAATCATCAATGATGATCATAAGCTAGTTGTTTGTTAGCAGTCAGCAGCCGAGGTTAGAACCTTGAGCAAAAGCTGGATCAGATCGGCTAGTCTATCTTTGAGAAGCTCGGCCATCTTGGGTACATCACAATCAGTGGCTTTCTGGTAACCTGTGGCAGACAGAGAGAAGCGAGATCAGTAAATCTGTGGTTTTCATGTGAAACGACATTGCAAAAGAGGAAATCTGGTACAGCAGAATCTCTGATGCAATACAATGCGGTCAGGCAAGTTGTGCAAAAATCACAAAATGCAAGGTAGATCACAAGAATTGGACTGGAATTTATATCGTGTGATTCCTTTGGGTGTTTTGGTGGAGGCTTGTATTTTCAATAGGACACGAAAAAACAGAGGCAAGGCCAAAGTGTTAAGGCACAACCTTATGGCAACAAGCACATACTCATGAATCATGAGGGATGAAGCCCTGAGAACAGGGCAAAAGTGATTTAGAACGAAACGTACCGCCATGGAAACTCAGAGGTATCTATTCCAGATCGATGCAATTGATCAACGTATTGCAGTGCTTCTCGGCACTCTTCCCTGTCATCAAAGAACTCCTTCTTATCGCCTTCCATCTGATAAGTATCATTCCCTTTTCCAGTGACAACCTGAAGGATGAACAAAAGCAATCAGGAATAAGGACCAAGATGGACCAACATGTGGAAGATGGTCAGCAGTAAAAATGTAATACATGCTATCACCTAGAGGGTCAAGCCTTCTATCTCATAACATTAATGCAACTTCTTAGTTGTTCACTAGCATATTAAGTTAACTGCAGATAGTAACACATCAATCTACTTTCAATCTTTCTGAGCATGTTCTACATTCTTATAGATTAATGCATTTGGGGATTAGATCTTTGAAATCATTATAATTAAAATCTGACAAGAGCCAAGATCAGCTTCAATAAGCATTTTTACACAGGATCCTACGCATGGAGATTCAAGTGTAGCATATTTCAACAATTTGTTCATATAGGATTATACGGTGACTATGGACAACAGCAAAGCTTTCCTTATAGTGAAGAAAATCATAGAAAACTTACAACAACATCGCCTTGCTCGCCCATTGCAACAGCAGCTCGCACTGCAACTCTTCTAATATCATGTAAGAAGAGTCTGTGACCATTTGGTAGGGGTGGATAATAATCATTTGCACCATGCTTCAAGTATTCTTCCATGGTCCATCCTACACCAGACAACATATCGTCCAGGATATCCACTGCTCAGAATAGACCAAGAAATGTGTAAACTTCAGCTCACTCATTTATTTAATAACATTAGGATCTCATAACGAAATATACTAAGGACCATACATGGATCTTCACTTGCTGGATTGTCGGATGTCAACATAACAACATCACTTTTCTCAGCAGCAATCTTTGTCATCATCGGCCTCTTCCCTCTTTCTTTCTCACCGCAACATCCAACAACTACAGAGAACAACATACCAGGAGGCTCAGTTTGTAATACCACAACCAGAATAAAGAATATATAGCAAAACGTACAGCAAATTAACAGTTTGAAACCAGTATAAACTTTGTGGAGGCGGTGTGTTAATGAGAACTATTGTATGAGAGAAAGTATCATACCAGTGACAATACGCCGTGGGCCTAGTTCCTTTACACTGTCAAGAAGCCTTGACAGAGCTTCCGGTGTCCTCGCATGATCAATGATCACCCCAAAGGCTTGCTCCTCATCAATTAGCTCACACCGACCTGGGATTGCATCCACCTCTTCAATACCTTTCACTATGTCCTCCAATGGCGCACCCACTGCAACACCAACTGCCACAGTTGCAAGGATATTGTAGATGTTGTCTCTTCCAAGCAGTCCAGAGGAGATTTCAAGGATTCCGTGCGGTGTCTGTACGAGAACCTCCGTCTCAAACAGGGAAAGCTGGTACTTGAGAGTGTGCACATCAGCCTTCTTGTTCTCAAATGAATATGTCACCACCGGGACACCATGCCCCCCTTGGGCGGCGAAGAATGGTGCGCTCGGATCATCGATGTTTACCACCTTACGGTGGCGCTCAGGATCCACCATTCTGGAGAAAAGGGAGGCCATGCTGCTCATGTACCCCTCGTATGTCATGCTAGCCTCTAAATTGGCATGCCTAACATTGGTCAGCACGGCGATATCGTAATCTATCTCACTGTCCACACCTGATGGTAGCATCTCATCAGTGGTCGTCTCCAACACAACGGCTTCAGCGCCATTGTGCAACATCGTTGCCATCAGCTTCTGCACGGCCATCGAATCACCTGATGCAGCAGGTTGCGCATCCAGCTTGTTGCTGCCGAAGGCATAGGCTCCAAGAACGCCTACCATGCCGGTCCTGACACCCATGGCCTCGTACATTGCTTTGACGAGGTGGGACGTGGTGGTGACCCCGTCTGTGCCCGTGATGCCAATAACGGCCATGTCCTTGGAGGGCCGTCGGTAGAGGCAGGCAGGGAGCACGCGGAGAGCGGCCGTGATGTCATCGACGATGACCAGAGCGCGACAGGCCAGGGTGCCCTCGATGTCCACGTCCTGGTCGGCCACGACGGCAACGGCACCGCGCTTGTCAGCCTCGGTAAGGCCAGCAAGCCCGCTCTCTCCCACGCACACGAAGAGGTCCCCGGCCGCCACGAGGGTGGCGTCGCTCTGCACCCCCGAGAGCGCGACGTCCTGGTCGCCCGTCACCGCTACCGGGACCAGCTTGCTCTCGTCGAGGAGCTCGGCCAGCGTCATGCGGAAGGCGGGCTGCCGTATCCTGTCCCCCTCTAGACCGAGCTCGTCCGCCACATCAAAGGCTTCGCCGTCTTCGTCGAGCGGCAACCCCTCGTCGCCGTACTCCTCCTCGGCTTCGTCGTCCTCCTCGTCAGCCACGGACGCCACACTGAGGCCCTGCAGCCTCCGAATCTCGTCGAGGTCGATGGCCTCCTCGGGGGACAGCTCGTCGGCGGGGACGTCCACCTCGGGCGGCGGAGGCGGGGTGGGCTTAATGAGCCCGCGCCGCGTGAACTCCTCCCTCTTCTCGGCAATAGCGCGGTCGATCTCGTCGAAGAACTCGTCGTCGGGGTCATAGCTCCCGCCGGCGGGGGCCGGGGGAGGGGACGAGAAGAGCGGGTGGTCGGCAGTGACCTCTGGCTGGTCAGCCTGCTGCCGTTTCCGCGCTCGCTCCACGTGGCGCGCGAGCTGGTCGTACCGGTTGAGGCCGTGGGACGAGTCCTCGGCGGCCTCGGGGGGCTCGTCGTCCGCGGTGGGCGGCCGGAAGCGGCGCCCCGCGGCGAGGCGGAGAGGGGCACGTCGCGGGGGCGGGGGTGCTAGGGCTCGGGGCGGCGGGCGGGAGGTGGAGGGGAAGGGGAAGGGGAAGGGGAGGTGGAAGGCGAGGTGCGGCGCCGTGGCCATGGGAGACGAGACTGTGGGGGTTTGCGTCGCTGACAACAGGAAAGGTGGGACGTTTAGGATTGGGGAAGACGGGGATGAGCCGATGAGGTGCGGTGTTGCTTCGGGCCGGATTGGTGGGCTGACTTTTGAATTTCGTCCGCCCGGCTGAGCAAATAAATGAACGAAGCTACTCCCTTCCGTTACTCAAAAGAATTGCAAGTTCTCAAAAAAATTACCTCACAAAAAATTGTCTAAAAAAATTACTCAGAGCAACTCCAACGCGGCAGCGCTTTTTTTTTGTCCGTTCGGGTCGGCCACCCGCTCGCCGTCCGCCAGGTTTGAGATTTAGATCGGCAGTGCACCCAACGCGCCAACCCATATTTACCGGCATGGACTGCTGGCCGCCCTTTTTCGACAAATATGCACAAATTTTCACAAGCAAACATATAGTTTCAAACCAAATAAATAGCATAGTTTTACAAGCCGAATAAAAATAAAATAGTGTCACATAGTTTTGCAAGCCGAATAAAAAAGATACATCTATTGGTTGTCAACATGAGCCCAAATATATTCAACCAAATCATTTTGCAATTGCATGTGAGTTTTTCAATCACGCATGTCATGATGAAATTGGGTCAACTATTCAAACATTGTCGCTCCTCCATGCTCAGGCACAACATTCTCACCCTGAAAGTGAAACCCTTGATCGTAGATACGTTCCGGGCGCTCATATTCTACGATCATATTGTGCATGATCACACAAGCAGTCATCATCTCCCACAGCTTCTTCGTGCTCCAAGTACTAGCAGGATACCGAACGATGCCCCGTCGAGATTGCAAAACACCAAAGACAGGCTCGACGTCCTTCCTAGCACTCTCTTGCTCTTCGGCAAATCTTTTCTTCTTCTCTCCGACAGGGTTGGGGATTGTCTTCACAATATTGGTCCACTGAGGATAGATACCGTCTCCTAGGTAGTATCCTTTATCGTAGTTGTGGTTGTTGATGGTAACGTTCACCGGTGGGTTGTTGCCTCGGCAAGCCTAGCAAACACCTGCGAGCGCTGAAGCACGTTGGTATCATTGTGTGATCCGGCCATGTCAAAGAAAGAGTGTCAGATCCAGAGATCTTGTGAGGTTACGGTCTCAAGTATGACAGTGCAAGCCCTGACATGGCCCTTATACTGCCATTGCCAAGCAGAAGGGCAGTTCTTCCACTCCCAGTGCATGCAGTCTATACTGCCAAGCATCCCTGGGAGTCCTCTGCTGGCATTCATCGCCAACAAGTGGGATGTATCTTCAACAGTCGGCTCTCTCAGGTACTCAGGGCCAAATACAGCAATCACAGTCATGCAGAACTTTTACATGGAGTCTAGACATGTAGACTCGCTCATACGGACGTACTCATCAATGAGATCACCGGGCACTCCGTATGCGAACATTCGGACGGCTGCAGTGCATTCCTGATAAGATGAGAAACCAATCTTTCCAACGGCATCCTCTTTGCACTCAAAATAGGCATCGTATCCGACTATCCTTCTCTAATACGGTTGAAAAGATGCCTACTCATACGGAAACGCCGCCGGAATTTTTGATGTTTGAACAACGGGTTGGTTGTGTCAAAGTAGTCCCTCCAAAGAAGGAAATGGTCGCTCTCTCGGTTGTGATTTGTATCTATAATTTTTAATCGTTCTATGTTGTTATGTTATCATTCTTGAATGTTTTACAATCATTTTATAGCAGGTTTATCTCAATTTTTTGGGACTAACCTATTGACATAGTGTCCAGTGTCAGTTGCTATTTTTTGCTTATTTTTTACTTCGCAGAAAATCAATACCAAATGGATTCCAAACAGAGCGAAACTTTTTGGTGATTTTTTCTGTACCAGAAGACACCTATTGGGCCAAAGAAGTACCAGACGGGGGGCTGATACGTCTCCAACGTATCTATAATTTTTAATTGTTCCATGCTATTATATTATCTGTTTTGGACGTTAATGGGCTTTATTTTACACTTTTATATTATTTTTGGGACTAACCTATTAATCAGAGGCCCAGCCCAAATTGTTGTTTTTTGCCTATTTCAGTGTTTCGTAAAAAAGGAATATCAAGTGGAGTCCAAACGGAATGAAACCTTCGGGAACGTGATTTTTGGAACAAACGTGATCCAGAGGACTTGGAGTGGACGTCAAGCAATCAACGAGGCGGCCACGAGGCAGGGGGCGCGCCTACTCCCCTGGGCGCGCCCTCCCCCTCGTGGGCCCCTCGTTGCTGCACCGACCTACTTCTTCCTCCTATATATGTTCACATACCCTGCAAACATCCAGGAGCACCATGAAACCCTATTTCCACCGCCGCAACCTTCTGTACCCAAGAGATCCCATCTTGGGGCCTTTTTCGGAGCTCCGCCGGAGGGGGCATTGATCACGGAGGGCCTCTACATCAACTTCATGGCCCCTTCGATGATGTGTGAGTAGTTTACCTCAGATCTACGGATCCATAGCTAGTAGATAGATGGCTTCTTCTCTCTCTTTGGATCTCAATACAAAGTTCTCATTGATTCTCTTGGAGATCTATTCGATGTAATCTTCTTTTGCAAGTCACTGGGAAAGGACACCGCAAGATTGAACCCAAAGCTAAGCACTTCCCCCATTGCAAGAAAGATCAATCTAGTAGACCAAACCGAACTGATAATTCGAAGAGACTTGTAAAGATAACCAATCATACATAAAAGAATTCAGAGAAGATTCAAATATTGTTCATAGATAGACTTGATCATAAACCCACAATTCATCGGTCTCAACAAACACACCGCAAAAAGAAGATTACATCGAATAGTTCTCCACAAGAGAGGGGGAGAACATTGTATTGAGATCCAAAAAGAGAGAACAAGCCATCTAGCTAATAACTATGGACCCGTAGGTCTGAGGTAAACTACTCACACTTCATCGGAGGGGCTATGGTGTTGATGTAGAAGCCCTCCGTGATCGATGCCCCCTCCGACGGAGCTCCGGAACAGGCCCCAAGATGGGATCTCATGGATACAGAAAGTTGCGACGGTGGAATTAGGGTTTTGGCTCCGTATCTGATTGTTTGGGGGTACGTAGGTATATATAGGAGGAAGGAGTACGTCGGTGGGGCAACAGGGGGCCCACGAGGGTGGAGGGCATGCCTGGGGGGTAGGCGCGCCCCCTACCTCGTGGCCTCCTCTTTTGTGTCTTGACGTAGGGTCCAAGTCTCCTGGGTCTTGTTCGTTGAGAAAATCACGTTCCTGAAGGTTTCATTCCGTTTGATATTCCTTTTCTTCGAAACCCTAAAACAGGCAAAAAACAGCAATTCTGGGTTGGGCCTCCGGTTAATAGGTTAGTCCCAAAAATAATATAGAAGTGGAAAATAAAGCCCAATAATGTCCAAAACAGTAGATAATATAGCATGGAGCGATCAAAAATAATAGATACGTTGGAGATGTATCAAGCATCCCCAAGCTTAATTCATGCTCGTCCTCGAGTAGGTAAATGATAAAAACAGAATTTTTTATGTGGAGTGCTACTTTGCATAATTTTAATGTAATTCTTCTTAATTGTGGTATGAATATTAAGATTCGAAAGATTCAAGACAAAAGTTTAATATTGACATAAAAATAATAATACTTCAAGCATACTAACAAAGCAATTATGTCTTCTCAAAATAGCATGGCCAAAGAAAGTTATCCCTACAAAATCATATAGTCTGGCTATGCTCCATCTTCACCACATAAAATATTTATATCATGCACAACCCTGATGACAAGCCAAGCAATTGTTTCATACTTTTGGTGTTCTCTAACTTTTTCAATCTTCACGCAATACATGAGCGTGAGCCATGGACATAGCACTTATAGGTGGAATAGAATGGTGATTGTGGAGAAGACAAAAAGGGAGAAGATAGTCTCACATCAACTAGGCATATCAACGGGCTACGGAGATGCCCATCAATAGATATCAATGTGAGTGAGTAGGGATTGCCATGCAACGGATGTAGTAGAGCTATAAGTATATGAAAGCTCAACAAAAGAAACTAAGTGGGTGTGCATCCAACTTGCTTGCTCATGAAGACCTAGGGCATTTTGAGGAAGCCCATCATTGGAATATACAAGCCAAGTTCTATAATGAAAAATTCCCACTAGTGTATGAAAGTGACAACATAGGAGACTTTCTATCATGAAGATCATGGTGTGATACGTCTCCAACGTATCTATAATTTTTGATTTCTCCATGCTATATTATCTACTATTTTGGACATTATCGGGCTTTATTATCCACTTTTATATTATTTTTGGGACTAACCTATTAACCGGAGACCCAGCCCAGAATTGTTGTTTTTTGCCTGTTTTAGGGTTTCGAAGAAAAGGAATATCAAACGGAGTCCAAACGGAATGAAACCTTCGGGAACGTGATTTTCTCAACAAACAAGACCCGGGAGACTTGGACCCTACGTTAAGAAAGAAAAGAGGAGGCCACAAGGTAGGGGGGCGTGCCCACCCCACCAAGCGCCCTCCACCCTCGTGGCCCACCTGTTGCTCAACCGACGTACTCCTTCCTCCTATATATACCTACGTACCCCCAAATGATCATATAAGGAGCCAAAACCCTAATTCCACTGCTGTAACTTTTTGTATCCACGAGATCCCATCTTGGGGCCTGTTCCGGAGCTCCGCCAGAGGGGGCATCGATCACGAAGGGCTTCTACATCAACACCATAGCCTCTCCGATGAAGTGTGAGTAGTTTACCTCAGACCTACGGGTCCATAGGTAGTAGCTAGATGGCTTCTTCTATCTTTTTGGATCTCAATACAATGTTCTCCCCCTCTCTTGTGGAGAACTATTCGATGTAATCTTCTTTTGCGGTGTGTTTGTTGAGACCGGTGAATTGTGGGTTTATGATCAAGTCTATCTATGAATAATATCTGAATCTCCTCTGAATTCTTTTATGTATGATTGGTTATCTTTGCAAGTCTCTTCGAATTATCAGTTTGGTTTGGCCTACTAGATTGATCTTTCTTGCAATGGGAGAAGTTCTTAGCTTTGGGTTCAATCTTGCGGTGTCCTTTCCCAGTGACAGTAGGGGCAGGAAGGCAAGTATTGTATTGTTGCCATCGAGGATAATAAGATGGAGTTTTCTTCATATTGCATGAGTCTACCCCTCTACATCATGTCATCTTGCTTAAGGTGTTACTCTGTTTTTAACTTAATACTCTAGATGCATGCTGGATAGCGGTCGATGAGTGGAGTAATAGTAGTAGATGCAGGCAGGAGTCGGTCTACTTGTCTCGGACGTGATGCCTATATACATGATCATACCTAGATATTCTCATAACTATGTTCAATTATGTCAATTGCTCAACAGTAATTTGTTCACCCACCGTAGAATACTTATGCTCTCGAGAGAAGCCACTAGTGAAACCTATGGCCCCCGGGTCTATCTTCATCATATTAATCTCCTAATACTTAGTTAATTCCTTTGCTATTTACTTTGCCTTTATTTTACTTTGCATCTTTATCATAAAAATACGAAAAAAATATCTTATCATATCTATCAGATCTTACTCTCGTAAGTGGCCTTATAGGGATTGACAACCCCTATTTGCGTTAGTTGCGAGGATTTATTTGTTTTGTGCAGGTATGAGGGACTCGCGCGTAGCCTCCTACTGGATTGATACCTTGGTTCTCAAAAACTGAGGGAAATACTTACGCTACTTTGCTGCATCATCCCTTCCTCTTCGGGGAAAACCAACGCAGTGCTCAAGAGGTAGCAAGAAGGATTTCTGGCGCCGTTGCCGGGGAGGTCTACGCAAAAGTCAACATACCAAGTACCCATCACATACCCTTATCTCCCGCATTACATTATTTGTCATCTGCCTCTTGTTTTCCTCTCCCCCACTTCACCATTGCCGTTTTATTCGCCCTCTCTCTCTATCCTCCCTCTCTTTCCCTATTTGCCTCTTTTTGCCCGCTTGCTTTCTGTTTGCTTGTGTGTTAGTTTGTTTGCTTGTCACGATGGCTCAAGATAATACTAAATTGTGTGACATCACCAATACCAACAACAATGATTTTATTAGCACTCCGATTGCTCCTCTTACCGATGTTGAATATTGTGAAATTAATACTGCTTTACTGAATCTTGTCATGAAAGATCCGTTCTCCGGCCTTCCTAGTGAAGATACCGCTACCCATCTAAATAGCTTCGTTGATTTGTGTGACATGCAAAAGAAGAAAGATATGGATAATGATATTGTTAAATTGAAGCTATTTCCTTTTTCGCTTAGAGATCGTGCTAAATCTTGGTTTTCGTCTTTGCCTAAAAATAGTATTGATTCATGGAACAAGTGCAAAGATGCTTTTATCTCTAAGTATTTTCCTCCCGCTAAGATCATCTCTCTTAGAAACGATATTATGAATTTTAAGCAACTTGATCATGAACATGTTGCACAAGCTTGGGAGAGAATGAAATTAATGATACGTAATTTCCCTACTCATGGTTTAAATTTGTGGATGATTATACAAAAAAATTATGCTGGATTGAATTTTGCTTCTAGAAATCTTTTAGATTCGGCCGCGGGAGGCACTTTTATGGAAATCACTTTAGGAGAATCTACTAAACTCCTAGATAATATTATGGTTAATTATTCTCAATGGCATACTGAAAGATCTACTAATAAAAAGGTGCATGCGATAGAAGAAATTAATGTCTTGAGTGGAAAGATGGATGGACTTATGAAATTATTTGCTAATAAGAGTGTTTGTTCTGATCCTAATGATATGCCCTTGTCTATTTTGATTGAGAATAATAATGAACCTATGGATGTGAATTTTGTTGGTAGGAACAATTTTGGAAACAACGCGTATAGAGGAAATTTCAACTCTAGGCCTTATCCTAGTAATTCCTCTAATAATTATGGTAATTCCTACAACAATTCTTATGGAAATTATAATAAGATTCCCTCTGATTTTGAATCTAATATTAAAGAATTTATTACTTTGCAAAAGAATTTTAATGCTATGATTGAATAAAAATTGCTTAAGATTGATGATTTGGCTAGGAACGTTGATAGAATTGCTATTGATGTTGATTCTTTGAAACTTAGATCTATTCCACCTAAGCATGATATCAATGAGTCTCTCAAAGCCATGAGAATTTCCATTGATGAGTGCAAAGAAAGAACCGCTAGGATGCGTGCTAAGAAAGATGCCTTTATAAGAGCGTGTTCTTCTAGTTACTATGAATATAAAGATGAAGATCTAAAAGTTATTGATGTGTCCCCTATTAAATCTTTGTTTTTCAATATAAATCTTTATAATGATGGGACTGAATATGATCCACCTTTACCTAGAAGGCGTTCCAAGAATTCGGAATTTGTTGATCTTGATGCTAAATTTGATAAAAGTGGGATTGGCGAAATTAAAACCCTAGATCTTGCTAAACCCACTATTATGGATTTCAAGGAATTTAACTATGAAAATTGCTCTTTGATTTATTGTATTTCCTTGTTGCAATCCGTGCTAAATTCTCCTCATCATTATAGTCAAAATAAAGTGTTTACTAAACATATCGTTGATGCCTTGATGCAATCTTATGAAGAAAAACTTGAATTGGAAGTTTCTATCCCTAGAAAACTCTATGATGAGTGTGAACCAACTATTAAAATTAAAATTAAAGATCATTAATGCTATGCTTTATGTGATTTGGGTGCTAGCGTTTCCACGATTCCAAAGACTTTGTGTGATTTGTTAGGTTTCCATGATTTTGATGGTTGCTCTCTAAACTTGCACCTTGCGGATTCCACTATTAAGAAACATATGGGAAGAATTAATGATTTTATTATTGTTGCAAATAGGAATTATGTGCCCATAGATTTTATTATTCTTGATATAAATTGCAATCCTTCATGTCCTATTATTCTTGGTAGACCTTTCCTTAGAATGATTGGAGCAATTATTTATATGAAGGAAGGAAATATTAGATTCCAATTTATATTATGGAAAGGCATGGAACATTTTCCTAGAAAGAAAATTAAATTACCTTATGAATCTATTATGAGAGCCACTTATGGATTGCCTATCAAAGATGGCAATACCTAGATCTATTCTTGCTTGTTATGCCTAGCTAGGGGCGTTAAACGATAGTGCTTGTTGGGAGGCAACCCAATTTTATTTTTATTCCTTGATTTTTGCTCCTGTTTAGTAATAAATAATTTATCTAGACTCTGTTTTGGTTGTGTTTTTTGTGTTTAATTAGTGTTTGTACCAAGTAGAACCGTTGGGAAGACTTGGGGAAAGTCTTGTTGAACTTGCTGTAAAAAACAGAAACTTTAGCGCTCACGAGAACTACTGCCATTTTTATTTCGAAAGTGCTATTTAGTTAATTATTTTTTTAATATGATTAATAGATAAATTCCTCACGTCCATAAATTTACTTTAGAATTTTTGGGGTTCCAGATCTTGCGCTAGCTACAGAGTACTACAGACTATTCTGTTTTTGACAGATTCTGTTTTTCGTGTATTGTTTGCTTATTTTGATGAATCTATGGCTAGTAAAATAGTTTATAAACCATAGAGAAGTTGGAATACAGTAGATATAACACCAATATAAATAAAGAATGAGTTCATTACAGTACCTTGAAGTGGTCTTTTATTTCTTTCGCTAACGGAGCTCACGAGATTTTCTACTTTAAGTTTTGTGTTGTGAAGTTTTCAAGTTTTCGGTAAAGATTTGATGGATTATGGAACAAGGAGTGGCAAGAGCCTAAGCTTTGGGATGCCCATGGCACCCCAAGATAATCTAAGGACACCTAAAATCCAAAGCTTGGGATGCCCCGGAAGGCATCCCCTCTTTCGTCTACTTCTATCGGTAACCTTACTTGGAACTATATTTTTATTCGCCACATGATATGTGTTTTGCTTGGAGCGTCTTGTATTATTTGAGTCTTTGATTTTTAGTTTACCACAATCATCCTTGATGTACACACCTTTTGAGATAGCCATACATGATTTAGAATTTGTTAGAATACTCTATGTGCTTCACTTAGATTATTTTGAGAGTATTGATAGCATGGTAATTTGCTTTAAATCCTAATATGCTAGGTATACAAGATTAATAATGAAACTTTCTTATGAGTGTGTTGAATACTATGATAAGTTTGATACTTGATAATTGTTTTGAGATATGGAGATGGTGATATTAAAGTAATGCTAGTTGAGTAGTTGTGAATTTGAGAAATACTTGTGTTAAAGCTTGTGATTCCCGTAGCATACACGTATGGTGAATAGTTATGTGATGAAGTCGGAGCATGATTTATTTTTTGATTGCCTTCCTTATGAGTGGCGGTCGGGGACGAGCGATGATCTTTTCCTACCAATCTATCCCCCTAGGAGCATGTGCGTAATACTTTGCTTTGATAACTTGTATATTTTTGCAATAAGTATATGAGTTCTTTATGACTAATGTTGAGTCTATGGATTATACGCACTTTTCTCACCCTTCCACCTTTGCTAGCCTCTCTAATATCGCGCACCTTTCGTCGGTTTCATACACACACCATATACCTTCCTCAAAACATCCACCATACCTACCTATTATGGCATTTTCATAGCCATTCCGAAATATATTGCCATGCAACTTTCCACTGTTCCGTTTATTATGACACACTCCATTATTGTCATATTTCTTAGCATGATCATGTAGTTGACATCGTATTTGTGGCAAAGCCACCATTCATAATTCTTTCATACATGTCACTCATGAGTCATTGCATATCCCGGTACACCGCCGGAGGCATTCATATAGAGTCATATTTTGTTCTAAGTATCGAGTTGTAATTGTTGAGTTGTAAGAAAAATAAAAGTGTGATGATCATCATTATTAGAGCATTGTCCCAGTGAGGAAAGGATGATGGAGACTATGATTCCCCCATAAGTCGGGATGAGACTCCGGACGAAAAATAAAAAAGGAGAAAGAAAAGAGGCCATAAAAAAGAGAAAAGGCCCAAATAAAAAAATGAGAGAAAAAGAGAGAAGGGATAATGTTACTATCCTTTTACCTCACTTGTGCTTCAAAGTAGCACAATGATCTTCATTGTAGACAGTCTCTCATGTTATCACTTTCATATACTAGTGGGAATATTTTCATTATAAAACTTGGCTTGTATATTCCAATGATGGGCTTCCTCAAAATGCCCTAGGTCTTCATGAGCAAGCAAGTTGGATGCACACCCACTTAGTTTCTTTTTGAGCTTCCATATACTTATAGCTCTAGTGCATCCGTTGCATGGCAATCCCTACTCAGTCACATTGATATCTATTGATGGGCATCTCCATAGCCCGTTGATACGCCTAGTTGATGTGAGACTATCTTCTTCCTTTTTGTTTTCTCCACAACCACCACTCTATTCCACCTATAGTGCTATATCCATGGCTCACGCTCATGTATTGCGTGAAGATTGAAAAAGTCTTGAGAATGTCAAAAGTATGAAACAATTGCTTGGCTTGTCATCGAGGTTGTGCATGATTTAAATATTTTGTGTGGTGAAGATAGAGCATAGCCAGACTATATGATTTTGTAGGGATAACTTTCTTTAGCCATGTTATTTTGAGAAGACATAGTTGCTTTGCTAGTATGCTTGAAGTATTATTATTTTTATGCCAATATGAACTTTTGTCTTGAATCTTTCGGATCTGATTATTCATACCACAATTAAGAAGAATTACATTAAAATTATGCCAAGTAGCACTCCGCATCAAAAATTATGTTTTATCATTTACCTACTCGAGGACGAGCAGGAATTAAGCTTGGGGATGCTTGATACGTCTCCAACATATCTATAATTTTTGATTGCTCCATGCTATATTATCTACTGTTTTGGACATTATTGGGCTTTATTATCCACTTTTATATTATTTTTGGGACTAACCTATTAACCGGAGGCCCAGCCTAGAATTGCTGTTTTTTGCCTGTTTTAGGGTTTCAAAGAAAAGGAATATCAAACGGAGTCCAAACGGAATGAAACCTTCAGGAACGTGATTTTCTCAATAAACAAGACCCGGGAGACTTGGACCCTACGTCAAGAAAGAAAAGAGGAGGCCACAAGGTAGGGGGGCGTGCCCACCCCCACCAGGCGCGCCCTCCACCCTCGTGGCCCCCCTGTTGCTCAACCGACGTACTCCTTCCTCCTATATATACCTACATACCCCCAAACGATCATATACGGAGCCAAAACCCTAATTCCACCGCCGTAACTTTCTGTATCCACGAGATCCCATCTTGGGACCTGTTCCAGAGCTCCGCTAGAGGGGGCATCGATCACGGAGGGCTTCTACATCAACACTATAGCCTCTCCAATGAAGTGTGAGTAGTTTACCTCAGACCTACGGGTCCATATTTAGTAGCTAGATGGCTTCTTCTCTCTTTTTGGATCTCAATACAATGTTCTCCCCCTCTCTTGTGGAGAACTATTCGATGTAATCTTATTTTTGCGGTGTGTTTGTTGAGACCGATGAATCGTGGGTTTATGATCAAGTCTATCTATGAACAATATTTGAATCTCCTCTGAATTCTTTTATGTATGATTGGTTATCTTTGCAAGTCTCTTCGAATTATCAGTTTGGTTTGGCCTACTAGATTGATCTTTCTTGCAATGGGAGAAGTGCTTAGCTTTGGGTTCAATCTTGCGGTGTCCTTTCCCAGTGACAGTAGGGGCAGCAAGGCATGTATTGTATTGTTGCCATCAAGGATAACAAGATGGGGTTTTCTTCATATTGCATGAGTCTATCCCTCTACATCATGTCATCTTGCTTAAGGCATTACTCTGTTTTTTAACTTAATATTCTAGATGCATGCTGTATAGGGGTCGATGAGTGGAGTAATAGTAGTAGATGCAGGCAGGAGTCGGTCTACTTGTCTCGGACGTGATGCCTATATACATGATCATACCTAGATATTCTCATAACTATGCTCAATTCTGTCAATTGCTCAACAATAATTTGTTCACCCACCGTAGAATACTTATGCTCTCGAGAGAAGCCACTAGTGAAACCTATGGTACCCAGGTCTATCTTCATCATATTAATCTCCTACTACTTAGTTATTTCATGTGCTATTTACTTTGCCTTTATTTTACTTTGCATCATTATCATAAAAATACCAAAAATATTATCTTATCATGTCTATCAGATCTCACTCTCGTAAGTGGCCTTATAGGGATTGACAACCCCTATTTACGTTGGTTGCGAGGATTTATTTGTTTTGTGCAGGTACGAGGGACTCGCGCGTAGCCTCCTACTGGATTGATACCTTGGTTCTCAAAAACTGAGGGAAATACTTACGCTACTTTGCTGCATCATCCCTTCCTCTTCGGGCAAAACCAACGCAGTGCTCAAGAGGTAGCATGGTGCTACTTTGAAGCACAAGTGTGGTAAAAGGATAGTAGCATTGCCCCTTCTCTCTTTTTCTCTCATTTTTTATTTTTATTTTTATTTGGGCCTTTTTTATGGCCTCTTTTCTTTCTCTTTTTTTTCGTCTGAAGTCTCATCCCGACTTGTGGGGGAATCATAGTCTCCATCTTCCTTTCCTCACTGGGACAATGCTCTAATAATGATGATCATCACACTTTTATTTTCTTACAACTCAACAATTACAACTCAATACTTAGAACAAAATATGACTCTATATGAATGCATCCGGCGGTGTACCGGGATATGCAATGACTCATGAGTGACATGTATGAAATAATTATCAACGGTGGCTTTGCCACAAATACGATGTCGACAACATGATCATGCTAAGCAATATGACAATGATGGAGCGTGTCATAATAAACGGAATGGTGGAAAGTTCCATGGCAATATATCTCGGAATGGCTATGGAAATGCCATAATAGGTAGGTATGGTGGTTGTTTTGAGGAAGGTATATGGTGGGTGTATGATACCGGTGAAAGGTGCGCGGTATTAGAGAGGCTAGCAAAGGTGGAAGGGTGAGAAAAGTGCGTATAATCCATGGACTCAACATTAGTCATAAAGAACTCATATACTTAGTGCAAAAATCTACAAGTTATCAAAGCAAAGTATTACGCGCATGCTCCTAGGGGGATAGATTGGTAGGAAAAGACCATCGCTCGTCCCCGACCACCACTCATAAGGAAGACAATCAAAAAATAAATCATGCTCTGACTTCATCACATAACGGTTCACCATACGTGCATGCTACGGGAATCACAAACTTTAACACAAGTATTTCTCAAATTTACAACTACTCAACTAGCACAACTTTAATATTACCATCTTCATATCTCAAAACAATTATCAAGCATCAAACTTCTCATAGTATTCAACACACTCATAAGAAAGTTTTATTATTAATCTTGTATACCAAGCATATTAGGACTTTAAGCAAATTAACATGCTATTTAAGACTCTAAAAATAATCTAAGTGAAGCATGAGAGATCAATAGTTTCTATAAAACAAATCCACCACCATGCTCTAAAAGATATAAGTGAAGTACTAGAGCAAAACTATATAACTCAAAAGATATAAGCGAAGCACATAGAGTATTCTAACAAATTCCAAATCATGTATGGCTCTCTCAAAAGGTGTGTACAGCAAGTATTATTGTGGTAAACTAAAAAGTAAAGACTCAAATCATACAAGACGCTCCAAGCAAAACACATATCATGTGGCGAATAAAAATATAGCTCCAAGTAAAGTTACCGATAGAAGTAGACGAAAGAGGGGATGCCTTCCGGGGCATCCCCAAGCTTTGGCTTTTAGGTGTCCTTGGATTATCTTGGGGGTGCCATGGGCATCCCCAATCTTAGGCTCTTGCCACTCCTTGTTCCATAATCCATCAAATCTTTACCCAAAACTTGAAAACTTCACAACACAAAACTTAAAGTAGAAAATCTCGTGAGCTCCGTTAGCGAAAGAAAACAAAAGACCACTTCAAGGTACTGTAATGAAATCATTATTTATTTATATTGGTGTTATACCTACTGTATTCCAACTTCTCTATGGTTTATAAACTATTTTACCAGCCATAGATTCATCAAAATAAGCAAACAACACACAAAAAACAGAATCTGTTAAAAACAGAACAGTCTGTAGTAATCTGTAGCTAGCGCAAGATCTGGAACCCCAAAAATTATAAAATAAATTTATGGACGTGAGGAATTTATCTATTAATCATATTAAAAAATAATTAACTAAATATCACTTTCGAAATAAAAATGGCAGTAGTTCTCGTGAGCGCTAAAGTTTCTGTTTTTTACAGCAAGTGTAACAAGACTTTCCCCAAGTCTTCCGAACAGTTCTACTTGGAACAAACACAAATTAAACACAAAAAACACAACCAAAACAGAGGCTAGATAAATTATTTATTACTAAACAGGAGCAAAAAGCAAGGAATAAAAATAAAATTGGGTTGCCTCCCAACAAGCGCTATCGTTTAACGCCCCTAGCTAGGCATAACAAGCAAGGATAGATCTAGGTATTGCCATCTTTGATAGGCAATCCATAAGTGGATCTCATAATAGATTCATAAGGTTATTTAATTTTCTTTCTAGGAAAGTGTTCCATGCCTTTCCTTAGCGGAAATTGGAATCTAATATTTTCGTCCTTCATATAAATAATTGCACCAATCGTTCTAAGGAAAGGTCTACCAAGAATAATAGGACATGAAGGATTGCAATCTATATCAAGAACAATAAAATCTACGGGCACATAATTCCTATTTGCAACAATAAGAACATCATTAATTCTTCCCATAGGTTTCTTAATAGTGGAATCCACAAGGTGCAAGTTTAAAGAGCAATCGTCAAAATCATGGAAACCTAACAAATCACACAAAGTCTTTGGAATCGTGGAAATGCTAGCACCCAAATCACATAAAGCATAGCATTCATGAACTTTAATTTTAATTTTAATAGTTGGTTCCCACTCATCATAAAGCTTTCTAGGGATAGAAACTTCCAATTCAAGTTTTTCTTCATAAGATTGCATCAAGGCATCAACCATATGTTTAGTAAACACTTTATTTTTGACTATAAGCATGAGGAGAATTTAGCACGGACTGCAACAAGGAAATACAATAAATCAAAGAGCAATTTTCATAGTTAAATTCCTTGAAATCCATAATAGTGGGTTTAGCAAGATCTAGGGTTTTAATTTCGCCAATCCCACTTTTATCAAATTTAGCATCAAGATCAACAAATTCCGAATTCTTGGAACGCCTTCTAGGTAAAGATGGATCATATTCAGTCCCATCATTATAAAGATTTATATTGCAAAACAAAGATTTAATAGGGGACACATCAATAAATTTTAGATCTTCATCTTTATATTCATAGGAACTAGAAGAAAACACTCTTATAAAGGCATCTTTCTTAGCATGCATCCTAGCGGTTCTTTCTTTGCACTCATCAATGGAAATTCTCATGGCTTTGAGAGACTCATTGATATCATGCTTAGGTGGAATAGATCTAAGTTTCAAAGAATCAACATAAATAGCAATTCTATCAACGTTCCTAGCCAAATCATCAATCTTAAGCAATTTTTCTTCAATCATAGCATTAAAATTCTTTTGCAAAGTAATAAATTCTTTAATATTAGATTCAAAATCAGAGGGCATCTTATTATAATTTCCATAAGAATTGTTGTAGGAATTACCATAATTATTAGAGGAATTACTAGGATAAGGCCTAGAGTTGAAATTTCCTCTATACGCGTTGTTTCCAAAATTGTTCCTACCAACAAAATTCACATCCATAGATTCATTATTATTCTCAATCAAAATAGACAAGGGCATATCATTAGGATCAGAAGAAACACTCTTATTAGCAAATAATTTCATAAGTCCATCCATCTTTCCACTCAAGACATTAATTTCTTCTATC
This sequence comes from Triticum dicoccoides, assembly GCF_002162155.2. Classification (NCBI taxonomy): domain Eukaryota; kingdom Viridiplantae; phylum Streptophyta; class Magnoliopsida; order Poales; family Poaceae; genus Triticum; species Triticum dicoccoides. The sequence goes on from NC_041380.1 coordinate 382,794,431, forward strand.
GCATGCACCTTTTTATTAGTAGATCTTTTAGTATGCCATTGAGAATAATTAACCATAATATTATCTAGGAGTTTAGTAGCTTCTCCTAAAGTGATTTCCATAAAAGTGCCTCCCGCGGCCAAATCTAAAAGATTTCTAGAAGCAAAATTCAATCCGGCATAATTTTTTTGTATAATCATCCACGAATTTAAACCGTGAGTAGGGCAATTACGTATCATTAATTTCATCCTATCCCAAGCTTGTGCAACATGTTCATGATCATGTTGCTTAAAATTCATAATATCGTTTCTAAGAGAGATGATCTTAGCGGGAGGAAAATACTTAGAGATAAAAGTATCTTTGCACTTATTCCACGAATCAATACTATTTTTAGGCAAAGACGAAAACCAAGCTTTAGCACGATCTCTAAGTGAAAAAGGAAATAGCTTCAATTTAACAATATCATTATCCACATCTTTCTTATTTTGCATATCACTGATGTCTACTACGCAACCTTCTTCTTGTTGACGTTGTTGGGCCTACAAGTGCACAGGTTTGTATGACAGTAGCAAATTTCCCTCAAGTGGATGACCTAAGGTTTATCAATCCTAGGAGGCGTAGGATGAAGATGGTCTCTCTCAAGCAACCCTACAACCAAATAACAAAGAGTCTCTTGTGTCCCCAACACACCCAATACAATGGTAAATTGTATAGATGCACTAGTTCGGCGAAGAGATGGTGATACAAGTGCAAAATAGATAGTAGATATAGGTTTTTGTAAACTGAAAATATAAAAACAGCAAGGTAGCGAGTGGTAAAAGTGAGCGTAAACGGTATTGCAATGATAGGAAACAAGGCCTAGGGTTCATACTTTCACTAGTGCAAGTTCTCTCAACAATAATAACATAGATAGATCATATAACGAGCCATCAACATGCAACAAAGAGTCACTCCGAAGCCACTAATAGCGGAGAAGAAACGTAGAGATTATGGTAGGGCACGAAACCACCTCAAAGTTATTCTTTCAAATCAATCCGTTGGGCTATTCCTATAAGTGTCACAAACAACCCTGGAGTTTTTACTAGAATAACACCTTAAGATACAAATCAACCAAAACCCTAATGTCACCTAGATACTCCAATGTCACCTCAAGTATCCGTGGGTATGATTATACGATATGCATCACACAATCTCAGATTTATCCAACCAACATAAAGTACTTCAAATAGTGCCCCAAAGTTTCTACCGGAGAATCAAGAACGTGTGCCAACCCCTATGCATAGGTTCATGGGCGGAACCCGCAAGTTGGTCACCAAAACATACATTAAGTGGCACATGATATCCCATTGTCACCACAGATAAGCACGGCAAGACATACATCAAGTGTTCATAAAAGACTCAATCCGATAAGATAACTTCGAAGGGGAAACTCAATTCATCACAAGAGAGTAGAGGGGGATAAGAAACATAAGATCCAACTACAATAGCAAAGCTCGGGATACATCAAGATCGTGCCATAGATGGAACACGAGAGAGAACACGAGAGAGAGAGAGAGAGATCAAACACATAGCTACTGGTACATACCCTCAGCCCCGAGGGTGAACTACTCCCTCCTCGTCATGGATAGCGCCGGGATGATGAAGATGGCCACCGGAGATGGATCCCCCCTCCGGCAGGGTACCGGAAAGGGGTCCCGATTGGTTTTTCGTGGTTCTGGAGGCTTACGGCGGCAGAACTCCCGATCTATCTTCTGTTTTGAAAGTTTTAGGGTACGACGGTATATATGGATGAAAGGAGTACGTCGATGGAGCTGCGGGGGCCCCACGAGGCAGGGGGGCGCACCCCCCACCCTCGTGAGCACCTCCTGTATCTTCTGACGTGGGGTCCAAGTCCATCAGGTGGGTTTCCTTCCAAAAATAACTTCTCCAGTTGATTTCGTTCCGTTTTGACTCCGTCTGATATTCCTTTTCCTCGAAACACTGACATAGGCATAAAACAGCAAATCTGGGCTGGGTCTCCGTTAATAGGTTAGTCCCAAAAATAATATAAAAGTGGAAAATAAAGCCCAATATTGCCTAAAATAGTAGATAAAGTAGCATGGAGCAATCAAAAATTATAGATTTATCAAGCATCCCCAAGCTTAATTCCTGCTCGTCCTCGAGTAGGTAAATGATAAAAAAGATAATTTTTGATGTGGAATGCTAGTTGGCATAATTTCATTGCAATTCTTCTTACTTGTGATATGAATATTTAGATCCGAAAGATTCAAGACAAAAGTTCATATTGACATAAAAATAATAATACTTCAAGCATACTAACAAAGCAATCATGTCTTCTCAAAATAACATGGCCAAAGAAAGTTATCCCTACAAAATCATATAGTCTGGCTATGCTCCATCTTCCCCACACAAAATATTTAAATCATGCACAACGCCGATGACAAGCCAAGCAATTGTTTCATACTTTAACATTTTCAAAACTTTTTCAATCTTCACGCAATACATGAGCGTGAGCCATGGATATAACACTATATGTGGAATAGAATGGTGGTTGTGGAGAAGACAAAAAGAGGGAAGATAGTCTCACATCAACTAGGCGTATCAACGGGCTATGAAGATGCCCATCAATAGATATCAATGTGAGTGAGTAGGGATTGCCATGTAACGGATGCACTAGAGCTATAAGTATGTGAAAGCTCAACAAAAGAAACTAAGTGGGTGTGCATCCAACTCGCTTGCTCAAGAAGACCTAGGGCATTTTGAGGAAGCCCATCATTGGAATATACAAGCCAAGTTCTATAATAAAAAATTCCCACTAGTATATGAAAGTGAAAAAATGAGAGACTCTCTATCATGAAGATCATGGTGCTACTTTGAAGCACAAGTGTGGTAAAAGGATACTAGCATTGTCCCTTCTCTCTTTTTCTCAATTTTTTTTTTATTTTTTTTGTTTGGGCCTTTTCTCTTTTTTATGGCCTCTTGTTTTCTCTTTTTTTATTTTTCGTCCAGAGTCTCTTCCCGACTTGTGGGGGAATCATAGTCTCCATCATCCTTTCCTCACTTGGGACAATGCTCTAATAATGATGATCATCACACTTTTATTTTTCTTACAACTCAACAATTACAACTCGATACTTAGAACAAAATATGACTCTATATGAATGCCTCCGGCGGTGTACCGGGATATGCAATGACTCATGAGTGACATGTATGAAAGAATTATGAACGGTGGCTTTGCCACAAATACGATGTCAACTACATGATCATGCTAGCAATATGGCAATGATGGAGCGTGTCATAATAAACGGAACGGTGGAAAGTTGCATGGCAATATATCTCGGAATGGCTATGGAAATGCCATAATAGGTAGGTATGGTGGCTGTTTTGAGGAAGGTATATGGTGGGTGTATGATATCGGCGAAAGGTGCGCGGTATTAGAGAGGCTAGCAATAGTGGAAGGATGGGAAAAAGTGCGTATAATCCATGGACTCAACATTAGTCATAAAGAACTCATATACTTATTGCAAAAATCTACAAGTTATCATAGCAAAGTATTACGCGCATGCTTCTAGGGGGATAGATTGGTAGGAAAATACCATCGCTCGTCCCCGACCGCCACTCATAAGGAAGACAATCAATAAATAAATCATGCTCCGAGTTCATCACATAACGGTTCACCATACGTGCATGCTACGGGAATCACAAACTTCAACACAAGTATTCTTTAAATTCACAACTACTCAACTAGCATGACTCTAATATTATCACCTCCATATCTCAAAACAATTATCAAGCATCAAACTTATCTTAGTATTCAACGCACTCAAAAGAAAGTTTCACATATCTTGAATACCAAGTATATTAACATTAAGAGAATTACCATGCTATTAATGACTCTCAAAATAATCTATGTGAAACATGAGAGTTCATCTATTTCTTAAAAATAAAACTACCACCATGCTCTAAAAGGTATAAGTGAAGCACTAGAGCAAACAACAAACTACTCCAAAAGATATAAGTGAAGATCAATGAGTAGTCGACTAATTATGTAACTATGTGAAGACTCTCCCATTTAATAATTTCAGATCTTGGTATTGTATCCAAACAGCAAGAAAAACAAAATAAAATGACATGACGCTCCAAGCAAAACACATATCATGTGGTGAATAAAAATATAGCTCCAAGTAAAGTTACCGATGAACGAAGACGAAAGAGGGGATGCCTTCCGGGGCATCCCCAAGCTTAGGCTCTTGGTTGTCCTTGAATATTACCTGGGGGTGCCTTGGGCATCCCCAAGTTAGGCTCTTGCCACTCCTTATTCCATAGTCCATCGAATCTTTACCCAAAACTTGAAAACTTCACAACACAAAACTTAACAGAAAACTCGTGAGCTCCGTTAGCGAAAGAAAACAAAACACCACTTCAAGGTACTGAAATGAACTCATTATTTATTTGTATTGGTGTTAAACCTACTGTATTCCAACTTCTGTATGGTTTATAAACTATTTTACTAGCCATAGAGTCATCAAAATAAGCAAGCAACACAATGAAAACAGAATCTGTCAAAAACAGAATAGTCTGTAGTAATCTGGATCAAACATATACTTATGGAACTCATAAAATTCTCAAATAAATTGCTGGACCTGAGTAATTTATCTATTCATCATCTGCAAAAATAATTAACTAAATAGCACTCTCCAAATAAAAATGGCAGCAATTCTCGTGAGTGCTAAAGTTTCTGTTTTTTACAGCATGATCTTAAAGACTTTCCCCGAGTCTTCCCAATGGTTCTACTTGGCACAAACACTAATTAAAAGCATAAAACCACATCTAAACAGAGGCTAGATGAATTATTTATTACTAAACAGAACCAAAAAGCAAGAAACAAAAACAAAATTGGGTTGCCTCCCAACAAGCGCTTATCGTTTAATGCCCCTAGCTAGGCATTATGATTTCAATGATGCTCACATAAAAGATAAGAATTGAAACATAAAGAGAGCATCATGTGAGCAAACAACTTATGAGAACAATAATCAACTAGCATAGGAGGGTAACACAAGCATAGCTTCAAAAATTTAAGCACATAGAGAGGAAACTTGATATTATTGCAATTCCTACAAGCATATATTCCTCCCTCATAATAATTTTCAGTAGCATCATGAATGAATTCAACAATATAACCAGCACCTAAAGCATTATTTTCATGATCTACAAGCATATAAAATTTACTACTCTCCACATAAGCAAAATTGTTCTCATGAATAATAGTGGGAGCAAACTCAACAAAATAGCTATCATGTGATTGAAAATTAAGATCAAGATGACAAGTTTCATGGTTATCATTATTCTTTATAGCATACGTGTCATCACAATAATCATCATAGATAGGACGCATTCTTTCATCATAGTAAATTTGCTCATCAAAGCTTGGGGGACAAAAAATATCATCTTCATCAAACATAGCTTCCCCAAGCTTGTGGCTTTGCATATCATTAGCATCATGGATATTCAAGGAATTCATACTAACCACATTGCAATCATGCTCATCATTCACATATTTAGTGCCAAACAATTTAGAGATTTCTTCTTCTAGCACTTGAGCACAATTATCCTTTCCATCATACTCACGAAAGATATTAAAAAGGTGAAGCGTATGAGACAAACTCAATTCCATTTTTTTGGTAGTTTTCTTTTATAAACTAGACTAGTGCTAAAACAAGAAACAAAAAGATTCGATTGCAAGATCTAAAGATATACCTTCACTTACCTAGCATCCCCGGCAACGGCGCCAGAAAAGAGCTTGATGTCTACTACGCAACCTTCTTCTTGTAGACGTTGTTGGGCCTGCAAGTGCACAGGTTTGTAGGACAGTAGCAAATTTCCCTCAAGTGGATGACCTAAGGTTTATCAATCCGTAGGAGGCTTAGGATGAAGATGGTCTCTCTCAAGCAACCCTGCAACCAAATAACAAAGAGTCTCTTGTGTCCCCAACACACCCAATACAATGGTAAATTGTATAGGTGCACTAGTTCGGCGAAGAGATGGTGATACAAGTGCAAAATAGATAGTAGATATAGGTTTTTGTAAACTGAAAATATAAAAACAGCAAGGTAGCGAGTGGTAAAAGTGAGTGTAAACGGTATTGCAATGATAGGAAACAAGGCCTAGGGTTCATACTTTCACTAGTTCAAGTTCTCTCAACAATAATAACATAGATAGATCATATAACGAGCCCTCAACATGCAACAAAGAGTCACTCCGAAGCCACTAATAGCGGAGAACAAACGTAGAGATTATGGTAGGGCACGAAACCACCTCAAAGTTATTCTTTCAAATCAATCCATTGGGCTATTCCTATAAGTGTCACAAACAACCCTGGAGTTTTTACTAGAATAACACCTTAAGATACAAATCAACCAAAACCCTAATGTCACCTAGATACTCCAATGTCACCTCAAGTATCCGTGGGTATGATTATACGATATGCATCACACAATCTCAGATTTATCCAACCAACATAAAGTACTTCAAATAGTGCCCCAAAGTTTCTACCGGAGAATCAAGAACGTGTGCCAACCCCTATGCATAGGTTCATGGGCGGAACCCGCAAGTTGGTCACCAAAACATACATCAAGTGGCACATGATATCCCATTGTCACCACAGATAAGCACGGCAAGACATACATCAAGTGTTCATAAAAGACTCAATCCGATAAGATAACTTCAAAGGGGAAACTCAATTCATCACAAGAGAGTAGAGGGGGAGAAGAAACATAAGATCCAACTACAATAGCAAAGCTCGGGATACATCAAGATCGTGCCATAGATGGAACACGAGAGAGAACACGAGAGAGAGAGAGAGATCAAACACATAGCTACTGGTACATACCCTCAGCCCCGAGGGTGAACTACTCCCTCCTCATCATGGATAGCGCCGGGATGATGAAGATGGCCACCGGAGATGGATCCCCCCTCTGGCAGGGTACCGAAAAGGGGTCTCGATTGGTTTTTCGTGGTTCTGGAGGCTTGCGGCGGCGGAACTCCCGATCTATCTTCTGTTCTGAAAGTTTTAGGGTACGACGGTATATATGGGTGAAAGGAGTACGTCGGTGGAGCTGCGGGGGGCCCATGAGGCAGGGGGCGCGCCCAGGGGGGGAGGGCGCGCCCCCACCCTCGTGAGCACCTCCCGTATCTTCTGACGCGGGGTCCAAGTCCATCAAGTGGGTTTCCTTCCAAAAATAACTTCTCCAGTTGATTTCGTTCCGTTTTGACTCCGTCTGATATTCCTTTTCCTCGAAACACTGAAATAGGCATAAAACAGCAAATCTGGGCTGGGTCTCTGGTTAATAGGTTAGTCCCAAAAATAATATAAAAGTGGAAAATAAAGCCCAATATTGCCTAAAACAGTAGATAAAGTAGCATGGAACAATAAAAAATTATAGATACGTTGGAGACATATCAAGCACACAAATCAACGAAGCTATTTAGATGGGTAGCGACATCTTCACTAGGAAGGCCGGAAAACGGATCTTTCATGACAAGATTCAAAAAAGCGGTATTAATTTCACAAGATTCAGCATCCGTAAGAGGAGCAATCGGAGTGCTAATAAAATCATTGTTGTTGGTATTGGTGAAGTCACATAATTTAGTATTATCTTGAGCCATCGTGACAAGCAATAAAACAAGCGGGCATTAAGAGGCAAATAGAGAAAGAGATGGAGGATAGAGAGAGGGGGCAAATAAAACGGCAAGGGTGAAGTGGGGGAGAGGAAAACGAGAGGCAAATGGCAAATAATGTAATGCGGGAGATAAGGGTATGTGATGGGTACTTGGTATGTTGACTTTTGCGTAGACCTCCCCAGCAACGGCGCCAGAAATCCTTCTTGTTGGGGAACGTAGCATAAATTCAAAATTTCCTACGTGTCACCAAGATCTATCTATGGAGTCATCTAGCAACGAGGGAGGAGTGGATCTACATATCCTTGTAGATCGCGCGCGGAAGCGTTCAAGAGAACGGGGTTGATGGAGTCGTACTCGTCGTGATCCAAATCACCGATGATCCTAGCGCCGAACGGATGACACCTCCGCGTTCAACACACATACGGAGCAGCGACGTCTCCTCCTTCTTGATCCAGCAAGGGGGAAGGAGAGGTTGATGGAGATCCAGCAGCATGACGGCGTGGTGGTGGAAGTAGCGGGATTCCAACAGGGCTTCGCCAAGCGCTGCGGGAGGAGGGAGATGTGTCATGGGAGGGAGAGGGAGGCGCCAGGGCTTAGGTATGGTTGCCCTCCCTTCCCCCCACTATATATAGGGCCAAGGGAGAGGGGGGCGCAGCCTTGGCCCTTCCTCCAAGGAAGGGTGCGGCCAAGGGAGGAGTCCCTCCTTCCCAAGGCACCTCGGAGGTGCCTTCCCCCTTTAGGACTCTTCCTTTCCCTCTTCTCTTGGCGCATGGGCCTCTTGGGGCTGGTTCCCTTGGCCCATATAGGCCAAGGCGCACCCCCTACAGCCCATGTGGCCCCCCGGGGCAGGTGGCCCCACCCGGTGGACCCCCGGGACCCTTCCGGTGGTCCCGGTACAATACCGGTGACCCCGAAACTTGTCCCGATGGCCGAAATAGCACTTCCTATATATAATTCTTTACCTCCGGACCATTCTGGAACTCCTCGTGACGTCCGAGATCTCATCCGGGACTCCGAACAACTTTCGGGTTACCGCATACTAATATCTCTATAACCCTAGCGTCACCGAACCTTAAGTGTGTAGACCCTACGGGTTCGGGAGACATGCAGACATGACCAAGATGACTCTCCGGTCAATAACCAACAGCGGGATCCGGATACCCCTGTTGGCTCCCACATGTTCCACGATGATCTCATCGGATGAACCACGATGTCAAGGACTTAATCAATCCCGTATACAATTCCCTTTGTCTAGCGGTACGATACTTGCCCAAGATTCGATCGTCGGTATCCCGATACCTTGTTCAATCTCGTTACCGGCAAGTCTCTTTACTCGTTTCGTAACACATCATCCCGTGATCAACTCCTTGATCACATTGTGCACATTATGATGATGTCCTACCGAGTGGGCCCAGAGATACCTCTCCGTTTACACGGAGTGACAAATCCCAGTCTCGATTCGTGCCAACCCAACAGACACTTTCGGAGATACCTGTAGTGTACCTTTATAGCCACCCAGTTACATTGTGACGTTTGGCACACCCAAAGTATTCCTACGGTATCCGGGAGTTGCACAATCTCATGGTCTAAGGAAATGATACTTGACATTAGAAAAGCTTTAGCATACAAACTACATGATCTTGTGCTAGGCTTAGGATTGGGTCTTTGTCCATCACATCATTCTCCTAATGATGTGATCCCGTTATCAATGACATCCAATGTCCATGGTTAGGAAACCATAACCATCTATTGATCAACGAGCTAGTCAATAGAGGCTTACTAGGGACATGGTGTTGTCTATGTATCCACACATGTATCTGAGTTTCCTATCAATACAATTCTAGCATGGATAATAAACGATTATCATGAACAAGGAAATATAATAATAAATAATTTATTATTGCCTCTAGGGCATATTTCCAACAGTCTCCCACTTGCACTAGAGTCAATAATCCAGTTCACATCGATATGTGATTAACACTCAAGGTCACATCCCCATGTGACTAACACCCAAAGAGTTTACTAGAGTCAATGATCTAGTTCACATTACCATGTGATTAACACTCGATGAGTTCTGGGTTTGATCATGTTATGCTTGTGAGAGATGTTATAGTCAACAGGTCTGAATCTTTCAGATCTGTATGTACTTCGTAAATCTCTATGTCATCTTGTAGATGCAACTACTACGCTACATTTGGAGCTATTCCAAATAACTGTTCTACTATATGAATCCAGTTTACTACTCAGAATAATCTGGATTAGTGTCAAAGTTTGCATCGGTGTAACCCTTTACGACGAACTCTTTTACCACCTCCATAATCGAGAAAATTCCTTAGTCCACTAGTTACTAAGGATAACTTTGACCGTTGTCCTGTGATCCATTCATGGATCACTCTTGTACCCCTTGACTGACTCATGGCAAGGTACATTTCAGGTGCGGTACACAACATAGCATACTGTAGGGCCTATGTCTTAAGCATAGGGGACGACCTTCGTCCTTTCTCTCTATTCTGCCGTGGTCGAGCTTTAAGTCTTAACTTCATACCTTACAACTCAGGCAAGAACTCCTTCTTTGACTGATCCATCTTGAACACCTTCAAGACCATGTCAAGGTATGTGCTCATTTGAAAGTACCATTAATCGTTTTGATCTATCCTTATAGATCTTGATGCTCAATGTTCAGGTAGCTTAATCCAGGCTTTCCATTGAAAAACACTTTCCAAATAACCCTATATGCTTTCCAGAAATTCTACGTCATTTCTGATCAACAATATGTCAACAACATATATTCATCAGAAATTCTATAGTGCTCCCACTCACTTCTTTGGAAATACAAGTTTCTCATAAACTTTATATACACCCAAAATCTTTGATCATCTCATCAAAGCATACATTCCAACTCCGAGATGCTTACTCCAGTCCTTAGAAGGATTGCTGGAGCTTTGCATACTTATTAGCATCTTTCAGGATTAACAAAACCTTCCGGTTGTATCACATACAACCTTTCCTCAAGAAAATCGTCGAGGAAACAATGTTTTGACATCCTATCTGCAAGATTTCATAAATAATGCAGTAATCGCTAATATAATTCCAACAGACTCTTAGCATCGCTACGTGTGAGAAAGTCTCACCGTAGTCAACTCCTTGAACTTGTCGGAAACTTCTTAACGACAAGTCGAGCTTTCTTAATGGTGACACTTACCATCATTGTTTGTCTTCCTTTTAAAATCCATATGTACCTAACAGCCTTATGACCATCAAGTAGCTCTTCCAAAGTCTACACTTTGTTTTCATACATGGATCCTCTCTCGGATTATATGGCCTCGAGCCATTTTGGAATCCAGGCCCACCATCGCTTCTCCATAGCTCGTAGGTTCATTGTTGTCTAGCAACATGACTCCCAAGATAGGATTACATACCACTCTGAAGTAGTACGCATCCTTGTCATCCCGAGAGGTTTGGTAGTGACTTGATCTGAAGTTTCATGATCACTATCATAAGCTTCCACTTCAATTGGTGTAGGTGCCACAGGAACAACTCATGTGCCCTGCCACACACTAGTTGAAGAGACGGTTCAAAAAGCTCATCAAGTCTCCACCATCCTCCCACTCAATTCTTTCGAGAGAAACTTTTCCTCGAGAAAGGACCCGATTCCAGAAACAATCCCTTATTGCTTTCGGATCTGAGACAGGAGGTATACCCAACTGTTTTGGGTGTCCTATGAAGATGCATTTATCCGCTTTGGGTTCGAGCTTATCAGCCTGAAACTTTTTCACATAAGCGTCGCAGCCCCAAACTTTTAAGAAATGACAACTTAGGTTTCCCTAAACCATGGTTCATATGGTGTCATCTCATCAGAATTACGTGGTGCCCTATTTAAAGTGAATGTGGTTGTCTCTAATGCCTAACCCATAAACTATCGTGGTAATTCGATAAGAGACATCATGGTATGCATCATATCCAATAGGGTGCAGTTATGATGTTCGGACACACCATCACACTATGGTGTTCTAGGTTGTATTAGTTGTGAAACAATTTCCACAATGTCTTAATTCTGTGCCAAAAACGTAATTCAGATATTCATCTCTATGATCATATCATAGATATTTTATCCTCTTGTCACGACGATCTTTCAACTTCACCCTGAAATTACTTGAACCTTTCAATAATTCAGACTCGTGATTCATCAAGTAAATATACTCAACATCTACTCAAATCATCTGTGAAGTAAGAACATAACGATATCCACTACACGCCTCAGCACTCATTGGACTGCACACATCAAAATGTATTTCTTCCAACAAGTTGCTTTCTAGTTCCATTTTACTGAAAACGAGGCTTTCAGTCATCTTGCCCATGTGGTATGATTTGCATGTCTCTAGTGATTCAAAATCAAGTGAGTCCAAACGGTCCATTTGCATGGAGTTTCTTCATGCATATACACCAATAGACATGGTTCGCATGTCTCAAACCTTTCAAAACAAGTGAGCCCAAAGATCCATCAACATGGAGCTTCTTCATGCGTTTTATACTGATATGACTTACGTGGCAGTGCCACAAGTAGGTGGTACTATCATTACTATCTTATATCTTTTGGCATGAACATGTGTATCATGATGATCGAGATTCAATGAACCATTCATTTTAGGTGCAAGACCATTGAAGGTATTATTCAAATAAACAGAGTAACCGTTATTCTCCTTAAATGAATAACCGTATTGCGATAGACATAATCCAATCATGTCTATGCTCAACGCAAACACCAATCTCGATGGTAGAGGGAGCGTGCGATGCTTGATCATATCAACATTGGAAACACATATCGTCAGCTCACCTTTAGCTAGTCTCCGTTTATTCCGTAGCTTTTATTTCGAGTTACTAACACTTAGTAACCAAACCGGTATCTAATACCCTGGTGCTACTAGGAGTACTAGTAAAGCACACATTAACATAATACATCCAATATACTTCTATCGACCTTGCCAGCCTTCTTATCTACCAAGTATCTAGGGTAATTCTGCTCCAGTGGCTGTTCCCTTTATTACAGAAGCACTTAGTCTCGGGTTTGGGTTCAACCTTGGGTTTCTTCACTAGAGCAGCATCTGATTTGCCGTTTCATGAAGCATCCCTTTTTGCCCTTGCCCTTCTTGAAACTAGTGGTTTCACCAACCATCAACAATTGATGCTCCTTCTTGATCTCTACTTTTGTGGTGTCAAACATCGCGAATATCTCAAGGATCATCATATATGTCCCTGATATATTATAGTTCATCACGAAGCTCAAGCAGCTTGGGGGTAATGACTTCGGAGAACCATCACTATTTCATCTGGAAGATCAACTCCCACTCGATTCAAGCGATTGTTGTACTCAGACAATCTGAGCACAGGTTCAACAATTGAGCTTTTCTCCCTTAGTTTGCAGGCTAAGAAAATCGTCGGAGGTCTTATACCTCTTGACGTGGGCACGAGCCTGAAATCCCAATTTCAGCCCTCGAAACATCTCATATGTTTCGCGACGTTTCAAAACGTCTTCGGTGCCTCAACTCTAAGCCGTTTAACTGAACTATCACGTAGTTATCAAAATGTGTATGTCAGATGTTCGCAACATCCATAGACAACGTTCGAGGTTCAGCACACTGAGCGGTGCATTAAGGACATAAGCCTTCTATGAAGCAATGAGGACAAACCTCAGTTTACGGACCTAGTCCGCATAATTACTACTATCAACTTTCAACTAAATTTTCTCTAGGAACATATCTAAGCAGTAGAACTGAAGCGCGAGCTACGACATAATTTGCGAAGACCTTTTGACTATGTTCAGGATAATTAAGTTCATCTTATGAACTCCCACTCAGATAGACATCCCTCTAGTCATCTAAGTGATTACATGATCCGAGTCAACTAGGCCGTGTCCGATCATCACGTGAGACAGAGTAGTCAACATCGGTGAACATCTTTATGTTGATCGTATCTACCATACGACTCATGCTCGACCTTTCGGTCTCTTGTGTTCTGAGGCCATGTCTGTACATGCTAGGTTCGTCAAGTCAACCTAAGTGTTTTGCATGTGTTCCCAGGCCATGTCTGTACATGCTAGGCTCGTCAACACCCGTTGTATTCGAACGTAAGAATCTATCACACCCGATCATCACGTGGTGCTTCGAAACGACGAACTTTCGCAACGGTGCACAGTTAGGGGGGACACCTTCTTGAAATTTTAGTGAGGGATCATCTTATTTACTATCGTCATTCTAAGCAAATAAGATGTATAAACATGATAAACATCACATGCAATCAAATAGTGACATGATATGGCCATCATCACTTTGCTCCTTTTGATCTCCCTCTTCAGGGCTCCATGATCATCATCGTCACCGGCATGACACCATGATCTCCATCATCATGATCTCCATCATCATGATCTCCATCATCGTGTCTTCATGAAGTTGTCTCGCCAACTATTACTTCTACTACTATAGCTAATGGTTAGCAATAAAGTAAAGTAATTACATGACGTTTATGTTGACACGCAGGTCATAAATAAATTAAGACAACTCCTATGGCTCCTGCCGGTTGTCATACTCATCGACATGCAAGTCATGATTCCTATTACAAGAACATGATCATCTCATACATCACATATATCATTCATCACATCCTTTGGCCATATCACATCACATAGCATACCCTGCAAAAACAAGTTAGACGTCCTCTAATTGTTGTTTGCATGTTTTACGTGGCTGCTATGGGTTTCTAGCAAGAACGTTTCTTACCTACGCAAAACCACAACATGATATGCCAATTGCTATTTACCCTTCATAAGGACCCTTTTCATTGAATCCGATCCGACTAAAGTGGGAGAGACAGACACCCGCTAGCCACCTTATGCAACTAGTGCATGTCAGTCGGTGGAACCAGTCTCACGTAAGAGTACGTGTAAGGTCGGTCCGGGCTGCTTCATCCCACAATGCCACCGAATCAAGATTGGACTAGTAACGGTAAGCATATTAAACAAAATCAATGCCCACAACTACTTTGTGTTCTACTCGTGCATAGAAACTACTCATAGACCTAGCTCATGATGCCACTGTTGGGGAACGTAGCATAAATTCAAAATTTTCCTACGTGTCACCAAGATCTATCTATGGAGTCATCTAGCAACGAGGGAGGAGTGGATCTACATACCCTTGTAGATCGCGCACGGAAGCGTTCAAGAGAACGGGGTTGCTGGAGTCGTACTCGTCGTGATCCAAATCACCGATGATCCTAGCGCCGAACGGACGGCACCTCCACGTTCAACACACGTACGGAGCAGCGACGTATCCTCCTTCTTGATCCAGCAAGGGGGAAGGAGAGGTTGATGGAGATCCAGCAGCACGACGGCGTGGTGGTGGAAGTAGCGGGATTCCAACAAGGCTTCGCCAAGCGCTGCGGGAGGAGGGAGATGTGTCATGGGAGGGAGAGGGAGGCGCCAGGGCTTAGGTATGGTTGCCCTCCCTTCCCCCCACTATATATAGGACCAAGGGAGAGGGGGGGCACAGCCTTGGCCCTTCCTCCAAGGAAGGGTGCGGCCAAGGGAGGAGTCCCTCCTCCCCAAGGCACCTCGGAGGTGCCTTCCCCCTTTAGGACTCTTCCTTTCCCTCTTCTCTTGGCGCATGGGCCTCTTGGGGCTGGTGCCCTTGGCCCATATAGGCCAAGGCGCACCCCCTACAGCCCATGTGCCCCCCGGGGCAGGTGGCCCCACCCAGTGGACCCCCGGGACCCTTCCGGTGGTCCCGGTACAATACCGGTGACCCCGAAACTTGTCCCGATGGCCGAAATAGCACTTCCTATGTATAATTCTTTACCTCCGGACCATTCTGGAACTCCTCGTGACGTCCGGGATCTCATCCGGGACTCCGAACAACATTCGGGTTACCGCATACTAATATCTCTATAACCCTAGCGTCACCGAACCTTAAGTGTGTAGACCCTACGGGTTCGGGAGACATGCAGACATGACCGAGATGACACTGCGGTCAATAACCAACAGCGGGATCTGGATACCCATGTTGGCTCCCACATGTTCGACGATGATCTCATCAGATGAACCACGATGTCAAGGACTTAATCAATCCCGTATACAATTCCCTTTGTCTAGCGGTACGATACTTGCCCGAGATTCGATCGTCGGTATCCCGATACCTTGTTCAATCTCGTTACCGGCAAGTCTCTTTACTCGTTTCGTAACACATCATCCCGATATCTCATTATTGTTGAGCAATTGACAGAATTGAGCATAGTTTTGAGAATATCTAGGTATGATCATGTAGGCATCACGTCCGAGACAAGTAGACCGACTCCTGCCTGCATCTACTATTATTACTCCACTCATCGACCCCTATACAGCATGCATCTAGAATATTAAGTTAAAAAACAGAGTAATGCCTTAAGCAAGATGACATGATGTAGAGGGATAGACTCATGCAATATGAAGAAAACCCCATCTTGTTATCCTCGATGGCAACAATACAATACATGCCTTGCTGCCCCTACTGTCACTGGGAAAGGACACCGCAAGATTGAACCCAAAGCTAAGCATTTCTCCCATTGCAAGAAAGATCAATCTAGTAGGCCAAACCAAACTGATAATTCGAAGAGACTTGCAAAGATAACCAATCATACATAAAAGAACTCAGAGAAGATTCAAATATTGTTCATAGATAGACTTGATCATAAACCCACAATTCATCGGTCTCAACAAACACACCGCAAAAAGAAGATTAAATCAAATAGTTCTCCACAAGAGAGGGGGAGAACATTGTATTGAGATCCAAAAAGAGAGAAGAAGCCATCTAGCTAATAACTATGGACCCGTAGGTCTGAGGTAAACTACTCACACTTCATCGGAGGGGCTATGGTGTTGATGTAGAAACCCTCCCTAATCGATGCCCCCTCCGGCGGAGCTCCAGAACAGGCCCCAAGATGGGATCTCGTGGATACAGAAAGTTGCGGTGGTGGAATTAGGGTTTTGTCTCCGTATCTGATCATTTGGGGGTACATAGGTATATATAGGAGGAAGGAGTACGTCGGTGGAGCAACAGGGGGCCCACGAGGGTGGAGGGCGCGCCTGGGGAGGGGGGTAGGCGCGTCCCCCTACCTTGTGGCCTCCTCTTTTGTGTCTTGACATAGGGTCCAAGTATCCTGGGTCTTGTTCGTTGAGAAAGTCACATTCCCAAAGGTTTCATTCCGTTTGGACTCCGTTTGATATTCCTTTTCTTCGAAACCCTAAAATAGGCAAAAAACAACAATTCTGGGTTAGGCCTCCGGTTAATAGGTTAGTCCCAAAAATAATATAAAAGTGGAAAATAAAGCCCAATAATGTCCAAAACAGTAGATAATATAGCATGGAGCAATCAAAAATTATAGATACGTTGGAGACGTATCAACGACACGTATTGTATTGTTGCCATCGAGGATAAAAAGATGGGGTTTATATCATATTGCATGAGTTTATCCCTCTACATCATGTCAACTTGCTTAAGGCGTTACTCTGTTCTTATGAACTTAATACTCTAGATGCATGCTGGATAGCGGTCGATGTGTGGAGTAATAGTAGTAGATGCAGGCAGGAGTCAGTCTACTTGTCGCAGACGTGATGCCTATATACATGATCATGCCTAGATATTCTCATAATTATTTGCTTTTCTATCAATTGCTCGATAGCAATTTGTTCACCCACCGTAATACTTATGCTATCTTGAGAGAAGCCACTAGTGAAACCTATGGCCCCCGGGTCTATTTTCCATCATACAAGTTTCCAGTCTATTTTATTTTGCAATCTTTACTTTCAATCTATGTCATAAAAATACGAAAAATACTTATCTTATTATTATCATCTCTATCAGATCTCACTCTTGCAAGTGGCCATGAAGGGATTGACAACCCCTTTTATCGCGTTGGTTGCGAGGTTCTTATTTGTTTGTGTAGGTACAAGGTGACTCGCGCGTGGTCTCCTACTGGATTGATACCTTGGTTCACAAAAACTGAGGGAAATACTTACGTTGCTTTACTGCACCACCCTTTCCTCTTCAAAGGAAAACCAACGCAGTGCTCAAGAGGTAGCACGAAGGATTTCTGGTGCCGTTGCCGGGGAGATCTACGCCAAGTCAAGACATACCAAGTAGCCATCACAACTCTTATCCTTCGCATTACATTATTTGCCATTTGCCTCTCGTTTTCCTCTCCCCCACTGATACGTCTCCAACGTATCTATAATTTTTGATTGTTCCATGCTATTATATTATCAACCTTGGATGTTTTATATGCATTTATTGTTGGAAATATGCCCTAGAGGCAATAATAAATTAGTTATTATTATATTTCCTTGTTCATGATAATCGTTTATTATACATGCTAGAATTGTATTGATAGGAAACTCAGATACATGTGTGGATACATAGACAACACCATGTCCCTAGTAAACCTCTAGTTGACTAGATCGTTAATCAATAGATGGTTACGGTTTCCTAACCATGGACATTGGATGTCATTGATAACGGGATCACATCATTAGGAGAATGATGTGATGGACAAAGACCCAATCCTAAGCCTAGCACAAGATCATGTAGTTCGTATGCTAAAGCTTTTCTAATGTCAAGTATCATTTCCTTAGACCATGAGATTGTGCAACTCCCGGATACCGTAGGAGTGCTTTGGGTGTGCCAAACGTCACAATGTAACTGGGTGGCTATAAAGGTACACTACAGGTATCTCCGAAAGTGTCTGTTGGGTTGGCACGAATCGGGACTGGGATTTGTCACTCCGTGTAAACGGAGAGGTATCTCTGGGCCCACTCGGTATGACATCATCATAATGTGCACAATGTGATCAAGGAGTTGATCACGGGATGATGTGTTACAAAATGAGTAAAGAGACTTGCCGGTAACGAGATTGAACAAGGTATCGGGATACCGACGATCGAATCTCGGGCAAGTATCGTACCGCTAGACAAAGGGAATTGTATACGGGATTGATTAAGTCCTTGACATCGTGGTTCATCCGATGAGATCATCATGGAACATGTGGGAGCCAACATGGGTATCCAGATCCTGCTGTTGGTTATTGACCGGAGAGTCATCTCGGTCATGTCTGCATGTCTCCCGAACCCGTAGGGTCTACACACTTAAGGTTCGGTGACGCTAGGGTTATAGAGATATTAGTATGCGGTAACCCGAATGTTGTTCGGAGTCCCGGATGAGATCCCGGACGTCACGAGGAGTTCCAGAATGGTCCGGAGGTAAAGAATTATACATAGGAAGTGCTATTTCGGCCATCGGGACAAGTTTCGGGGTCACCGGTATTGTACCGGGACCACCGGAAGGGTCCCGGGGGTCCACTGGGTGGGGCCACCTGCCCCGGGGGGCACATGGGCTGTAGGGGGTGCGCCTTGGCCTATATGGGCCAAGGGCACCAGCCCCAAGAGACCCATGCGCCAAGAGAAGAGGGAAAGGAAGAGTCCTAAAGGGGGAAGGCACCTTCGAGGTGCCTTGGGGAGGAGGGACTCCTCCCTTGGCCGCACCCTTCCTTGGAGGAAGGGCCAAGGCTGCCCCCCCCTCTCTCTTGGCCCTATATATAGTGGGGGAAGGGAGGGCAGCAACACCCAAGCCCTGGTGCCTCCCTCTCCCTCCCATGACACACCTCCCTCCTCCCGCAGCGCTTGGCGAAGCCCTGTTGGAATCCCACTACTTCCACCACCACGCCGTCGTGCTGCTGGATCTCCATCAACCTCTCCTCCCCCTTGCTGGATCAACAAGGAGGAGACGTCTCTGCTCCGTACGTGTGTTGAACGCGGAGGTGCCGTCCGTTCGGCGCTAGGATCATCGCTGATTTGGATCACGACGAGTACGACTCCATCAACCCTGTTCTCTTGAACGCTTCCGCGCGCGATCTACAAGGGTATGTAGATCCACTCCTCCCTCGTTGCTAGATGACTCCATAGATAGATCTTGGTGACACGTAGGAAAATTTTGAATTTATGCTACGTTCTCCAACAGTGGCATCATGAGCTAGGTCTATGCGTAGTTTCGATGCACGATTAGAACACAAAGTAGTTGTGGGCGTTGATTTTGTTCAATATGCTTACCGTTACTAGTCCAATCTTGATTCGGTGGCATTGTGGGATGAAGCGGCCCGGACCGACCTTACACGTACTCTTACGTGAGACTGGTTCCACCGACTGACATGCACTAGTTGCATAAGGTGGCTAGCGGGTGTCTGTCTCTCCCACTTTAGTCGGATCGGATTCGATGAAAAGGGTCCTTATGAAGGGTAAATAGCAATTGGCATATCACGTTGTCGTTTTTGCGTAGGTAAGAAACGTTCTTGCTAGAAACCCATAGCAGCCATGTAAAACATGCAAACAACAATTAGAGGACGTCTAACTTGTTTTTGCAGGGTATGCTATGTGATGTGATATGGCCAAAAGGATGTGATGAATGATATATGTGATGTATGAGATTGATCATGTTCTTGTAATAGGAATCACGACTTGCATGTCGATGAGTATGACAACCGGCAGGAGCCATAGGAGTTGTCTTAATTTATTTATGACCTGCGTGTCAACATAAACGTCATGTAATTACTTTACTTTATTGATAACCGTTAGCTGTAGTAGTAGAAGTAATAGTTGACGAGACAACTTCATGAAGACACGATGATAGAGATCATGATGATGGAGATCATGGTGTCATGCCGGTGACGATGATGATCATGGAGCCCCGAAGATGAAGATCAAAAGGAGCAATATGATATTGGCCATATCATGTCACTATTTGATTGCATGTGTTGTTTATCACGTTTATGCATCTTGTTTACTTAGAACGACGGTAGTAAATAAGATGATCCCTCATAATAATTTCAAGAAAGTGTTCCCCCTAATTGTGCACCGTTGCGACAGTTCGTTGTTTCGAAGCACCATGTGATGATCGGGTGTTAGATTCTAACGTTCACATACAACGGGTGTAAGACAGATTTACACACGCGAAACACTTAGGTTGACTTGACGAGCCTAGCATGTATAGACATGGCCTCGGAACACAAGAGACCAAAAGGTCGAGCATGAGTCGTATGGTAGATACGATCAACATGAAGATGTTCACCGATGATGACTAGTCCGTCTCACGTGATGATCGGACATGGCCTAGTTGACTCGAATCATGTAATCACTTAGATGACTAGAGGGATGTCTATCTGAGTGGGAGTTCACAAGATGAACTTAATTATCCTGAACATAGTCAAAAGGTCTTCACAAATTATGTCGTAGCTCGCGCTTCAGTTCTACTGTTTAGATATGTTCCTAGAGAAAATTTAGTTGAAAGTTGATAGTAGTAATTATGCGGACTAGGTCCGTAAACTGAGGTTTGTCCTCATTGCTTCATAGAAGGCTTATGTCCTTAATGCACCGCTCAGTGTGCTAAACCTTGAATGTCGTCTGTGGATGTTGCGAACATCTGACATACACATTTTGATGACTACACGATAGTTCAGTGCGTAATGCTAAATGGTTTAGAATTGAGGCACCAAAGACGTTTTTGAAACATCGCAGAACATATGAGATGTTCCAAGGACTGAAATTGGGATTTCAGGCTCGTGCCCACGTCAAGAGGTATAAGACCTCCGACGATTTTCTTAGCCTGCAAACTAAGGGAGAAAAGCTCAATTGTTGAACTTGTGCTCAGATTGTCTGAGTACAACAATCGCTTGAATTGAGTGGGAGTTGATCTTCCAGATGAGATAGTGATGTTTCTCCGAAGTCATTACCACCAAGCTGCTAGAGCTTCATGATGAACTATAATATATCAGGGACATATATGATGATCCTTGAGATATTCGCGATGTTTGACACCACAAAAGTAGAAATCAAGAAGGAGCATCAATTGTTGATGGTTGGTGAAACCACTAGTTTCAAGAAGGGCAAGGGCAAGAAGGGATACTTCATGAAACGGTAAATCAGCTGCTGCTCTAGTGAAGAAACCCAAGGTTGAACCCAAACCCGAGACTAAGTGCTTCTGTAATAAGGGGAACAACCACTGGAGCAGTATTACCCTAGATACTTGGTAGATGAGAAGGCTGGCAAGGTCGATAGAAGTATATTGGATATACATTATGTTGATGTGTACTTTACTAGTACTCCTAGTAGCACCAGGGTATTAGATACCGGTTCGGTTGCTAAGTGTTAGTAACTCGAAACAAAAGCTACGGAATAAACGGAGACTAGCTAAAGGTGAGATGACGATATGTGTTGGAAGTGTTTCCAATGTTGATATGATCAAGCATCGCACGCTCCCTCTACCATCGAGATTGGTGCTTGCGTTGAGCATAGACATGATTGGATTATGTCTATCGCAATACGGTTATTCATTTAAGGAGAATAATGGTTACTCTGTTTATTTGAATAATACCTTCAATGGTCTTGCACCGAAAATGAATGGTTCATTGAATCTCGATCATAGTGATACACATGTTCATGCCAAAAGATATAAGATAGTAATGATAGTACCACCTACTTGTGGCACTGCCACTTAAGTCATATCGGTATAAAACGCATGAAGAAGCTCCATGTTGATGGATCTTTGGACTCACTCATTTTTAAAAGGATTGAGACATGCGAACCATGTTTGTTGGTAGATATGCATGAAGAAACTCCATACAGATGGATCATTTGGACTCACTTGATTTTGAATCACTTGAGACATGCAAATCATACCACATGGGTAAGATGACTAAAAGCCTCGTTTTTAGTAAAATGGAACTAGAAAGCAACTTGTTGGAAGTAATACATTTTGATGTGTGCAATCCAATGAGTGATGAGGCATGTAGTGGATATCGTTATGTTCTTACTTCCCAGATGATTTGAGTAGATGTTGAGTATATTTACTTGATGAATCACGAGTCTGAATTATTGAAAGGTTCAAGTAATTTCAGGGTGAAGTTGAAAGATCGTCGTGACAAGAGGATAAAATATCTATGATATGATCATAGAGATGAATATCTGAATTACGAGTTTGGCACAGAATTAAGACATTGTGGAAATTGTTTCACAACTAATACAGCCTGGAACACCATAGTGTGATGGTGTGTCCGAACATCATAACTGCACCCTATTGGATATGATGCATACCATGATGTCTCTTATCGAATTACCACGATAGTTTATGGGTTAGGCATTAAAGACAACCACATTCACTTCAAATAGGGCACCACGTAATTCCGATGAGATGACACCATATGAACTATGGTTTAGAGAAACCTAAGCTGTCATTTCTTAAAAGTTTGGGGCTGGACGCTTATGTGGAAAAGTTTCAGGCTGATAAGCTTGAACCCAAAGCGGATAAATGCATCTTCATAGGACACACAAAACAGTTGGGTATACCTCGTGTCTGAGATCCGAAAGCAACAAGGGATTGTTTCTAGAATCGGGTCCTTTCTCGAGGAAAAGTTTCTCTCGAAAGAATTGAGTGGGAGGATGGTGGAGACTTGATGAGGTTATTGAACCTTCTCTTCAACTAGTGTGTGGCAGGGCACAGGAAGTTGTTCCTGTGGCACCTACAACAATTGAAGTGGAAGCTTATGATAGTGATCATGAAACTTCAGATCAAGTCACTACCAAACCTCGTGGGATGACAAGGATGCGTACTACTTCAGAGTGGTACGTGATCCTGTCTTGGAAGTCATGTTGCTAGACAACAATGAACCTACGAGCTATGGAGAAGCGATGGTGGGCCCGGATTCCGATAAATGGCTCGATGCCATAAAATTCAAGAGAGGATCCATGTATGAAAACAAAGTATAGACTTTGGAAGAGCTACTTGATGGTCGTAAGGCTGTTAGGTACATATGGATTTTAAAAGGAAGACAGACAATGATGGTAAGTGTCACCATTGAGAAAGCTCGACTTGTCGTTAAGATGTTTCCCGACAAGTTCAAGGAGTTGACTACGATGAGACTTTCTCACACATAGCGATGCTAAAAGTGTTGGAATTATATTAGCAATTACTGCATTATTTATGAAATCTTGTAGATAGGATGTCAAAACATTGTTTCCTCGACGGTTTTCTTGAGGAAAGGTTGTATGTGATACAACCGGAAGGTTTTGTCAATCCTGAAAGATGCTAATAAGTATGCAAAGCTCCAGCAATCCTTCTAAGGACTGGAGTAAGCATCTCGGAGTTGGAATGTACGCTTTGATGAGATGATCAAACATTTTGGGTTTATACAAAGTTTATGAGAAACTTGCATTTCCAAAGAAGTGAGTGGGAGCACTATAGAATTTCTGATGAGTATATGTTGTTGACATATTGTGGATCAAAAATGACGTAGAATTTCTGGAAAGCATATAGGGTTATTTGAAAAGTGTTTTTCAATGGAAAACTTGGATTAGGCTACTTGAGTATTAAGCATTAAGATCTATAAGAATAGATCAAAACGCTTAATAGTACTTTCAAATGAGCACATACCTTGACATGATCTTGAAGGTGTTCAAGATGGATCAGTCAAAGAAGGAGTTCTTGCCTGAGTTGTAAGGTATGAAGTTAAGACTTAAAGCTCGACCACGACAGAATAGAGAGAAAGGACGAAGGTCGTCCCCTTATGCTTAAGACATAGGCTCTACAGTATGCTATGCTGTGTACCGCACCTAAAATGTGCCTTGCCATGAGTCAGTCAAGGGGTACAAGAGTGATCTAAGAATGGATCACAGGACAGCGGTCAAAGTTATCCTTAGTAACTTGTGGACTAAGGAATTTTCTCGATTATGGAGGTGGTAAAAGAGTTCATCGTAAAGGGTTACGCCGATGCAAACTTTGACACTAATCCAGATTATTCTGAGTAGTAAACTGGATTCGTATAGTAGAACAGTTATTTGGAATAGCTCCAAATGTAGCATAGTAGTTGCATGTACAAGATGACATAGAAATTTGCGAAGTACATACGGATCTGAAAGATTCAGACCCGTTGACTATAACATCTCTCACAAGCATAACATGATCAAACCCAGAACTCATCGAGTGTTAATCACATGGTAATGTGAACTAGATTATTGACTCTAGTAAACTCTTTGGGTGTTAGTCACATGGGGATGTGACCTTGAGTGTTAATCACATATCGATGTGAACTGGATTATTGACTCTAGTGCAAGTGGGAGACTGTTGGAAATATGCCCTAGAGGCAATAATAAATTATTTATTATTATATTTCCTTGTTCATGATAATCGTTTATTATCCATGCTAGAATTGTATTGATAGGAAACTCAGATACATGTCTGGATACATAGACAACACCATGTCCCTAGTAAACCTCTAGTTGACTAGCTCGTTAATCAATAGATGGTTACGGTTTCCTAACCATGGACATTGGATGTCATTGATAACGGGATCACATCATTAGGAGAATGATGTGATGGACAAAGACCCAATCCTAAGCCTAGCACAAGATCATGTAGTTTGTATGCTAAAGCTTTTCTAATGTCAAGTATCATTTCCTTACACCATGAGATTGTGCAACTCGCAGATACCGTAGAGTGCTTTGGGTGTGCCAAACGTCACAACGTAACTGGGTGGCTATAAAGGTACACTACAGGTATCTCCGAAAGTGTCTGTTGGGTTGGCACGAATCAAGACTGGGATTTGTCACTCCGTGTAAACGGAGAGGTATCTCTGGGCCCACTCGGTAGGACATCATCATAATGTGCACAATGTGATCAAGGAGTTGATCGCGGGATGATGTGTTACGAAACGAGTAAAGAGACTTGCCGGTAACGAGATTGAACAAGGTATCGGGATACCGACGATCGAATCTCGGGCAAGTATCATACCGCTAGACAAAGGGAATTGTATACGGGATTGATTAAGTCCTTGACATCGTGGTTCATCCGATGAGATCATCGTGGAACATGTGGGAGCCAACATGGGTATCCAGATCCCGCTGTTGGTTATTGACCGGAGAGTCATCTCGGTCATGTCTGCATGTCTCCCGAACCCGTAGGGTCTACACACTTAAGGTTCGGTGACGCTAGGGTTATAGAGATATTAGTATGCGGTAACCCGAATGTTGTTCGGAGTCCCGGATGAGATCCTGGACGTCACGAGGAGTTCCGGAATGGTCCGGAGGTAAAGAATTATATATAGGAAGTGCTATTTCGGCCATCGGGACAAGTTTCGGGGTCACCGGTATTGTACCGGGACCACCGGAAGGGTCCCGGGGGTCCACCGGGTGGGGCCACCTGCCCCGGGGGGCCACATGGGCTGTAGGGGGTGCGCCTTGGCCTATATGGGCCAAGGGCACCAGCCCCAAGAGGCCCATGCGCCAAGAGAAGAGGGAAAGGAAGAGTCCTAAAGGGGGAAGGCACCTCCGAGGTGCCTTGGGGAGGAGGGACTCCTCCCTTGGCCGCACCCTTCCTTGGAGGAAGGGCCAAGGCTGCGCCCCCTCTCTCTTGACCCTATATATAGTGGGGGAAGGGAGGGCAGCAACACCCAAGCCCTGGCGCCTCCCTCTCCCTCCCATGACACACCTCCCTCCTCCCGCAGCGCTTGGCGAAGCCCTGTTGGAATCCCGCTACTTCCACCACCACGCCGTCGTGCTGATGGATCTCCATCAACCTCTCCTCCCCCTTGCTGGATCAAGAAGGAGGAGACGTCGCTGCTCCGTACGTGTGCTGAACGCGGAGGTGACGTCCGTTCGGCGCTAGGATCATCGGTGATTTGGATCACGGCGAGTACGACTCCATCAACCCCGTTCTCTTGAACGCTTCCGCGCGCGATCTACAAGGGTATGTAGATCCACTCCTCCCTCGTTGCTAGATGACTCCATAGATAGATCTTGGTGACACGCAGGAAAATTTTGAATTTATGCTACGTTCCCCAACATTTATATGCTATTTTATATGATTTTGGGGACTAAACTATTAACCTAGGGCCCAGTGACAGTGCCAGTTTCTATTTTTCCTTGTTTTAGAGTATCGCAGAAAAGGAAAATCAAACAGAGTCCAATTGACCTGGAACTTATTTTTGGACCAGAAGAAGCCCACAGAGTATTGGAGTTGGACCAGGAGAGTCCCGGGCTGCCCACGAAGGTGGGGGCGCGCCCCCTGCCTCGTGGACATCCCGGAGGTCCACTGACGTACTTCTTCCTCCCATATATACCCATATACCCTAAAAACTTCGGGGAGCAGAATAGATCGGGAGTTCCGCCGCCAGAAGCCTCCGTAGCCACCGAAAGCCAATCTAGACCCGTTCCGGCACCCTGCCCGAGGGGGAAGCCCTCTCCGATGGCCATCTTCATCATCCCGGTGCTCTCCATGATGAGGAGGGAGTAGTTCTCCCTCGGGGCTGAGGGTATGTGCTAGTAGCTATGTGTTTGATCTCTCTCATGTTCTTGAGGTGTTGCGATCTTGATGTGTCGCGAGCTTTGCTATTATAGTTGGATCTTATGATGTTTCTTCCCCTCTACTCTCTTGTAATGGATTGAGTTTTTCCTTTGAAGTCATCTTATCGGATTGAGTCTTTAAGGATTTGAGAACACTTGATGTATGTCTTGCATGGGATACCCGTGGTGACAATTGGGTATTCTATTGATCCACTTGATGTATGTTTTGGTGATCAACTTGCGGGTTCCGCCCATGAACCTATGCATAGGGGTTGGCACACGTTTTCGTCTTGACTCTCCGGTAGAAACTTTGGGGCACTCTTTGAAGTACCTTTGTGTTTGTTTGAATAGAAGAATCTAAGACTGTGTGATGCATATCGTATAATCATACCCACGGATACTTGAGGTGACATTGGAGTATCTAGGTGACATTAGGGTTTTGGTTGATTTGTGTCTTAAGGTGTTATTCTAGTATGAACTCTAGGATAGATTGAACGGAAAGCATAGCTTCATGTTATTTTACTCCGGACTCTTGAATAGATCGATCAGAAAGGATAACTTTGAGGTGGTTTCATACCCTACCATAATCTCTTCGTTTGTTCTCCGCTATTAGTGACTTTGGAGTGACTCTTTGTTGCATGTTGAGGGATAGTTATGTGATCCAATTATGTTATTATTGTTGAGAGGACTTGCACTAGTGAAAGTATGAACCCTAGGCCTTGTTTCAACGCATTGCAATACCGTTTACGCTCACTTTTATCATTAGTTACCTTGCTGTTTTTATATTTTCAGATTACAAAAACCTATATCTACCATCCATATTGTACTTGTATCACCATCTCTTCGCCGAATTAGTGCACCTATACAATTTACCATTGTATTGGGTGTGTTGGGGACACAAGAGACTCTTTGTTATTTGGTTGCAGGGTTGCTTGAGAGAGACCATCTTCATCCTACGCCTCCCACGGATTGATAAACATTAGGTCATCCACTTGAGGGAAATTTGCTACTGTCCTACAAACCTCTACACTTGGAGGCCCAACAATGTCTACAAGAAGAAGGTTGTGTAGTAGACATCACCCACTTCACCCTTGCCGTTTTATTCGCCCTCTTTTTCGGTTCGCCTCTTTTTCGCTTGCTTCTTGTTTGCTTGTGTGTTGGATTACTTGCTTGTCACGATGGCTCAAGATAATACTAAATTTTGTGACCTTGCCAATACCAACAATAATGATTTTATTAGCACTTCGATTGCTCCTCTTACCGATGCTGAATCTTGTGAAATTAATACTGCTTTGCTGAATCTTGTCATGAAAGAACCGTTTTCTGGCCTTCCTAGTGAAGATGCCACTACCCATCTAAACAACTTTGTTGATTTATGTAATATGCAAAAGAAGAAAGATGTGGATAATGATATTGTTAAACTTAAACTATTTCCGTTTTCGCTTAGAGATCGTGCTAAAACTTGGTTTTCGTCTTTGCCTAAAAATAGTATTGATTCATGGAATAAGTGCAAAGATGCTTTTATCTCTAAGTATTTTCCTCCCGCTAAGATCATCTCTCTTAGAAACAATATTATGAATTTTAAGCAACTTGATCATGAACATGTTGCACAATCTTGGGAGAAGATGAAATTAATGATAGTAATTGCCCTACACATGGTTTGAATTTATGGATGATTATACAAATTTTTTACGCCGGATTGAATTTTGCTTTTAGAAATCTTTTAGATTCGGTCGCGGGAGGCACTTTTATGGAAATAACTTTAGGAGAAGCTACCAAACTCCTAGATAATATTATGGTTAATTATTCTCAATGGCACACTGAAAGATCTACTAGTAAAAAGGTGCATGTAATTGAAGAGATTAATGTTTTGAGTGGAAAGATGGATGAACTTATGAAATTGTTTGCTAATAAGAGTACTCCTACTGATCCTAATGATATGCCTTTGTCTACTTTGATTGAGAATAATAATGAATCTATGGATGTGAATTTTGTTGGTAGGAACAATTTTGGTAATAACGCGTATAGAGGTAATTTTAATTCTAGGTCATTTTCTAGTAATTCCTATAATAATTATGGTAATTACTACAACAATTCTTTTGGAAATTATAATAAGATGCCCTCTGATTTTGAATCTAGTATTAAAGAATTTATTAATTTGCAAAAGAGTTTCAATGCTTTGATTGAAGAAAAATTGCTTAAGATTGATGAGTTGGCTAGGAACATGGATAGAATTTCTCTTGATGTTGATTCTTTGAAACTTAGATATATTCCACCTAAGCATGATATCAATGAGTCTCTCAAAGCCATGAGAATTTCCATTGATGAGCACAAAGAAAGAACAGCTAGGATGCGTGCTAAGAAAGGTTGCTTTGTGAAAGCGTGTTCTTCTAGTTTTCATGACAATAAAGATGAAGATCTAAAAGTAATTGATGTGTCCCCTATTAAATCCGTGTTTTGCAATATGAATCTTGATAATGGTGGGATTGGAGATGAGTCAACTTTAGTTAAAAGGCGTCCCAAAAATTCAGAGTTTTTAGATCTTGATGCAAAAATTGGTAAAAGTAGGATTGAAGAGGTCAAAACTTTAGATAGGAACAAACCCATTATCTTGGATTTCAAGGAATTTAATTATGATAATTGCTCTTTGATAGATTGTATTTTATTGTTGCAATCCGTGCTAAATTCTCCTCATGCTTATAGTCAAAATAAAGCTTTTACTAAACATATCGTTGATGCTTTGATGCAATCTTATGAAGAAAAACTTGAGTTGGAAGTTTCTATCCCTAGAAAACTTTATGATGAGTGAGAACCTACAATTAAAATTAAGATTAATGATCATGAATGCTTTGCTTTGTGTGATTTGGGTGCTAGTGTTTCCACGATTCCAAAAACTTTGTGTGGTTTGCTAGGTTTCCGTGAATTTGATAATTGTTCTCTAAACTTGCACCTTGCAGATTTCACCATTAAGAAACCTATGGGAAGAATTAATGATGTTCTTATTGTTGCAAATAGGAACTATGTGCCCGTAGATTTCATTGTTCTTGATATAGATTGCAACCCTTCATGTCCTATTATTCTTGGTAGACCTTTCCTTATAACTATTGGTGCAATTATTGATATGAAGGAAGGGAATATTAGATTCCAAGTTAAGGGAGGGCATGGAACACTTTCCTAGAAAAAAAATTAAATTACCTTATGAATCTATTATGAGATCCACTTATGGATTACATACCAAAGATGGCAATACCTAGATCTATCCTTGCTTTTATGCCTAGCTAGGGGCGTTAAACGATAGCGCTTGTTGGGAGGCAACCCAATTTTATTTTTATTCTTTGCTTTTTGCTCTTATTTAGTAATAAGTAATTTATCTAGCCTCTGTTCTGGTTGTGTTTTTTTGTGTTTAATTAGTGTTTGTGCCAAGTAGAACCGTTGGGAAGACTTGGGGAAAGTCTTTTTGATCTTGCTATAGAAAACAGAAACTTTAGCGCTCACGAGAATTGCTGCCATTTTTTATTGAGGAGTGCTATTTAGTTAATTGTTTTGCAGATGATTAATAGATAAATTCCTCACGTCCAGCAATTTATTTTAGAATTTTTGGGGGTTCCAGAAGTGGTCGAAACCTACAGATTACTACAGACTGTTCTGTTTTTGACAGATTCTGTTTTTTGTGTGTTGTTTGCTTATTTTGATGAATCTATGGCTAGTAATAGAGTTTATGAACCATAGAAAAGTTGGAATACAGTAGGTTTAAAACCAATATAAATCAATAATGAGTTCATTACATTACCTTGAAGTGGTGGTTTGTTTTCTTTTACTAACGGAGCTCACGAAGATTTTCTTTTAAGTTTTGTGTTGTGAAGTTTTCAAGTTTTTGGTAAGGATTTGATGGATTATGAAACAAGGAGTGGCAAGAGACTAATCTTGGGGATTCCCAAGGCACCCCAAGGTAAAATCCAAGTACACAAAAAAGCCTAAGCTTGGGGATGCCCCGGAAGGCATCCCCACTTTCGTCTTCGTCTATCGGAAACTTTACTTGGTGCTATATTTTTATTAGCCACATGATATGTGTTTTGCTTGGAGCGTCTTGTATGATTTGAGTCTTTGCTTTCTATTTTCCCACAATAATCCTTGTTGTACACACCTTTTGGGAGAGACACACATGAATTGGAATTTATTAGAATGCGCTATGTGCTTCACTTATATCTTTTGAGCTATATAATTTTTTGCTCTAGTGCTTCGCTTATATCTTTTAGAGCACGGCGGTGGTTTTATTTTATAGAAATAATTGATCCCTCATGCTTCACTTATATCATTTTGAGAGTCCTTTAGAACAACATGGTAATTCACTTTGCTTATAAATTTTAAAGGGTAAGAGAAGTTGGATGCTTGATAGATGGTTTTGAGATATAAAGGTGGTAATATTAGAAGTGTGCTAGTTGAGTAATTGTGAAATTGATGAATACTTGTGTTGAAGTTGGCAAGTCCCGTAGCATGCATGTATGGTGAACATTATGTGACAAATTTGAAGCATGGGGTGTTCTTTGATTGCTTTCCTTATGAATGGCGGTCGGGGACGAGCGATGGTCTTTTCCTACCAATCTATCCCCCTAGGAGCATGCGCATAGTGCTTGGTTTTGATGACTTGTAGATTTTTGCAATAAGTATGTGAGTTCGTTATGACTAATGTTGAGTCCATGGATTATACGCACTCTCACCCTTCCACCATTGCTAGCCTCTTCGGTACCGTGCATTGCCCTTTTTCACCTTGAGAGTTGGTGCAAACTTCGCCGGTGCATCCAAACCCCATGATATGATACGCTCTATCTCACATAAGCATCCTTATATCTTCCTCAAAATAGCCATCATACCTACCTATTATGGCATTTCCATAGCCATTCCGAGATATATTGCCATGCAACTTTCCACCGTTCCATTTATTATGACATGCATCATCATTGTCATATTGCTTTGCATGATCATGTAGTTGACATCGTATTTGTGACAAAGCCACCGTTCATAATTTTTTCATACATGTCACTCTTGATTCATTGCAATCCCGGTACACCGCCGGAGGCATTCACATAGAGTCATATTTTTTCCTAAGTATCGAGTTGTAATTCTTGATTGTAAGAAAATAAAAGTGTGATGATCATCATTAGAGCATTGTCCCATGTGAGGAAAGGATGATGGAGACTATGATTCCCCCACAAGTTAGGATGAGACTCCGGACGAAAAAAAGAGAGAGAGAAAAGAAAGAAAAGAGGCCAAAAAAAGAAGAAAAAAGAAAGAAGGCCCAAATAAATTAATAATAAATAAATAAATGAGAGAAAAAGAGAGAAGGGACAATGTTACTATCCTTTTTCCACACTTGTGCTTCAAAGTAGCACCATGATCTTCATGATAGAGAGTCTCTTATTTTGTCACTTTCATATACTAGTGGGAATTTTTCATTATAGAACTTGGCTTGTATATTCCAATTATGGGCTTCCACAAATGCCCTAGGTCTTCGTGAGCAAGCGAGTTGGATGCACACCCACTTAGTTTCATTAATGACCTTTCATATATTTATAGCTCTAGTGCATCTGTTGCATGGCAATCCCTACTCCTTTCATTGACATCAATCGGTGGGCATCTCCATAGCCCATTAATCAGTCGCGTCAATGTGAGACTTTCTCCCTTTTTGTCTTCTCACACAACCTCAATCATCATATTCTATTCCACCCATAGTGCTATGTTCATGGCTCGCGCTCATATATTGCGTAAAAGTTGAAAGAGTTTGAAAAGGCTAAGTATGAAACAATTGCTTGGCTGTCATCGGGGTTGTGCATGATGAGAGCATTTTGTGTGACGAAAATGAAGCATGGACAAACTATATGACTTTGTAGGGATAAGTTTTCTTTGGCTATGGTATTTTGATAAGACATAATTGCTTGATTAGCATACTTGGAGTATTACTATTTTTATGTCAACAATAAACTTTTATCTTGAATCTTTCGGATCTGAACATTCATGCCACAATAAGAGAAAAATACATTGAAGAATATTCTAGAAAGCATTCCACATCAAAAATTCTGTTTTTATCATTTACCTACTCGAGGACGAGCAGGAATTAAGCTTGGGGATGCTGATACGTCTCCAACGTATCTATAATTTTTTATTGTTCCATGCTATTATATTATCTATTTTGGATGTTAATGGGCTTATTTTACACTTTTATATTATTTTTGGGACTAACCTATTAACCGGAGGCCCAGCCCAAATTGCTATTTTTTGCCTATTTCAGTGTTTCGTAGAAAAGGAATATCAAACGGAGTCCAAACGGAATGAAACCTTCAGGAACATGATTTTTTGGAACAAACGTGATCCAGAGGACTTGGAGTGGACGTCAAGCAATCAACGAGACGGCCACGAGGCAGGAGGGCGCGCCCTCCCCCCTCGTGGGCCCCTCGTTGCTCCATCGACCTACTTCTTCCTCCTATATATGTTCACATACCCAGGAAACATCCAGAGCACCACAAAACCCTATTTTCACCGCCGCAACCTTCTGTACCCAAGAGATACCATCTTGGGGCCTTTTCCGAAGCTCTGTCGGAGGGGGCATTGATCACGAAGGGCCTCTACATCAACTTCATGGCCCCTTCGATGATGTGTGAGTAGTGTACCTCATATCTACGGGTCCATAGCTAGTAGATAGATGGCTTCTTCTCTCTCTTTGGATCTCAATACAAAGTTCTCCTCGATTCTCTTGGAGATCTATTCGATGTAATCTTCTTTTGTGGTGTGTTTGTCGAGATCCGATGAACTGTGGGTTGATACGTCCATTTTGCATCATGCTTTTATATCATATTTATTGCATTATGGGATGTTATTACATATTATGTCACAACACTTATGCCTATTCTCTCTTATTTTACAAGGTTTACATAAAGAGGGAGAATGCCGGCAGCTGGGATTCTGGGCTGGAAAAGGAGCAAGTATTAGAGACCTATTCTGTACAGCTCCAAAAGTCCTGAAACTTCACGGAAGACGTTTTTAGAATATATAAAAAATACTGAGCGCAAGAAGTTCACCAGGGGGGCCACACCCTGCCCACGAGGGTGGGGGGCGCCCCCTCCGATGTCCATCTTCTGCTATATGGAGTCTTTCAATGAGAAAAAAATCATAAGCCATCTTCTCGGACGAAACTCCGCCGCCACAAGGCGGAACCTTGGCGGATCCAATCTAGGGCTCCGGCAGAGCTGTTCTGCCGGGGAAACTTCCCTTCGGGAGGGGGAAATCATCGCCATCGTCATCACCAATGCTCCTCTCATCGGGAGAGGGAAATCTCCATCAGCATTTTCATCAGCACCATCTCCTCTCAAAACCCTAGTTCATCTCTTGTTTCCAATTCTTGTCTTCAAGTCCGGGATTGGTGCTAGTAGGTTGCTAGTAGTGTTAATTACTCCTTGTAGTTGATGCTAGTTGGTTTATTTGGTGGAAGATCATATGTTCAGATCCTATATGCATATTAATACCCCTCTGATTATGAATATGAATATGCTTTGTGAGTAGTTACGTTTGTTCCTGAGGACATGGGAGAAGTCTTGCTATTAGTAGTCATGTGAATTTGGTATTCGTTCGATATTTCGATGAGATGTATGTTGTCTCTCCTCTAGTGGTGTTATGTGAACGCCGACTACATAACACTTCACCATGATTTGGGCCTAGAGGAAGGCATTGGGAAGTAATAAGTAGATGATGGGCTGCTAGAGTGACAGAAGCTTAAACCCTAGTTTATGCGTTGCTTCGTAAGGGGCTGATTTGGATCCATATGTTTCATGCTATGGTTAGGTTTACCTTAATACTTTTGTTGTAGTTGCGGATGCTTGCAATAGAGGTTAATCATAAGTGGGATGCTTGTCCAAGTAAGGACAGTACCCAAGCACCGGTCCACCCACATACCAAATTATCAAAGTACCGAACACGAATCATATGAACGTGATGAAAACTAGCTTGACGATATTCCCATGTGTCCTCGGGAGTGCTTTTCTCTATATAATAGTTTGTCCAGGCTTGTCCTTTGCTACAAAAAGGATTGGGCCACCTTGCTGCACTTTATTTACTTTTGTTACTTGTTGCTCGTTACAAATTATCCTATCACAAAACTATCTGTTACCACTTATTTCAGTACTTGCAGAGAATACCTTGCTGGAAACCGCTTATCATTTCCTTCTGCTCCTCGTTGGGTTCGACACTCTTACTTATCGAAAGGACTATGATAGATCCCCTATACTTGTGGGTCATCATGGGTTTATGATCCAGATTATCTATGAACAATATTTGAATATCCTCTGAATTCTTTTATGTATGATTGGTTTATCTTTGCAAGTCTCTTCGAATTATCAGTTTGGTTTGGTCTACTGGATTGATCTTTCTTGCAATGGGAGAAGTGCTTAGCTTTGGGATTCAATCTTGCGGTGCTCGATCCCAGTGACAGAAAGGGAAACAACACGTATTGTATTGTTGCCATCGAGGATAAAAATATGAGGTTTATATCATATTGCATGAGTTTATCCCTCTACATCATGTCATCTTGCTTAAGGCATTACTTTGTTCTTATGAACTTAATACTCTAGATGCATGTTGGATAGCGGTCGATGTGTGGAGTAATAGTAGTAGATGCAGGCAGGAGTCGGTCTACTTGTCACGGACGTGATGCCTATATACATGATCATGCCTAGATATTCTCATAATTATTCGTTTTTCTATCAATTGCTCGACAATAATTTGTTCACCCACCGTAATACTTATGCTATCTTGAGAGAAGCCACTAGTGAAACCTATGTCCCCGGGTCTATTTTCCACCATACAAGTTTCCAATCTATTTTATTTTGCAATCTTTACTTTCAATCTATATCATAAAAATACCAAAAATACTTATCTTATTATTATCATCTCTATCAGATCTCACTCTTGCAAGTGGCCGTGAAGGGATTGACGACCCCTTTATCGCATTGGTTACGAGGTTCTTATTTTGTTTGTGTAGGTACGAGGTGACTCGCGCGTGGTCTTCTACTGGATTGATACATTAGTTCTCAAAAACTGAGGGAAATACTTACGCTACTTTACTGCACCATCCTTTCCTCTTCAAGGGAAAACCAACGCAGTGCTCAAGAGGTAGCAGGGGCTCCGAGGGGAGCACAAACCACCAGGGCGCGGCTGGGGGCCCAGGCGCGCCCAGGTGGGTTGTGCCCACCTCCGCCGCCTTCCACACCGCCTCTTTGCTCTATAAATACCCCAATATTATTTGAGGTCCTACAAAAATATGTGATTCAGAAATGTTGTGGGAGATGATGACAGTTTGTGTTATCATGTACAAAAAGATTGTGAAAGATGAGGGTTGCGGAGTTCTCCATGGTTTGGGCAGATAGGTGATCCTATCAAACTTCCAAAGCAGAATCCGACAACATTTGAGGTATTTATCCAAATGCATCAAAAAATTTGTCATCGAGAAACTCGCGAGCAGCTTTAGAATGACCTGGTTGAGCCTTTGTGGGCACTTCAAGGAGAGAAATAAAAATATGTTGAATTCAAATTTGAATTATTTTATTACAAAACTTCATTTTTGGATTGTAATATTTTATATTTGAATTATTGTGTCCTGCTGTAGCATTCCATCGAACAGGACCTGGGCAGAGCAGGCGTTAGGGTTGCCCGTACTTGTTCGCGCCCGTTAGAGTTACTACAAGTCGCACAACGTCTCTGACGCGTCCGAGTGCGTAAGGGCGTCCAAAATCGCCCACATGGAGGTCAGATTGTCGCCAAACGTGGGTGGGGCGGGGTGGCTGCTTCCTTGTCGGCAGCCGGGCAGATGGACGTAGGGGATCGAGCGTGGCAAGGGGACACATCCTCCCTAACATCCACAACATCCTTTGCCGAAACTTCCTTCGCCGCTGCTTCAAGTTTGCACTGCTTCCTTCTCTGCTCCCTCCTGGCGACGTATCGACCTTGCAACTCACCCCCATGGTCGGGATCCCCACAGACGATGCTGAGGCATCATCCATGCTGGCAGTGGGGTGGGGTACCCAACGACGACATCTAGGGCGACTGACGAGGTTCACGACGCGGATGGGGAAGCAAGAGTGGACGACGGTGATGACTCAGACATGGGAAATGGAGGAAGATGACGACTCGGGTGTGGAAAATGGAGGACAGCGACGGCTCGAACATGAAAAATGGAGGATGGACTTGGGAGGAGGGAGATGTGTTTGGTGGACTTTGGTCAATTTGATGAAATTTGAGGTGGGTCTGATCTATCTGGACCTACGTGACGAAGCCTGGGCGTGTTCTGGCCTCCACCATAGGTATGGGCTGTTATATGGGGTGCCGGTCAGCCTAGACGTGTAGGGCTGGTTTAAGGAGCTCAACCGAACTGTGATTTGACTGGTTAGTGATCGGGCCGTTTCGCACATTGTCGTTTGAGGAGCCCGAGTACAGTGGCGGATTTAGAATCGCATATTTGGGGTGCCACGGTTCAAGTTTTTTTTCTTAAACCAGGCCAGGGTTCAAGGTTTACATTGAAGATCATCATAATCTTAATAAAAAGTCTGAAAACAACAATAACTAAATGAATATTTATTGTTAAGTACTCCCTCTGTAAAATTTAAATGCTCTCATATTTTTACGGAGGGGGTATATAATACAGTAAAATTTATTTCGCAACTTTGGAGGGGTGGCATCCAGGGCACCCCCACATGCTCGGCTAGAGAAGCATCTCTACTCCTAATGGAGCAGTTGGTAGTCTCCGCCGGTCAATTTTCGTCCCACCGCCACTGGTTTTTTTTCGTCCTAAAAAAATCTACGAAATTTCGTAGGTTAACCAGGGACAACTCCCACCTCCCAGGTTTTTTTCCGTCCCACCTCCCATGATTTTTTTGGTGCCTCGTCCCACCTCACACTGAGTCGCCACGAACCGCAAAAACCGCCTACCTTAGCCAAATCAACAAATCTCTCTCATTAATGCAATTTTCTTTAGAAACAAATAATAGATTCTTTCCTACCTTAGCCAAATCAACGGATCTCTCCCATTAATGCAATTTGCTTTAGCAAATAAATAATAGATCTTTCCTACCTTAGCCAAATCAACGGATCTCTCCCATTAATGCAATTTGCTTTAGCAAACAAATAATAGATTCTTTCCTACCTTAGCCAAATCAACGGATCTCTCTCATTAATGCAATTTGCTTTAGGAAACAAATAATAGATTTTTAGGAAAGAAATAATCTCTAATCTCTAATCTCTATCTCTAATCTCTAATCTCTAATCTGTAATAATAATAATAATAATCTCTACTCCTAATGGACGAGTTGGTTGAATAGTCCCACCACTTTCGTCTGGGTTTTTTTTCGTCCGGTTTATTTTCGTCTCACATCCCACCACCATATCTACTCATGTTAATTTTTTTACCCTCACAATAAAAAGTTTCCTAACCTTTCCAAAGTTTCCTAACTAGACACGTTATAAACGGCAGGAACTGATAGCACGTTACCAATCAATAAAATTTAGTTTCATGACAATCAATTCCAAATCCTAATTTTCCTAATACGTCGATCTTTCTCAAATCCTAATAAGCCCTCTTCCTCTTTCCTTTTTCACCGCTCCACCTAGGAAAAAAATCATTAATCACGCAACCCCTCCTTGCCTCTCCCCAACTCCCCAAGCGACATCCTCTCTCCCCTCCCTGCCGTCCCCCAAGACGCCCTCGCTGACGCACTCTTCATCGGAGCGCCGTCCGCTGGAAGCCAGAGTCGGGAAGGAGAGCAGCCACCAGCGGGGGAGACCACAAGGGGAGGTGTTGGTTCTTCCTCCGATTGATGCATCAGCTCGTGGGGGCATTGCTGGTGGGGGCGAGGAGCGATGTTGGTGGCCGTGCTGGGGCCCGGCGGCGTGGGCGGGCGCACTGGAATTGGTTGTGTCGATGGCGTCGTTCCCGCCGGAGACCACGTTCGTGTGGGAGCTGGCCAGCGCTGGGTGCGTGGCCGGGTAGGTGCGCGTGACTCTCGACGGTCTGCTCGACCCGGCCGGGTCGGCGGCTGTACGGCTTCGATGTGCTGCGCACTGCAAAGGGCTTCCGTCGCTCGACGAGGTCATCCAGCAGTAAGGGGAAAACCCCCCTTCGATCCCTAACACTACCCCACCACAACAATCCATTGCTAAATTTTCTATGACTGTTTGGTTAAACTTGAGGTCGGACAAGCTCGTTGGCCACATTGGGTAGCTGCCGCCCTCTGCTGAGATTGTTCACACCATGGATGAGATCTCCAACACTGTAAGTTACTCTTCTTTGGTTATGTTTTATTTAATCTGTGTAGTTTGATGTGGGTTGGCTGATGATTGGCTAGGTTTGCTCGGTCATTGATTCGGCGGAGCTGTGCAGGGACACGCACTCAGATAGGTGATTGGATGACGTCTGCTTGCTTCTTGTGTAATAATTTGGAAGCTCTGCAGCAAAATGTTTTTAGTTTTCTTTTACTGAATATAAATATGTATGTGAACTAGGGAGTTTACGGAGGAAGTAGATAAGGCATCAATGACGAATTATGAGGATCTTCAAGTAAGGTCTATAACATAAATGGCATCTGTGAAAAGGGAGAGAGCAGAGTGAAATGACCAAACCAGAACGGTAACATTCATTTTCTGTGATTTTCTGCAGTACCTGAACACATATACTACTTTATAAAATGCGGTACTAAACGCTGAGAGTGAAGGTGCCCTGCCTACCAGAGGAATATGGG
The DNA here is from genome assembly GCF_002162155.2 of Triticum dicoccoides. Lineage (NCBI taxonomy): Eukaryota > Viridiplantae > Streptophyta > Magnoliopsida > Poales > Poaceae > Triticum > Triticum dicoccoides. The sequence goes on from NC_041380.1 coordinate 382,834,268, forward strand.
AAGGCAGCAAATAACTTGCGTATCGACTTTGAGAAAGGAGGGATTCATCTTCGTAATAGTTGCCATATTGATAGTTATATTCTGTTGTGATTGTTAGCTTTGAATTTGAATTAGAAAGATAATGCTCTACCATTGCAGATAAACTCGAGCATCTTAATCAGCTGAACCTTGCAATTGCGCATCTGGGTAGAAAGTAGGTATTGGGCAGGCCGTTGCTAAGCTTAGTACTATTTTCACTGTCGAACTTGCATATATTGAAGTCAGTTGTAGTTCCAGTTTGGAATTTAGTACCATGCATATCAACATATTAAGAGAAGCCTGATTGGTTCCATTGATTTGTTATAGAACGTTTTATTAGACATGAAGGTGCCTGGCCTTTCTTTTACAAAAATAGGGTAAGACCTACTTTGAAGAAAAAATGCTTGTTATGTTTACTGGTGGAGCGAGAAAACAATTGCTAATCTCCTTTCATATACTCATTTTTGTAGCTTAGTTGTCCATCTACAGATATTGGTGGTCATGCCTTGCCCCTCACTTCCCTCCAAGCTTGTCGCCCTCGCCCCCCTCTTTGAGGCAGCCGCCCGCTGCTTATCTCGGTGGCGTCAGGCGCGGCCGTACCCACCATGGCATCGGCATGGCCCTCCCTGCAAGGAGTGGCGCCTCCTTGGTACGATCACGGCGCTGATTCAGCCGGATCGGCGGGGGTTAGTAGGCTCACAGGCTGGCGTTTCCTTGGATGCATCCATGTTCTAATCATGATGGCATGACCATAGATCGTATGAGTCTAGAAGACTTTGGGGCGGCTCATCTGCATGGATGGTTGTGGCTGGGCACACAATCCATTAATAAGCCTTCAAATTTTCACACAGAAGGTCCCCTCCTTTTCCCTTTTGCATTTTTTCTTTTTAATTTTTTTAGATTACTTGCGTTGGCAAATGGAAGAAAGACTCAGAATCCTAGATTTCTACTTTCTATCAGAAGCTTGTAACTGATCTGTAAGCTCACCAGCCAACCCGTCCATTTGGATTTCAGTAGATATATGGAGTATATTTACTCACATTGTCCACGACTTGTTTGAAGAAATTTCTCTTCTGATTTGGTATTGCATTGCTGAGCACTTCCTGTGAATTACATGCAGCATGTGTATGTTCTATAGCTTCTATTGTACAGTTTTCCTTCTTTTTTCAGGTTGTCCAGATGAGCACTGGCCACTGGGAAATGGCAACTTGGTTGAACTGAATCAGCTCTAATCTCCTAAATTTGTGCATTTATCTTAAAAAACACTGCAGTGCTACCTTCCCGTAGTAATAAATAAGTATATTATGAAGCTCATATATGATTATTACTATTATTTTTGCATGTTCAATCAATTCCACTGATAAATCATTTATGCATTTTTAGAACAAGCATCAAGCATCATGTGGCATTATAGTCATTGGTGAAGATTGACAATGCACTCAAATACAAGACTTATGATGGTGTTTGGTGACTGATAAAGATGATTGGAAAGGTGCTTTCCAAGCATAAGGTGAATCTTCTATATTTCACTTTTTAATATAATTTGGCCCGTACGATGTATATTTTCTGAAAACTATATCGCCATGTGGGTTATCTGACTAAAATTACATTTTCTACTTGGCACTGATTCATATATATTAATATGGGCAAAGGAAATTCACAATATTTTATGTCAGTGAAAGACTTCTAAAACCAGTGAAGTGTCTTAGCAAGGATGACACGCCATTGTGCCTCTTGGCCTGAACAATATAGCTCATTTAGTTCATCGCCACAACTGGCTACACGGCGTGACGGAGCAGCTCCACATCTCCTGCGAGGACACGGAGTCAGCGTTGCATGGCCGCCGTAGGTGAGAGATCGTGCCATCGTGCCGCATGACCCCCGTCGGCTCTAGACTGGTTTGTTTGTTTCTCTCCTTTAGATGTGCAATTAGGAACGGAAAAGCCGGTTTGTCGCCAATTCATAGAAAAGGAATAGCCGGTTGTCAAACAAAGGAAGGATGCTGGCTGGTAATTGGGAATGGGGCATTGAGATTGAAATTAACATGTGTCGTGAATCGACGAGGGTCTCACGGGTGGAACATACGAACCGGGCACGTAATTTTTTTTCCGTGAGAGAGGAGGAATAATGTGAGAGAGGAAGATGCGTCTGTGGCTCGAGGGCTACTATTGCTTGCGAAAGCAGTGGCAGGGAGCAACCAATGGAGAAGGAGAGGCTAGGAAGGAAGAAGAGAAAGTAGCACACGATCAGGACGGGTGGCTATGCATGGGCTATTGTGTTGTGTGCCTGCGGCCAAGCCAATTGGGAGAGAGGCAACCACCGCAGAGATAGAGAAAAGTAGCAGTCCATGCATGTTGCTCAGCATCAGGGTAAGGTGGGTAGTTTCTGCCGCTATGTCGCCGCATCGGACGACTGGGAGCAGGGAAGAAAAATTAAAGGAGAAAAATATCATAGCGGAAGAGACTGGGCCCAAAAATTGGCAAGTTCATCCCAAACTCGTTTTTGATGTTTCAGGGTCACCTCTCCGTCCATACACCAAACTAGGAACTCGCAATTGTTTCCTGTTATTGAACTGGACATAATCAGTCTATTTAAAACTGGTACAGAACCATGCATATTTTTGAGTTGATACAAAAAGACCAATGGTTTCTTTTTTGCATTATTGCTGTCCAGAGTGTAAGAGTTTCAGCCAAAACAAGTTTATGCCTAACATTTAGTTAGTAATGACTGAAATCTGTTTTCAGATTTAAGCAATGAGGATGTTATAACTAAATTATAGTTCCAGCATGAAATTAGGTAATTTCTTGTAGATAATCATAGTGGTATATTTTGTTGTGTTCGGTTTACAAGAATTAAAAATATAGAGATATTATTGAGAAAACAAGAAGTTAAGTGGATTCATGGTTGACAAGCAAAGTTATTTTGGGGAAAGTTCCGTAGTAATGTTTACGAGCATTTAGCATGTGTGTCATGCTTGTTTTCAATGGAATATTACATGATATGGTTCTATAGGTTTTGGAGCTTCTACTGGTGTGGGTAGTTATTTGCTTAATGGTGTAACTTAAGCCAACTGCATAATGACCTTCATATGGTTTCGCCATTGTTTTTTCTCCCGTTGTGCTTGCGTGTTCAATCTTGTTATTATTGCATCTTGTGGTCTACTCTGATAGGTCATGTTTGTTTGTAGGGTGACAGTTTATACATCTAGGGAACCAGGGCAATTTGGACATGTGATATTTCCTCGAGTAAGCAAACTTCTTTTGTATGGCCCAGCATGATGATCAACACCCATCTGGTTTTATATGGTGCCACTTTTGTTGTATACAACAAGCAACTATTCATTTTGTGTGCCTTGCAACAACATCATAATCTCATTAAACTTGCAATAGATCACACATTCAGTACATTTCAATTTCTAATTAGTCTAGACCGTGAAGTATCTGTTTTCTTAACATAACAGGGTTATTTGATCATATAATCTGTCACAAGTAGTAAGGGTGGGTAGATGAGCAAATTTTCCCAGATGGCAAGATATCTATACAAATTATGGAACTTGAATCTGAACATTGGAAAAGTGGACAGTGGACGAGACTACCACTGTTATATATAATTATAGTGATATTCAAAGCTATTTTTTTTGTCTTAATGTAAAGTTTATCACAGACAGACATCCACCCAGAAACACACACATGAGACATGACACACACACTTCCTTTTGGATTTGCCGGTTCTATGTTACCTCAGGAGCACAAAACTTGAGTAATTATAGCAAAACAATTCAAGGATGAGACTACGAACCAACCTGTGGGTGGATGGTTAGAAGAGCCCATTAGGGTTCAAATCCTGGTGCTCGCATTTATTTCTGGATTTATTTCAAGATTTCCGGTTATGCGCATTCAGTGGGAGGAGACGTTCCCGTCGACGACGAGGTGCCTACGGACTTCGTAAATTTCAAAATGATATGCCGGCTCAGTGTTTCGGAGGTGCTCATAGGGGTAGGGTGTGCGTGTGTGCGTTCATAGGGGTAAGTGTGTGCGCGTGTATATGAGCGCTTGTGTTTGTACTGATGTTTAAAAAAAATTGAAGGACGAGACTACTGAACAGTGTAGAATACCTCTTTATTCCCATATAAAGGACACATATTCCTTGCGACTGTCTTTTCATATATCATGATATGTTCCTATTTGCCAAGGAGTTGGCAAGATACCGGCCCAAAATCAAGTGCATTATGAGCACCCCTATTCCTAGCTGCTAATCTGGATCTTAATAATTAATGTCCATACCTTGTTAGACCAAAAGAAGCAATACTTTCATTGATAGACTAAACGACTCATGGCATGTGGACTAGTGGACATGTCTTTTAATCTAAGGCATGGAGAACTCGGTACATGTGAGGAAGAGGAACGTAATGCCGGAGGAAGGCAATAACAAGTATCAGCTCAAGGAGTTCTTGATGGAAACGATTGGTCAGATCTTACTTGTAGCTTTTTTTGTGGGAAAGTCTTTGACTCCACATTGTTGGGCTAAGTTATGTTCACATCTCCGTTTGGGATTAAATCAATTGAACCTACTGAAAAAAAAATTCTTTGGGAGTGTGACATTAACAGGCGTGACAAGAACGATGATGGGATGCTTATTGGAGATGAGGTCAAAAAGGTGAATACGCCAATGATGCATAGATATATGTATGAATTGTACATGTACACATAAAACATACTGTGACAAGTATCTCATGCCAAGCTTTAGTTTTGGTAAGAGGTTTTGTTGCCCGTAGCAACGCATGACCATTTAACTAGGTGTAATCGAAAATAAATGAATTAAAAGCCCGTAGCAATGCACGGACGTTCTACTAGTGTGGATAAAACTTTTCCAACTGCCGCAATACGTGGCGCCCCTGTTTTGGTTTGGTTATCCAGCTGAACACGAGAAGGCAGCAAAGAACGGAGTCACCGACATGTGGACAAAATGGCGGTGGGACCCAAATGTCTGCTTCCGTGGCATGGATCTGACGGAGGTTCTGCGTGCGCGCAACGAGCCACCACCGCGTCCGATCTGGCACTCGTCGTCGTCTCCCTTGCTCGGTTCCTCCTCTACAAACCTATCTCCGCCCGTCCGCCGCCGCCGCCGCCGCGAAACCCTAGACCGCCGCGAGCGAGCGTGAGCTCCATTAGCGAGTGTCATACAACATGGATTGCGGCACGGCCTCGCTCGGCGCCTTGCTCGCCGCCGCGCCGCTCCCCAGCCAGCGGCCCCGGCTGCTGCTCTTCTCGCCGCCGCCGTCGACGCTGTCCATTCAGGTCCTTGTTCAGATCTCGCCGGCGTTCTCCTGCACGGGCCGATACGGCCTTCTGTTGTAAGATTCTTAGAGAGCAGAGCTAATCAGCATGTGCTGATGTGCGATTTGATGGGAAAGTTGGGATTAAAAACCTTTTTTTTTCTCTTTGGAAAGGATTTCTGAAAGTTGAACATTGGAAAATGCAAGGAACCGTCGTTGTTTCTTGTGTTGATGTGTATTGAATTGAATAATCTAATGTGTGGTACTTTATTGTCGTTGATGCAGATTCGGAATCGACTTTATTCGATGTCACTGCTTCGGCTCCGAAAGGCCCGAGGCATGGGAAGATGCGAGGCTTCTCTAGCAAGTAACTACACGTATGTGATTTCCACTGTGAACTGCATCGCATGCCTTGTTAGACTGTACCACTGCCATGCAGCGCACGCCAATTTGCTTGTGCTAATCTGCTAGATTGTCTGTGGCAATGTGTTGGTCGTGTCAAAATAGTTCTGATGGGAATCTCGTGGCTTGGCAGGCAGACATCAGAGTTTGCTGATTTGGATTGGGAGAACCTTGGTTTTGGACTCGTGCAAACTGACTATATGTATACTACAAAATGTGGGCCAGATGGGAACTTTGACAAGGGTGGAATGGTGCCGTTTGGGCCAATAGAAATGAACCCAGCATCCGGAGTCCTGAATTATGGACAGGTTTGTATGGGAGGTAGAAACTCCTTTATTCGTGTCTCTGGCAGACTGTAGTAATGTTCTGAAGGCCTAAATCTTCTTGTTCTGAAATTGTATTGGTTATGATTTGTAGGGGTTGTTCGAAGGCCTAAAGGCGTATAGAAAAACTGATGGCTCCATCCTGTTGTTTCGCCCAATGGAAAATGCAATGAGGATGCAAACTGGTGCCGAGAGGATGTGCATGCCTGCACCTCCTGTCGAGCAATTTGTGGATGCAGTAAAACAAACCGTTTTAGCAAACAAGAGATGGGTCAGTCATCTATCTAAAATGTTGGGTCATTGCCATAGTGCCATGTCATTGTTTATGTGGGCGATTTGATCATTTGCCAAATATCTTATGCATCCAGGTGCCTCCTACCGGTAAAGGTTCTTTGTACATTAGGCCTCTACTCGTGGGAAGTGGGGCTGTTCTTGGTCTCGCACCTGCTCCTGAGTACACATTCCTTATTTTTGCCTCCCCTGTTGGGAACTACTTCAAGGTTTGCATCAAAAGCTTGAACTTCTTTGTCCACTACTTTCATGAGATATTTTTCCCCAAATAAAAATAATAATTGGGCTATATACATTGTTGTACTTTCCACTTTGCATGGCAACATATTTCAGACTAGAAATTATGTAGCGACTATAATTACATTTATTTGTAGTACTGTTTTTGCCTTTTTGATTGATGATACACTAATCATGAATCAGATGTGGAATTCCAACTCATTTATGTACGATTGTTCCCGTTTAGTTTTTTCAGTGCCCATTCAATTTTTTCAGTGATATCTGCAGGAAGGATTAGCGCCAATAAATTTGATAGTTGAAGACAAGTTTCATCGGGCCACCCCTGGTGGAACTGGAGGTGTTAAGACCATTGGGAATTATGCCTCGGTAATTATGCTGTTAACTTTAGGTCCATTGTTTATGATTTGTTGGCTTGAATCGACAACAACTTTGCGATGCAAGTTTGTACCTACAGGAATTTGACTTTGCATCTTGAATTTCTGATATTTATGTTTCTGACGTCTTGATTTGTTTTTATTTCTATTTTTATTTGATGATTTGGGGCTTTCAGTGTTTAAAGTTCAAAATACAAAAGAACAATACCATGTTCTGATTGAAATAGGCTATGCCATCAGTGCAATTATTTTATTGCTGTTAAATCTGATATGACAAAGCTTAAGCATAGCATACACTTGAAAAGTTAAAATGGAATAAGGTCATTGGAGATATTTTTCAAAGTGGAATACTGTAACATAGATAATTATACCGTGCATCTTTAACCTTTAAATCTCTCGTAGTCACTTCTACAGTTATTATTTTGTAGTAGAATTCACACACATATTGAATTCTTCTGCTGGGACTTCAAATACAACATTTTCTACTTAGCTTTTAGAAAAAATGTTGATGGATTGAATACATATTGTAATTGGAAAGCCTATGTGTTATAATGGTAAAGCCTATTTGTTATGATTGTGAATGCTCATTTATCCTCAAGTCAACTATCTTCCGGTTGTTTAAATTGTGGTCAAAGCCTATAGAATATAGATGCGATGGGTTATAAGGCTGGAATGGCCAGTCTATTCACTAGCTGAAATCCGTAATCGTAAACATCTTATGCTATCTTCTCTGCTAAAAGGTTCTGCTAATTGTGTTGAACTTGTGTATTCATGGCTTCTTCATTATCAGTATGTGTCCTTTATGTTGCATAGGTCTTGATGGCACAGAAGATTGCAAAGGAGAAAGGTTATACTGATGTTCTCTACTTGGATGCTGTTGAGAAAAGGTATCTTGAAGAAGTATCTTCATGTAATATTTTTGTTGTGAAGGTAAGACATCGCTGTCACTGTCAGACATGCTTGCTATTTTGGATAAAAATAATCTTCAATCAGTTCAGGTAACACTGCTTAATTCTGAAAGCTACTACTGTGGTTAGATGTCTGGATATCCTAGTACCATCTTCACTCGAACTTAACATATTTTGCTTAAAGGGCACATTTGTCTTTTGTACGTAAAAGGAAAAAAGGTGAAAACTAAATTATATGCGGAATTATTAAACTGGAGTAGATATCTTGATTTCAAAATACTTTTGGCTCTAAGCACATGTGCCTGCCATATCAGCTATGGAAACCAAAACATTATGGTTTTTATGAGCTCGTGGTTGATAGCAACATCCATTAGCACGGCCCTTCCACTTACGGAATGTTAGCTGATAAAGGAATAAATTTCATACCTTTGAACAGATTACTTTGTGGAATCCGTCAACAGATCAGCATTATTTCATAGATAACGATTTGGATATCCTAGTAATATAGCAGCATCATGACTGTTCCTTAAGATATAGCACCATCTGACTGATCTACGCCTGTTATGTTTGGCATGGTTCTCTACCTATCACCTTGGTTTCTTATAAATGTTGCAGAACAATGCCATCATCAGAATGATGAGACTAATTACAAACAGTTATTTTAGCACAATTCATGTCTATTTTATGCATGTCGTTTGTAGCTTTGATCATGTTTCTTTTCTTGCTATTTGGACCAGGGCAATGTTATTTCAACTCCAGCAATAAAAGGAACAATATTGCCGGGCATCACAAGGAAAAGTATAATTGATGTTGCTCTGAGCAAAGGCTTCCAGGTATTATTTGTTAATCCTATGAATCGAAAGTCGAGATCGTTATGTTGCCGATCAGTTTGTCTAGATAGTTTCCTGTGATTGGCAGTTAACTATAGCATTGTGTGATGAATAGTGAGCATATTTAAGTGTGCTAGGTAGTGGTAAACTGGTAATTGCTTTTGTATCCCAATCTCCAGGATCCCTTTGTTTATAATTTTTAAAGTGCCTTTGCAAGTTTTAAATTATTCCAATAAAACCAGCTGTATATTGGAGGAGGATTCACTATGAATCTACAAAAATCGTGAAAAAAACATCTATTTGTGCGATGCACGAAGAAGCAAACGGTAGCACTGCTATTTGCTATTTTAGATCACCATATTTATCTTTTTGTGCAGTGCATTTCTCCTTAAGATTCATAAATCCACGGTACGTTTTAACATCTATATGTGGAGATACTATTTTTAGCTTGTAAATGCACTTTGTGAAAATTTCAAAATAAATGATCACTGGGGTTTAGGAGCCAAAAATCCGCCCTCGTTAGGAACATCCATGTTTTTTTAATCGTATTCCTCAATTCTTCACCTTCCGTTATGAATGAATATTAACAGCGGACATTTTTCTTGTACGAATAATACATTTGTGAAAATATAGTTCATTTCTCCTAGCGGCGTGGATCCAAGTAGAAGAAGCAAAATACTGTTCTGAAACTGCTACTGAAAATATCTGAAAGCATGTTGTCAAATTCTGTTTAACATTTTTGCATGTATTTGGTTTTTGGAAGGTCGAGGAGCGGCTTGTGTCGGTGGATGAGTTGCTCGATGCCGACGAAGTGTTCTGCACAGGGACCGCCGTCGTAGTGTCTCCCGTAGGTAGCATTACATATCAAGGGAAAAGGTAAAACTACCTCTGTTTGTTCCTTGAGAGCTGAGCTCCTAGCTGAAACGTGTGCATCCTTAGATCAAAATCCAACTTGTCTCTCGAACGAACTCGGATATTCATTCCTCCACGGTAGCACACGAGATCTGATGCCCATTCACTGGCTTGTGCTTTGCAGGATAGAGTATGCTGGCAAGCAAGGAGTCGGCGCGGTTTCTCGGCAACTGTACACCTCGCTAACAAGCCTCCAGATGGGCCAGGTGGAGGACCCCATGGGCTGGACCGTGCAACTGAACTAACCAACAATGTTTGCCTGCCATCGCCGCGCCGATGGGTTCATCATGTTGTTGGCCTAGACTAATAAAACATGATGTGTGATGGGGTTGCAAGGTCTTGTGTATCTTCAGTCAGTTTTGTAGGCCCTGCCTAAGTGGCGTCCCAGTGTGCATCTGTAGATGCTGGCGCATAAGATTGCGCAGCCTCTCCGCGAATGCGCCTTTTTTGAGGTTTATCAATGTTTTTGAACTGGAAACCGTAGCCTTTGTGGTGACTAGTGAGCAATGTAAAGTAGGATAAATCCTTATACTTTCCATATCGGGTTTCTTGCTTTTTTTTTTTGGAGGACATTGGAGTAGCTTGGCTTGTGATAATAATAAGAATAAGAGCTTGGTTTGCCGCGGTCGTATGATGTACTGCTCCTTGCCGTAATAAAAGAGCTCAAGGAGAAACACGACCTTGTCGAAAAACCAAGCTGGCGAATGTTGCACAATGGCTGGCACTCTATCACTGCCCCTTCATATAGCTAGGCTGTCACGTTTGTGCTGGACGGACCTGGCGGTTGGCATCACAAACGGTCGCTACGAGTCCACAGTTCGTGTGCCCACCCTGCGTTCTAAGAGGAAATGCTATAGACTGTTACTCCTTTTGTTCCTAAATACTACTCCCTCCGTTTTAAATTACTCGTCACATAAATGGATGTATCTAGAATTAAAATACACCTAGATACATCCATATCCGCGACAAATAATTCGGAACGGAGGGAGTAGTATAAGTCTTTGAAAAGATTCCACTATGAACTACTCCCTTCGTTCCTAAATATTTGTCTTTCTAAACATTTCAAATGACTACTACATATAAATGTATGTAGACATATTTTAGAGTGTAGATTCACTCATTTTGCTCCGTATGTAGTCACTTGTTGAAATGTCTAGAAAGACAAGTATTTAGGGACGGAGGGAGCACATATGAAGCAAAATGAGCGAATCTACACTCTAAAATGCATCTACATACATCTATATATGATATATAGTGAAATCTCTACAAAGACTTATAAGTAGTTGTTTGCATCGATACCAGGGGGGCAATATCCATCTGGACCGTACGTTCATCACGGGAGGCGACGTAGCTAGCACGTAGTACACGGCCATCATCATCATCATCACCATCATGCCAAATGCTTACCGAATCGACAGCGACTTTTGCCTACGTGCACTGCAAACGCGCTTGTCGTACTACTCCACCCTCTAGCTCGGTGTTAGCCAGTGCAGGGTCCACCGACGCCCGGCTTAACACCAACATTACGCGCTGCATTTTGCTTTGTCAACCACGTACCCTTTTTTTTTAACACAGTACAGACGCAAACGCTCATATAAACACGTATACACTCACCTTTATGAACGCACACACGCACATCTTACCCTTATGAGCACCTCCGAAAGACTGAGCCGACATATCATCTTGAGATTTATCGAAGTCACCATAGACGCCTCGTAGTCGACGGGAACGTCTTCTTCCACTGAAAGCGTATCGCCGGAATTCCTGAAATAAATACAGAATAAATGCGAGCACCAGGATTTGAACCCTGATGGGTTGGGAATACCACTGTCCACCTAACCATCTCAACCAGAGGTTGGTTCGCTAGGTACCGCTTTGTTAGTTTGAAGATCCTACCCAACTCGACGACTGAGCAGTATGCACCAATCTCTGATTTTTTTGGTTTCAAGATCCTACCAGACTTGACGACTGAGCAGTATGTGCGTCTGCGTTCCAAAGATCCAATTTAAACAGCCGGAAGAGACAGGTGCAGTTAAGATCCTACCCAACAACATGTCAAGAAAAAAAAATGTATGCACTCCACTTCCGCCACCTCTAGTACTAGATCTGAGTCCGATCCATCCAGTGACATAAAGGGCTGAAATAGGTTGCCCGATTTGGGTAGGTGCAGATCGGGAATAATATCCATCCCATCCCAAGCGGCTCAGCTGTACCTGTACGTACACGGGGACAGTACAGTACTCCCACAGTGGTAGTACTACCTAGGCCAATGCCGCACTAAATTTCGTCGACGCGTCCGGCGTTCGTTTTGCATAATGGATGGAAGCCCAAAAACTCCCAAGGCGCACATGCCTGCATTATTACATAGTCGTTGCAAAAAGGTACTGTAATTTTAGAGGCCATCGGTGGAAAACAGAGGCTGCATTTTTCTGAATAGATCCTCATCCGTTAGTCAGTCCAACCTTCCGGCACCGATAACCATCTGGTACTACTAGTTAGTACTGTTATCTAGTAGCTACCTTTGGTAGAACCGAGGGCCGCACGGTTTTGTAGAAATCCCTTTTCACCCGCCAAAGAAAAAAGAATCACACGATTTTACAGCTGATGGTTGCACTTCCACCGGAGAATACCATGTTATTCCAGTGGAAAACCGTGAGATCCATTCCATCCACGAAAATGTCCATTTCAGGACAGGAGGAACAAATGGCGAACATGGCGTCTTCAAAGAGACACCACTCGGGATCGGACGATGACATCGCGCAAGGCAAGGCAAACCAAACGGAACACGGCGAGGCGAGGCGAGGCCAAAAGGTTGCCATCTGACTCAGCACTCTCGCTGATCAAGTGGGTTTAGGGCTCTCGCTGTCGTGCAACGCAAGGTAGGTCACTCTCGCTGTCGTGCAACGCAAGGTAGGGGTAGCATTAGGGGAAGGAAACTAACCAAGTGTCAAGTCCCTGGCCTAGACCTAACGACCCCCTCCCTGTTGCAACAGTGGGTCTGTGCGTTCCTCCGCTACTGCCTACTGGCAGCTGGGCCTGGCTCTTTTCTGAATCAGACTGCTGGTGTAAAGTTCACTGCTTGCCAGGCCCACCCGGATAGATCCCATCTCAACCACTACCTCCTGTCTCTAGCCAGTGCCAGTTGAATAACAAACCGCATATTGGTTCTTGGGAAATGAGCGCTGTTTTTTATTTCTGTTCTGCAAAGGAGGATGAGCTGCCCCGTGTGATAGGATCAACTGGCCTTGGGACATACCCAATAAGGCCCTGTTCGCTACGTACGAAAACCGAAGAAAAACCACTGGAAACTTATTCCTATGGAATCGTCACAGGAAACCCCGTTCGGTACAAAGGAACGCGTCCTTTCCAATCCGGTGGAAAGTCCCATGAACCAGCGTTTTCAAAGGAAAAAAAGAATCTACCCAAAGCGCTTGTTTACGCGTATGCCCGAGGAATGGAAGAGAAAAGCTGCGGCAAGGCATGCAACTGGACCCACACTGTATTTGATCTGTGTACAATTTGGTCCCACACGCACAGGAATTGAACTGTGGTTGATCTTTTTTAATATTTAAAATATACTGACGGGACCCACATCGATTGATTTCCTATGGTCACTTTTCCTCTGTCTCGAACACCAACTCTGCATGCAGGTGCTTCAATTTTCTTTCCTATGCTTTGCAGCTGCATTCCTCTCCATTTTCAGCATTTATCTCCAATACTATGTTTTCCCTTCCTTTGACCTGAACAGGCCCTAAGTTCATTTTTTTTAAACAAAGTAGTTCATAAATATAAATTGTTTTGGATATTTTTTAAATGGACTACACGCGAACCGAAATGAGTGAAAAAACACAGTAAAACATATTCATATAGATTTTTAGGACATCTTATATTTTATTTTATTTTTTGCGGGTAGAACATCTTATATTTGTGAACAAAGGGACTATTCCCAAGCTATGGTCCAGTAATGCTAGCTTTCTAGGGCTTAACTGGGCGTGTTGTTCTTCTATTTACATGTAAATTATGGACAATAGATTAAGATCAAGTTGATGTGAAACATAACTAGTCTTTGCAATAATACGATATCAAGAGCTTATCGATATAACGAGGATGCACACAACCAACAATCACAAAAAACAAGAAAAACAAAATGGCATGACCTCAACATGTATGCCGAAGCAATCAACAAGACACAATAGCAAAACCCCAACATCAATCACCCTTGTTGGCGGAAGGTTCTCCAAAGCCACGCTTCCAGGAAGAGAAAGGCATCTGAACATCGGCGTCGCGACATCCTACCTTCAACATGGATTTTGCCAATGTAAAGCAAGTTTGATCCGTTTTCAAGGCAACGGCTTCAACATGAAAACAAAATAACTAATCGAAATTAGGTCTAGAGTTCACCAAACTCTAGAACCGATACTCAAGGAGCAACAACAAAACGAAGTCACCATATATTGCGGCCCCACTCGCCGAGATAATATTGTCGCAACTCCCCGATTGACAACGCAAAACGTTTGTACAGCCTTAAGCATCTTCCCAGTCGAAACGCCTCTGAAGAGCGTTCTTAAATTCTCTCTCTTATGGGTCTAGTTGGTTCTCATGATTCCCAAAGCATGTTTGGAATAGCGTGAGATGTTGAAACCTACAAGAATTGAAAGCACAAGAATTCATAATAGAAACCATTTGGTTGCATTGTAGAAAAATGCAGGAGTTTTGATACATCGTCAGGTGCATGGTATAATTATCATAGAAAAATTCATGAGGTTCACCTTAATAAATATTTTCTCTGAAATTGCATGCAAAATGATCACAGGAGTATTTCCTACGGTTTACAATCCTACAAAACCAAACAAGCATTCCTTAAAGAATTCCATGGAATCTCATCAAACCAAACTGTTCCATACAACCCTAAACCCCGATACATCTTGCCTCACCATATAAAGTCATCAACTTAAGATTTGAACATGCCAAAGCGGTACTCCCTCCTTTCCATGATGTAAGACATTTTTTGGCACCACATCAATGCCAAAAAACGTCTTACATTATAGGGCAGATGGGGTGTTATTCAAAATGAATTTTGTCTAGATAGTACTCTGGAGGCAATTCCTGTAGCTCGTACGCTCCAAAAGAAATTCTGCAAACACATTATTGTAACAAGATGGCTAAAGTGAAGCACACCACATGACTGACCAGCAGTTTGATTGATTGCTAGTAGCGCCGGCAAAACAAAGAAACAGTGTTTAAATGGTCTGTGCATAAACTACACAACTGCTGGTGAGGATTGGAGTGGGGCAGCACCTCTTTTCTTTCCGGGGAATAAAAAGCCGGCGGCCTGAGACAGCTGATAGGTAACAAACCATCACCGTCGGCATCGTTATCCGATAACCATGACGGTATCCCTCACGCGTGTGGTCGGGTTGGGTTGGGTTGGGTTGCAAGCACATGTTTACTCCGTTTGTATATTTTGGATTAATTTCCAGGTCGAAAATCGCCTTCTTGGTTAATGCACCCTGCACAATCCCCTCTTTTTTAAGACCACTCTGTCCAATACTCTACTAGTACCTCATATACTAGTGCAACTCAAATAATACTACTAGTGCAGTGGAGAGAGAAGCGAGCTACCAGATCAGAGCGCCTCCAGCTTGCTTGCGGGCGTCGCCTACCTCCACTCCGCTTTTTCTCCGAGGGAGAAAATGCTGGCGCACTCGCCGAAAGTGGCATGTGGTGGGCGGCCTGCTACCGTGCCGTAGCCCCGCCCCCCGCCCCCCGCCCGGTGCGCTCCCTCCCATCCACACCGTCCCGTTCCACTCCATTCTTTTCCTTTCCACCAAGGAAGCAACCAGAGCGACGGAGCCGACGCTGACCACCCTCACCAGGGGTAGCTTGGGTTGGGCGAGCTGATTCCCGCTCCACGGAAAAAGAAAAGAAAAGAAAACAAGAGCAAAGCAGCCTCCGCCGATTCCTTTCTTCCCCGCCCGCCCAAAGCCAGAGGATGGGCGACAGCGCAGGGCCGACCCAGACCCGGGCGACGCTGTGAGGATCGATTCTCCAGGTGGCTGTTTTTCTTTCTTTTCTTTCTATGCGGGAGGAGACTGGAGAGAAGAGGCCGGAGAGAGAAGGGGAAAGCGGCCGGCTGCTGAGGCTTCCACCCGGTCGTGATCTGTGATTCATTCGTCAGGTAGGTTCCCCGTGATCTCTCTTGGACGGATGGGTGGGTGGGTGTGTTCGTTGGTTGGGATCTGCGGCGTTTTCTGTTGGTGGGGATTCGTTTTGGTTGTTCGGGTTCATTTCCCCTCTTGTTTTAAGTTTTAACCAATTCACAGTCTGGTGAGTTCTCATGCTTGCAACTAAGATAGGAGCTTGTCAGATAGTATACTCTTGTTGAGCAGCTGCTAATTAGCTGGATTTGTTCATCAAAGTGGCTTTTTTATCAGGAACTTCCATTTGCTTCGTTAAGATTTACTCACTGTACTAGTTTGATTGATTATTGGGTTCATCAGATATCTGCCAATCTCCCTTGTTTTGCGGCCGAACAGTCCCAGTTCTACTCATCTTGTCTTCAGAGTTCAGAGAGATATCATTCCTTCCCCATTGAAAATCCGGCTGCTAACTTGTGTTGATCTACCTACGTGCAGTGACCCAAGAGATTATTAACTGTACGAAACAGTACAAGACACAAGAAACAACAGATTGTTCCAAAATGGGGAAGCGAAGCAACAGGCGGTCCGCGGCGCAAGACGATACCAATGTCGGCTGCGTCTGGGGCCTAATGCGCATGGTCTATTTTCGCCGCGACCCCAGATTCTTGATGGACGCGAAGCAGGCCGGCGGGAGACATAAGCTCCGGGAGATCACAGGTAAAAATAAAATCATCTCTTTTACTCATCACAGGCTCACTGCTGCTACCAAATTCAGATGGTTCAAGTTGCTTTTGAATTTCAGGTGCTGTCGCTTATCCAGTAAAGTTACTAGTTTTATACGAAAACCACACAACGATTTTGCGCAGTGTTATAAGAAAATCATAAGAGATGCTGATACTGTCAGTTCGTTGATCATCTTGCTCGGTTGCTTTCACTGGCTTGTTTCACATAATTATGCTTACAGTTTAGAAGTGCAACCTCTGTGGCTGGATGAGTTTGTTTTGTCATTCCTTGCCCTACTTTTAGGTTGAGTTAAAGAAGATCGGTCACTGCATCTGATGCCCAATCTAGAACTAGTAAATGATGAATGTTTAAGATAGTTCGGCAATTGAATGTGCAGCGTGGATTTTCTCTTGACTTGTTATGCTATTGCACAATATTCTGATGATGGACACTATATTTCTTTTTCAGACGGAAGGGACTTGGGGAAAAGGCCTAGGGATTTTGAGGAAATAGAAAAAGATGATGTAAGTTAACGAAACCAAGAAAATTAAGGTCTCAGGAGTAAATCCGCTTTCATATTTCATTGACTACCGTGTGTGAATGAAACCATTATTTTTCAAATCTGCAAGTATCATGGATCCATACAGAAACATTGGTTTTCCTAAAACGGTTCTATTTTACTTTCTCTGTTTTTCAGAACATAGAAAACGGCCCTTTGCAGCAACCAACCGTCAAAAAACTTATGGAGGATGAATTGGGGCGTGTGAATCTTTTGAGGACAGTTCCAAACAACGAGGTTCAGAGAAGATTAGCTGATCTGGGAAATGACCTATCTCTTGATAGAAATTCAGAGCATACAAATAACACAACAGGAACTTTAAATGACAGCACGGATATCTCCGTGTCTCGTTTATCTGGATCAGTGGATTCTGAGGGTTCCAAGAGCTTGAACCACAGTGAATATGACCTCGAATCTGTCTTGGCAAGCTTCTTAGGTGAGATTTATAGGTGCCACAATGAATGTCCACATGATGATTGCAAGAGTAGCAGTGAATTGTGTCCTTCACTGAAGTCCCTAATCCATAAGAAGCTTAATGACTTAAGCAATCTTCAATCCAATATTGATTGTGAACAACCTCAAGAGAGCAAGGGAGAAAAGCTACTGGGTGGTAATGGCATTTCTAGCAGCAGGACAGTTCAGTCCAAGGAATTCAAGGATGCACTGGAGATACTGGGTTCAAACAAGGAACTTTTCCTGAAGGTGCTTCAGAAGCCTAATTCACATATGTTGGACAATATCAGAAACCACCAAAACATTAGATTGACAACCAAGTTAGAGCCCAATAAAAATCTTGGAGAAACTAATTTTGTTGAAGAGACAAGGGGCTCAAATCATGACTTGTCTGCACCGGCACAGGCTAAGGAGAGCAAACATATGTTCTTCTGGAGGAAAGACAAGTCAAAAATAAAGCAGACGCTGCCAGAAGGAATCAACGGATCTCAGCCTGTTAGCAAAATAGTTATTCTGAGGCCAAATCCACGAAAAGGAATTGATCAGACGGTGACAAGCAGTGCAAGATATTTACATCAGGAACCTAGTACCTCTCAAACTCCAGAGTACAGTGGGAGGGAAAGTTCGAAATTTTCAATCAAAGAAGTTAGGAGGAGATTCAGAATTGTGACCGGTGAGACAAGAAGAGAAAGAAATGCAGCACCTGCAGATGACCTTCAAAGAGTCTCACGTTGGCATTCCATGATTGCAACTAAGAAGGGTTCAGGGCATCACACGCAAGGGAGCTTGGCAGACAAATCTGCATCAAGTTTTAAGAACGACATCGCCAGACCTTCAACCAGCAGCAAGCAAAAGCAACAAAATGGCAGCGAGACTGAAATTAGTGGGCGTATAGTAGCTCCACAAGATGGTTCTATCTTCTACAAGGAGGCTAAGAAGCATTTAACGGATATGCTAAAGGATAATAATGTGTCTGGCAACCATCCAACAGCCCAGTCCTCAAAATCCTTGGAAGGAATGCTTTTGCTCCCTCACTGCGATGTGTCTTCTCCTAGGAGTAGCCCTAGTGGAAAACGCCGCACTGATCTCTCACCTGAAGAGACAGACTCTTGCCTTGTACCCATGGTTGACAGTGAAGAATCCACACAAGAGAGGAGTCAATCATGGGACGACTCTCGGAGCAGCACTGCACATTGTACTAGTGTAGCAGTTGATGATCAGGTGGTTGCTCAGGACAAATGTAGCATGAAAGAAGAACCACAAGAAGGTAACCATCTATAGTTGCATGAATCATCAGGGTGAACTGAGTGCTACATTTTTTTATCTTCAAACAGAAATAACTCTAGAATCTTGTGCAGGACAACGAGATGTTACTGATGTAGCAGACGCCATATCTATTGAAGGAATTGGCAAAATAGACTGTTCTGAAATCGTCTGCATCCCAGAAGAACTATGCAGAGATAGCCCGCGGCCAGTAAGCTCCCAGCACTGTTCATGTTTTCGTTGCGATATCATATGTTAACACAGCATGTTTCATTTATAGGATATGTTAGAGGAAGCAGAGCAAGGAAAAGAACCTGTTCAAATCTTGTTGAGCTATCCTGAAAGCATTGTTGAATTGGAGCAGCAAGAACCAGGAACACCTGAACCAAGAGCATCAACCAAATTTATCTCAGATTGTTCCCCCGAGTTAAGCCATGACAAACAAGAACAGCCCAGTCCTATATCTGTTCTTGATTCATTCTATGAAGATGTTGCAGATCCTGAATGCGAAAACATTAAACAATGTGAGTGAGCCCAATTTACATAAATAGATGCAACCTATTTTTTTTACATTTTCCCAGTAAAAAAATAATCTGTTCAAATAGATCTGCATGACTTAACCCGTTTGTGACATACAGGTGATCTGCATGAAGAATTGCGCGGAGCCCTGTACTTCCCAGATAACGAATCAGATCTAAAGGTCTTTTGGGAGGACAAGAGCGTCCGGTTAGATTATATAAAGTTGGTTTTGGAGCTCTCAGAATTATGTGCTGAACAGAATTTAGAGGTATGGTATCTGGAGGATGAATTAATCAGCCCTTGCCTGTTGGAAGAACTACCGAATCAAGGTGATCAAATGGACGATCTGAAAATTCTGTTTGACTGTATCTGCGAAGCTCTAACAGAGATCCAGGAGAGATATTTTAGACTCTCTTCTTGGTTGTCGTTTCTCAAACACGACATACGGGCACCTCCAATGGGAGAAGACCTTGTCGCAGAAGTTGACAAATATGTTGACGATTACCTCCGACATAGTTTTCAAAGTACATTAGATCATACAATAAAAAAGGATTTCGAAGTTCGGACATGGATGGACATTCGGTCGAAGACTGAAGGTATCGTTGTGGAGATATGGGAGTTTGTGTTAGAGGAACTTATCGATGAGGCTGTTTTTGATTTGTGGATTTGAAGCTCTGATCAGGTCCCCTGTCGGTGGTGCTTTGTGAGGGGTATGTACACTAGGTATAACTGTAGAGGTTTTCATGCTGACAATAACACCATTTTACGTGGCAGAATAACACGGGCTGTTTTGTTTGGCCCGTTCGAGTAAAGTAATGAGAGTGTGAACTTCGACGGCGTTTTGCTCGTCGAAGTGTGTATAACTGCAGCGGAAGAAACTTCTCTGATGCATGACAGCGGAAGTTTCGACCTGCAAACCTCCCAGCCGTGCAGCTTGTCTAGACTAGATGAAGTTTGGGTAACTGTCACAGCCATGCCTCTTGGACAGCTAAAATGCACAGCAGTCTGAAAGGCTTTGCGGATTTTCCTCTTGTACATTGTGATCAGAGGTGATCACACATGTATATTGTTTTTTTCCTTTTCTTTGTGTTTGTGTGTACATGTGTAATAGTTTTTCGAGAATCACACATGTGTAACAGTTACCATAATATATGACAGATCAAATGCTACTACATGGTCTTCATTTTCCGAAATATCAGTGTATTCTAAGTTAAGTTAGACAACTCCTTGTTTCCTTGGATAAACATGCGCTCTACCTGTATTTGCTGTTAATAAAAGTAGATGTCAACTACTTCCTCTGTCTCAAAATATAAGACGTCGTGTGTGTATGAAGTGCAGTGCATTTGATCACCAACTTTCAAATGTTATTGTCGCAGTAAATTCAACTTTCTCTAAGGTTTATAGACGGTCATGAATGAATGTGATTATTTATTTCTTGTTAAGTTGGATGTCCCAGTCCTAACTCTGATATATAACAAGTTTTTTGACATTCCTAGCTACCAGGCATCGCACTTGGTCCTTAACTTTACCAAGATCGATGAGCAAGAAAGGGGTAAAACACACACACTGTTTTGTTGGTCAGGCACAACCTGAAAATCAGATGAAAAAGCCAAAAAATATCTTACAGGACACACACTGTTGGTCAGACAAACTCTGCATATTCTCTTTGCAAGATATATAAACCTTGCAAATCCTTGACTACGTCAGTAGTAGAAATCTCACGGTACAAAAGTTACCGTGAGATCATCATCCTAACCTACGCCGTTTCCCATCACAGAGAGCTGGGAACAAGGCTCGAAAGTAAGTACATTTTGCTCTTATGTAAGAGCGTTCGTTCGTTCGTTCTCTCGACGAATCCGTCCGTCAGGTTTGGTCCGTCGCTCACTGTTCATTTCCTGGCAGCCTTGTCGGCAAAAAGAACCTCGTCCGTCCACGACACGATGTTGAACGCCAGGCTCTCCAGCACCCTCGAGTAGCTCTCCAGGATCGCCTGCCCAACATCCTACACAAGAAATAACATCCATCTCACCCCATCAGAAAACAGCATTCCATCTTCATCAAGATTCAAGTGTGTGATGAACTGATGATCATTCAAGTTCAGATAAATGTATCTTGGTGTCAAATTCAGATGATGCAGATATGGGATGCTGTTGTTGATTCGATTGGCTACCTTGTTGAACTGGATCTTGCTGGTGTCGAGGGTGGTCTGGGAGAGGCCGGGGAAGCGGTGCTTGATGCAGAGGAGGAGGCTCTCGGCCCTGCCGGCCAGCGCCACGTTCTTGCCGCCCTCGCCGCCGTCGTCGGCGGCCGCGGCGAGCTCCTTGACCCGGCTCCACTGCGCCGACCTCCCGACGCCGTGGCTCGCCGTCGCCTTGCGCCGCCACACGTACATGGCCGCCTCCACCCGGTCGGCCAGCGCCAGCGCCTCGTGCTCCGACGACACGTCCACGCAGTCCAGGAGGTAGTCCGGCGAGAACTTGTCGGAGCTGTGCATGGCGCGGTACACCGCGTCCCCCACGCTCGCCTTGCCGCTCTTCGGGAGCAGCGCCATGAACGACTCCGGCACCTCCATGTCGCTCAGCACGCCGCTGTTGATGGCCACGGCCGCCTTGTGGATCTGGTTCGCGCAGTCGCGCCTCTGCCGGAGCTCCTTGCGCGCCTTCACGGACAGCCCGCCCTCCGGGACGCACGGCACCGGCACCCACCACTTGTCCTCGTTCCGGTGGGCCGTCGTCGTAGACCGCCGGAACGACGACGACGGCGAGGACGACGAGGTCACCGACCCGAACGACCTCGTCCCGGCGTCCGCGTACCAGAACTCCGCCTTCTGGAAGCTGTCCATGATCTCCTGCGCATGTCAACGACACATTTCGTTGGCACTGGTCAGAATTCAGAACAAAGAAAGATCATCACCTCGTCGTCGGAAGAAAGATCATCTACTACTTACGATGAGAATGGCGTCGAGCTTCTCGAGGGCGGGGAGGTTGATGTAGATGTCGGATCTTGGCCTGGTGGCCATGACCTCGACGCGGGTGCCGTCGGAGAGCGGCTGCGTGGAGGGGTAGAACTCGACGATGTAGTCGCAGACGGCGAGGAGGCAGTCCATCTCCCTCCTCCACATGGCCTTCTTCCCCGCCGGCAGCGGCTCCAGCTTGTGGCAGTTCCCGAAGACCGTGGCGTAGAGGTTGGTGATGGCGTTGGAGATGGCGACGGCGGTGCAGACGCCCTTGCCGCCGCCGGACATGTCCTCGCCCAGCAGCAGCTTGGAGAACCGCTCCTTGACCAGGTCCAGCTCGTCCTCGGCGGAGCGGCGGTCGAGCACGTCGGCGCGGGGCTTCATGCTGAGCCGGCTGAGCGCGGCGGCGGGGGAGCCGCGGCCGCCGATGAGCTTGGACACGGCGGCCGTCCCGAAGGGCCCGCTGTGGTCAACGCTGCGGTCCGAGAAGGTGGACACGTCCGAGGCGGTGCGGCTGAAGTCCACCGTGTCGTGCAGGCTCGGCGCCGTGGACGACGACGAGCAGCACTGCGCCTCCGCCTCGGAGCTCTCGTCGGACACCGAGGTCGACGGGCTGTTGCTGCTATCCGCCATGGCAGCGGTTGGTTCTTGGCTTCCTTCCTTCCTTCCTTCGTGTACTACACCTGCTTTATAAGGAAAGGGTCCCGGTGAATTCTCGCGAATGGCGCGACAAATCCATCGAAATGGGAGCACAGGACAAGATTTGAACTCCTGTGCGTTAACACAAAATTTAAGCGCATTTCCCGAAATTTGAGCGATTCATTCTTGTTTTTTACATCTTGATTTGCTGCTTTTTAGACGATGGCTACTTCTGATGAGCATGCCATGCAGATCGCAAGAAAGTAGGCATGAAATGCTTTTGCTTTTGAATCTTCTTTAGATGCATGGGAAGAAAACAAGCACGGCTTTTCGTAATTCCACCACACATTCTTCTTGGCTGCTGGATGCAAATCAAAGGAATCAAATGGGAAGGGAAAGCAAATTAGTACCTTTTGTGCCGCTGATTTGATCCCTAAGCCAATGATCTGCTTGTCCTTGCCATATGCATTGGAGGAAGAAAAGCTCTTGTGTTCTCTCTAAGTGTTCCCTCTATCAGCTTTCTCTCTGCTCTGGCAGGTCTCCCTTTTCTCTCTCTCGACAATGGCAGATCACAGAGGGGAGAAGCGGCAATGTGGGCAATGGATGGTATGTTTTCCTTGGTCATGGAAAGTGGTCATGCCATAGGGAGGGATTAGGGATTTGTTTCCCTTATTTTATTGGTCGTGGGAAGGAAGTGTCTGTCTAAAGAAATCGGGGCAGGATTATGTTTGCGTGTATGAAATTAAGGGATAGTCAACCATGGTATTGGTGGGCTGGATCATTGCTAATCTTTGTGATGTAGTATAATATTCTGTATATTGGACATATAAAAGAAGAGGGGAAAATGACACAGGAATTTCCACTCCAAGCTGGCTTAGCATGCTTTCTAGTTACACATTTTAAGCATTATGCCATACAATGCATGTTTAAATGACACGGAAATATCACAGACAATCCATTGATTGAGAAAAGTGAACGAAAATACCTTGCAAACCTACAAAACTACAAATGGGCATTTTAGACACCGAGGCTCTATTTGGCATTGCAGTGGAAATCAATTTTCCACGTCGAGTTAATTGCACTTTGTATCCCTAAGTTTTACATTTGTGACATCAATGTCTCATTTAGCAGATTTTTCGCATTTCACTCCATTAAAGCAAATTTATGCCACATTTTACCCCATTTTAAGCAAACCTGTGCTAAAAATGTGAAAAATCTACTAAATAAGGTAACTGTTGTCACAAACGTGGAACTTAGGGGTAAAAGGTGAAGTCTTCCCTTCCACTCGCTTCACTTCATCGTCGTCCTCCTCCACCTCGCACCGTCGTTCGTCCCACTTCCCCTTCTTTCTCCTTCCATCTTCTAGGCCCCTCTTTGATGTTTGCGGCCGGTCACGCTGCAAGGCACGATTTCGGTGTGGGCTCTCTAGATTTTTCTTTCTTTCTAGAAGACAGAATGCACCACAACCACATCACATGTGTCACAAATGATTGGAGGACAGTAAGATTACCATGGCCTAACGGGCCGTGCAACAGAAGAGGGTGCTTGGGATTAGTTGGTCGCATTACAAATGATGGTGCACGTACGGCTAAGCTATAGCTAAGCGTTCACGATAGTATAATTTTAATCCAGTTAGGGCGGTGGTAGTAGTATAGTAGCAGTAGGGGCAGGTCGCTAATGCGGCGTGATCTATGCGTTGGAAGATGAAAATGTACATTTATTTGCGTCTAGCTGTAGTAGTGTCAACTTTGCGTGCAGAGTGGCCAAAGCTCCCTTCAACCCTTGCACGACGCAAACAGGTTTTCTCCCAAGCCGTGGCGTGATCATGGATCATGGATGGACGGTGCGGAGGTCAAGGACACGGTAGGTCTATTTTTTTTTTCTTATAGAAGAGACACATTTGAAGAAGAAACGAAGTAATCTTGTGATGAATTAATTAGATTTTCTTCTCGAGAATTGAATCAGCTGGCCGTTTAGCTCATCCCCAGTATCATGTACTCCCTCCGTCTTATAATGTATAAGACGTTTATTATGGAATGGAGGGAGTAGTATTTCTTAAAGAAATGTAAAGTTTTTCTTTTAGCACATAACAAAGGAAACTGCTCAAATACATGCACATACACTCATTCTTTATGAACGCACACACATATATCCTAACTCTATGAGCATCTCCATGATTGTAAGCTGACGCAACATTTGAGACTGATGAAGTTACCGGAGGCGCTTCGTATCAACGGAAACGCCTCCTCCCACTGAACGAATATTGCCGAAAGACTGAATAAATCCAGAAAAATGTGAGCACCAGTAAGTCTAGGACTTGAATTTTGGTGGGCTGGTTTCACTACAAAAAACCTAAGGGCATGTCCAACGTGGACCCTCAAAACGCCTGCATGCATCTGGACCAAGCTGCTCGGATGTAGTTTCTCAACCAAAGCGGACCCCTATTTGTCAGCGGAGTTGATGCTTGTTCGAGTCCCCGTAGACTGGACACAAACCGAGGGAGCTTTGCAGGAGTCCGGACAACCACCATGTAGGAATCTGACACCCCGGGCATACTCAAATCCCCATCCCGGTCACTTTTTCTTCCACTCTGCTCATGCTCTTCCCTTGCTTTGCATCCACACTCTCCTCGTCACCGAGTACCCTCCGCCCCTGCTGACGCCATCCATGGCGTATACCACACACAACTTTTTTTTGTTGAACTTCTTGTTATTTACTAGAGTAAGTATGATGGTGGGGTACTCGGTGACGGAGGATGAGTTGATATACAATGCATGGAAGCTTGTATCTGCAGACTTTGTAGGCATGAGGCAAGGGGGGTTGATGTGTTTGGCAAAACGTGCGGGCTTCGTTTCATGAGCAAAAGCACTTCACATACAATGACTTACACATGAGAAATGATCGGTGCAACACCATCTCCAACTCCCTCATGAACATTTGTGGTGCGGTTGCATGAGTGAAGACAATGTGGCCACTGAGCTCGTTAACCACGGAGACCGTAACTTTTGCTTTTTGTTGCAGTGAGTGGAAGGAGTTGTGCGGATTTTGACTCGAGTATCGTTGAATTTGAAATCGGTGAATTCGAGAAATTTGTTGAACATCTGGTTATCTCGGATATATATTTACATTTGAACTATTATTGTACTAGGGATATTTGCAAGTTATTTTTGGATGAATTGTGCTACTTCTTATAATTATTTTGAGTTTTGTAGACTTAAAGAAAAAAATAGGGTTGGACATTTAGGGTGCATGGTTGGATGTCCGACTCTTGTATCCATGTCTGCGGACAAGTTCACAGACAGATAGTGTGTTCGTTTTGAGGGTCGGCGTTGGAAATGCCCTAACCATCCGAGTTACTCTCAGGTCGGTAGAGCTTGCGGTGTGGATTCTTGGTACATGGTTTCAGGCGCACTCTATATAGCATTTCAATTTTACTAAAATGTGTATGGAAATAAAACAGTACTGAAACTTGCTTGTGACAAACATGTTCGGGTGTTCTGCTCACATATGAAATTTCTTGGCTTTGGTGTTCTTCTTGCCGGAAAAACAAATTGCAACTCAAAAAACTTGAACAGTAACCTTTTCACAAAACCGATTTTATTTTCTTCCCGCAGAAGACCATAAAAGTCATTTTTGGTGAAACTTTACACGTGATTATGAAACCAGACCATATTCATTACAAAATAGTTTCATAGCTGTTTGATCTTTTCATATATATAGCTTGATGTCAAAACGTTTTCCGTCTCTCCGTTTGATTAGCCAGCAATACTATTAATAGTCTATGTTTGGGCTAGGCAGGTAGCTAGTCGTGCGCACTGCGTGGCCGTCACGATGCTCCCCTGGTTGCAAGTCTCTCGTTTGGGGCGCATGTTACCGGGTACGGGTAGGTGTACGTGCATGGCACGTAGCCGCCATTAACGCCACAAGATAAGAGGATGTCTTGTGTTTGTGTGTCTCTCCATTTTTTTTCTTTTTTTGATACTCCCTCCGTCCGAAAATACTTATCTAGAACTAAGATATGTCTACATATATCCCGTTTTATTCATTTTGATGACAAGTATTTCCGGACAGAGAGAGTAAAAATATTTGGTTTGAGTTGACCATATGCGTCGCAAGGAGGTTCACATTTCTCTTGGGTTAACCAACAGCTGGCTCGTGAGTCGTGCTCTGGCTGGCCGGCTCGATTTTAAAAAGAGTTGACATTTTGTATCTGCGGCCGTGTGGGGTGCGTGTTGTCGTTTGTTCACCGGTACTCCTGCATTTGCAGGCGTCGTGTCTCCCAGGGAAGAACTTCACGGAGCACGAGCGCGCTGTGCCACGAGGAGGAGCTACTCCGTATCTACACTACACTCCTATGTTAGATCATATGCTAGGCTTTAGCTTTCCGATGGTATTATTCCAAGTAAAACTGCTCAGTTCTTGCACCAAATGTGCGCAAAGTTGAATGCAAGCAGAGCAGCTTGTTTGGTTCTGGCAGGCGGCTTCAATCCCATTCCTTTGTTTTTTTCCCTTTTGAGAAGACTCAAGGAATTTGGAGTGCATGAAATAGATTCCTTTAGGCCTTTAGCAATACATGCAACAGACTTTACATTTTGAATTTCGGTAATGGCCCACGTTCACGAAATTGGCCTCGAACACAGGGTGGCGTACCGCCGTACGGAAGTAAACTCCCCAGCAAAAGCCCTCTGTTCACGAATCTAAAAAAAATGAATTCACGAATCTTTTGGAATTCGAAAACATTTCCTGAATTCACAAATCTTTTACAAATAAAGAACAATTTTTAATTCATGAAACTTTTTTGAATAATTTGGTCAAAAAATGAATTCGGGGACAGTTTTTTAATATGCAAACATTTTTCAAAATCGTGAACATTTTCTGAATTTATGAGCATTCTGTTTTTCAAAAAAGGAAAACAAAAAAGCCCAAATTTTCAAACGAAATTAAAAACCTGAATTTGCAAACATTCAAATTCATGGTTTTTTAATTCAGAAGTTTCATACAGCCCAAATTTTATTTTAAAAATCAAGTAAAAATGAAAAAATGAGAACAAAAACGGTGGGCCGGATTTTTTTTGTTATTTTTCACCGCTGGCTGTTCCCTCGTGGGCCGGCCTAGCGGGTGAGTCAATGTGCCCACCCGTCGCTACTATTTTATTGCCCGGCCGAATTAGCCCTTTGTTGGTTAGTTCGTTTTACTTTTTTATTTTGTTCAGATTTTTGACAGAGATATTCTAAATACGAATATTCCGAAATTTAAAAATTAAAGAACATGAATTTGAAAAATGTTAACACGGTGTAATTTCTTTGTTAGCTTAGTTTTGAAAAAATATTCTTAGCATTACAAAAATGGTCGTATCTTTTTAACAAATGTTCCCGCGTTTAAGAAAAATATATGTAAAATAAAAAAAATGTTTATACATTGTACACGAAATGTTCTTGATTTTTTTTAAAAAATGGTTCGTACCATTGCAAAGATTGTATGTTCCATTTTAAAAAATGTTCACTTGTTACAAAAGATGTTTCCGACATTTACAAATTATTATATACAATGTAGAAGAACTGCATAGTTGAAAAGGAATGATCTGTATTGTTCAAAATTGGGTTTCAACGTTTATTTGAATTTTTTTTAACACACATTATAAAAAATGTCCAAAGACATGGCTTTGAAAAAAATGTTAAAGATGTATAAAAATATATTAGATGTGTACGAAAAATGTGCAATGTGTATGGAAAAAGTTGACATCAAAACATATATTTGAAAATAATTGATCAAGTATTGTAAAAAATGTTAAACATGTAGAAAATATGTTCCCAATGTATAACAAAATGTACAATTTGTAGGAAAAATGTAGACATGGGTTAAAATTTGAGATTTTATTTAAATGAAACAAAAAAACTGAAAAAGTAAAAAGAAGAGAGAAAACCCTGTAGAAAACCAACGATAAACTATGCTAACGGTAAAAAACAGTAAGTAAAAATTCAAGCCACATGCGTTACAATACTTGGTTGGCCTACTCCTTGCCTAGAGGCGAGACCGAGATCCGTCTCGGTAAGGACGAGTGCTCAGCCGCTTGCATTTGTAGCCTGAAATGTTTCTCAGCCCGGATTAATTTGCCCTTGGCCCAATTATTGTCCTTAAAATCTTCCATATATGCCAGGTGACGGTGTCCTGGGCTAGGGGGTACCAACCTAGTTGGCCCATAGTCCATGGGCGGAGCTTATGGCCCACTGATTGCATAAGGAAGGACTCCGGAGGCCTCTAACCCTAGCGTGGTGGAGATGGACTTTGCCAAAGACTTGGCGTGTACCCCAAGGATTGCTTCGATAGTTAGCGTGCGTTTCTATAGCTAGCAACCGACCGTATGTAACCCTAGATAACCCCGGTGCCTATATAAGCTGGGGTTTTTAGTCCGTAGAGGGGGATTCATCATTGCCCACCTTAGGGTTAGAACACAACATACGACCTCGAGGTAGCTCAAGCATGTACTCGATACATTATCATCAATACAATCAAAGCAGGACGCAGGGTTTTACCTCTTTGAGAGGGCTCGAATCTGGGTAAATACTGCCCCCTTCGTCTCCTGTTACCCATCGATCCGAGATCCACAGCTCAAGGGCCCCTGCCCAAGGGCTGGCGGGTTTAATACCGACATTGGTGCTTTCATTAAGAGCCCCATTGTGCAATAAAAAAGGATTGATGGCTCGCCTGCAGATCAACTGTGACATCGGTTGTGGTAACATCCTCGTCCCCGACCAGCTCTTCGCCTTCGGCAGTGTTGTCCTGCATACCAATCTAGTCGGCCGCCTCGATCGCGTCGAAATCTTTGTCCCGAACCACGTAATCATGTTCAGAAGCCTAGAGTACACCACCGACTCCCGTGGCGACTCGCCCTTCCAGCTGGATGCCGGATCGACTCGGGAACCTCTCGAACACCGCGGCTCCGACCTCGGGGCCGACCACTGACCAAATCCTTGGAGTGGATCTCTTCCTAGAGTCTGCTCCGAGTGCGGATCTATCCATCACGGCAACATACATGACTTTAAGCACATACCCAACCATGATCTCACCAGATCTTGACCTCGAGTCAAATCCGCGCTCGGAACCGATATTAGATTCGGATCCGATCTCCCCGGCAGCTGACCATGAGTTAAACTCGGCCGACCAAGACTCTAGTGTCGTGTTAAGCAACCCACACATCATATTTCATATCAGTCCGACTTTCAGCCAGGACATGGATACAGAGGACCTTTCACAGATAAATGAGATGTTGAACCGGATTCAAAATCTCACAATCTCATCCTCGGTTTACGACCACATCAGATGTAAAGATGATACTAGGGAAATTTAGAACCCGCCCACCAACCACCTAGTGGCCGCCGTCGAGGATTTAACCGACGTTCTCAATGTTGGGGAACGTAGTAATTTCAAAAAAATTCCTACGCACACGCAAGATCATGATGATGCATAGCAACGAGAGGGGAGAGTGTTGTCCACATACCCTCGTAGACCGAAAGCGGAAGCTTAGCACAACGCGGTTGATGTAGTCGTACGTCTTCACGATCCGACCGATCAAGTATCGAACACACGTCACCTCCGAGTTCTGCACACGTTCAACTCGATGACGTCCCTCGAACTCCGATCCAGCCGAGTGTTGAGGGAGAGTTTCGTCAGCACGACGGTGTGGTGACGATGATGATGTTCTACCGACGCAGGGCTTCGCCTAAGCACCGCTACGATATGATCGAGGTGGATTATGGTGGAGGGGGGCACCGCACACGGCTAAGAGATGATCAACTTGATCAACTTGTGTGTCTTTGGGGTGCCCCCTGCCCCCGTATATAAAGGAGTGGAGGAGGGGAGGGCCGGCCCTCTCTATGGCGCGCCCTAGGGGAGTCCTACTCCCACTGGGAGTAGGATTCCCCCTTTCCTAGTAGAACTAGGAGCCCTTCCATGTAGTAGGAGTTGGAGGGAAGGAAAGGGAAGGGAAAAGGAGAAGGAAGGAAGGGGGCGCCACCCCTCCCTAGTCCAATTCGGACCAGCCCATGGGGAGGGGTGCGGCCACCCTTTGAGGCCTTTCTCTCCTTTCCCGTATGACCCATTAAGGCCCAATACGAATTCCCGTAACTCCCCGGTACTCCCGAAAATACCCGAATCATTCGGAACCTTTTCGATGTCTGAATATAGTCGTCCAATATATCGATCTTTATGTCTCGACCATTTCGAGACTCCTCGTCATGTCCCCGATCTCATCTGGGACTCTGAACTCCTTCGGTACATCAAAACACATAAACTCATAACGTAACCGTCATCAAACTTTAAGCGTGCGGACCCTATGGGTTCGAGAACTATGTAGACATGACCGAGACACTCTCCTGTCAATAACCAATAGTGGAACCTGAATGCTCATATTGGCTCCTACATATTCTATGAAGATCTTTATCGGTCAAACCACATAACAACATACGTTGTTCCCTTTGTCATCGGTATGTTACTTGCCCGAGATTCGATCGTCGGTATCTCAATACCTAGTTCAATCTTGTTACCGGCAAGTCTCTTTACTCGTTCCGTAACACATCATCCCGCAACTAACTTATTAGTTGCAATGCTTGCAAGGCTTATAGTGATGTGCACTACCGAGTGGGCCCAGAGATACCTCTCCAACAATCAGAGTGACAAATCCTAATCTCAAAATACGCCAACCCAACAAGTACCTTCGAAGACACCTGTAGAGCACCTTTATAATCACCCAGTTACGTTGTGACGTTTGGTAGCACACAAAGTGTTCCTCCGGTAAACGGGAGTTGCATAATCTCATAATAATAGGAACATGTATAAGTCATGAAGAAAGCAATAGCAACAAACTAAACGATCAAGTGCTATGCTAACGGAATGGGTCAAGTCAATCACATCATTCTCTAATGATGTGACTCCATTAATCAAATGAAAACTCCTGTCTATGGTTAGGAAACATAACCATCTTTGATCAACGAGCTAGTCAAGTAGAGGCATACTAGTGACACTCTGTTTGTCTATGTATTCACACATGTATTATGTTTCCGGTTAATACAATTCTAGCATGAATAATAAACATTTATCATGATATAAGGAAATAAATAATAACTTTATTATTGCCTCTAGGGCATATTTCCTTCAGTCTCCCACTTGCACTAGAGTCAATAATCTAGTTCACATCGCCATGTGATTTAATACCAATAGTTCACATCACCATGTGATTAACACCATAGTTCACATCGACATGTGACCAACACCCAAAGGGTTTACTAGAGTCAATAATCTAGTTCACATGGCTATGTGATTAACACCCAAAGAGTACTGAGGTGTTATCATGTTTTGCTTGTGAGAGAAGTTTAGTCAACGGGTCTGCCACATTCAGATCCGTAAGTATTTTGCAAATTTTTATGTCAACAATGCTCTGCACAGAGCTACTCTAGCTAATTGCTCCCACTTTCAATATGTATCTAGATTGATATTTAGAGTCATCTGGATCAGTGTCAAAATTTGCATCGACGTAACCCTTTACGACGAACCTTTTGTCACTTCCATAATCGAGAAACATATCCTTATTCCACTAAGGATAATTTTGACCAATGTCTAGTGATCTACTCCTAGATCACTATTGTACTCATTTTCCAAACTCAGGGCAAGGTATACAATAGGTCTGGTACACAGCATGGCATACTTTATAGAACCTATGGCTGAGGCATAGGGAATGCCTTTCATTCTCTCTCTATCTTCTGCCGTGGTCGGGTTTTGAGTCTTAATCAACTTCACACCTTGTAACACAGGTAAGAACTCCTTCTTTGACTGTTCCATTTTGAACTACTTCAAAATCTTGTCAAGGTATGTACTCATTGAAAAAACTTATCAAGCGTCTTGATCTATCTCTATAGATCTTGATGCTCAATATGTAAGCAGCTTCACCGAGGTCTTTCTTTGAAAAACTTCTTTCAAACACTCCTTTATGCTTTGCAGAATAGTTCCACATTATTTCCGATCAACAATATGTCATTCACATATACTTATCAGAAATGCTGTAGTGCTCCCACTCACTTTCTTGTAAATACATGCTTCACTGCAAGTCTGTATAAAACTATATGCTTTGATCAACTTATCAAAGCGTATATTCCAACTCCGAGATGCTTGCACCAGTCCATAGATGGATCGTTGGAGCTTGCATATTTTGTTAGCACCTTTAGGATTGACAAAACCTTCTAGTTGCATCATATACAACTCTTCTTTAATAAATCCATTAAGGAATGCAGTTTTGTTTATCCATTTGCCAGATTTCATAAAATGCGGCAATTGCTAACATGATTCGGACAGACTTAAGCATAGATACGAGTGAGAAACTCTCATCGTAGTCAATATGAACTTGTCGAAAACCTTTTTTCGACAATTCTAGCTTTGTAGATAGTGACACTACTATCAGTGTCCGTCTTCTTCTTGAAGATCCATTTAGTATCAATGGCTCACCGATCAATGGGAAAGTCAATCAAAGTCCATACTTTGTTCTCATACATGGATCTCATCTCAGATTTCATGGCCTCAAGCCATTTCATGGAATTTGGGCTCATCACCGCTTCCTCATAGTTCGTAGGCTCGTCATGGTCAAGTAACATGACCTCTAGAACAGGATTACCGTACCACTCTGATGCGGATATCACTCTGGTTTACCTATGAGGTTCGGTAGTAACTTGATCTGAAGTTACATGATCATCATCATTAGCTTCCTCACTAATTGGTGTAGTAGTCACAGGAACAGATTTCTATGATGAACCACTTTCCAATAAGGGAGCAGGTACAGTTACCTCATCAAGTTCTACTTTCCTCCCACTCACTTCTTTCGAGAGAAACTCCTTCTCTAGAAAGGATCCATTCTCAACAACGAATATCTTGCCTTCGGATCTATGACATAAGGTGTACCCAACATTTTCTTTTGGGTATCCTATGAAGACGCACTTCTCCGATTTGGGTTTGAGCTTATCAGGTTGAAACTTTTTCACATAAGCATTGCAACCTCAAACTTTAAGAAACGACAGCTTAGGTTTCTTGCTAAACCATAGTTCATACGGTGTCATCTCAACGGATTTAGATGGTGCCCTATTTAACGTGAATGTAGCTGTCTCTAATGCATAACCCCAAAATGATAGCGGTAAATCAGTAAGAGACGTCATAGATCGCACCATATCTAATAAAGCACGGTTACAACGTTTGGACACACCATTACACTGTGGTGTTCCAGGTGGCGTGAGTAGTGAAACTATTTCACATTATTTTAACTGAAGGCCAAACTCATAACTCAAATATTTTACTTCTGCGATCATATCGTAGAAACTTTTATTTTGTTACGATGATTCTCCACTTCACTCTGAAATTCTTTGAACTTTTCAAATGTTTCAGACTTGTGTTTCATCAAGTAGATATACTCATATCTGCTCAAATCATCTGTGAAGATCAGAAAATAATGATACCTGCCGCGAGCTTCAATATTCATCGGACCACATACATCAGTATGCATGATTTCCAACAAATCTGTTGCTTGCTGCATTGTTCCGGAGAACGGAGTCTTAGTCATCTTGCCCATGAGGCATGGTTCGCAAGCATCAACTGATTCATAATCAAGTGATTCCAAAAGTCCATCAGCATGGAGTTTCTTCATGCGCTTTATACCAATATGACCTAAATGGCAGTGCCACAAATAAGTTGCACTATCATTATTAACTTTGCATATTTTGGTTTCAGTATTATGAATATGTGTATCACTACGATCGAGATCTAACGAACCATTTTCATTGGGTGTGTAACCATATAAGGTTTTATTCATGTAAACAGAACAACAATTTATTCTCTTACTTAAATGAATAACCGTACTGCAATAAACATGATCAAATCATATTCATGCTCAACGCAAAGACCAAATAACACTTATTTAGGTTCAACACTAATCCCGAAAATATAGGGAGTGTGCGATGATGATCATATCAATCTTGGAACCATTTCCAATACACATCGTCACTTCACCCTTAACTAGTCTTTGTTCATTCTGCAACTCCCGTTTTGAGTTACTACTCTTAGCAACTGAACCAGTATCACATACCGAGGGGTTGCTACGAACACTAGTAAAATACACATCAATAATCTGTATATCAAATATACCTTTGTTCACTTTGCCATCCTTTCTTATCCGCCAAATACTTGGGGCAGTTCCGCTTGCAGTGACCAGTCCCTTTGCAGTAGAAGCATTTAGTCTCAGGCTTAGGTACAGACTTGGGCTTCTTCAATTGAGTAGCAACTTGCTTGCCGTTCTTCTTGAAGTTCCCCTTCTTCCCTTTGCCCTTTTCTTGAAACTAGTGGTCTTGTCAACCATCAACACTTGATGCTTTTCTTGATTTCTACCTTTGTCGATTTCATCATCATGAAAAGCTCGGGAATCATTTTCATCATCCCTTGCATACTATAGTTCATCACGAAGTTCTACTAACTTGGTGATGGTGACTAGAGAATTCTGTCAATCACTATTTTATCTGGAAGATTAACTCCCACTTGATTCAAGCGATTGTAGTACCCAGACAATCTGAACACATGCTCACTGCTTGAGCTATTCTCCTCCATATTTTAGCTATAGAACTTTGTTGGAGACTTCATATCTCTCAACTCGGGTATTTGCTTGAAATATTAACTTCAACTCCTGGAACATCCATATGATCCATGACGTTCAAAATGTCTTTGAAGTTTCTAAGCTGTTAAGCATGGTGCACTAAACTATCAAGTAGTCATCATATTGAGCTAGCCAAACGTCCATGACGTCTGCATCTGCTCCTGCAATAGGTCTGTCACCTAGCGGTGCATCAAGGACATAATTCTTCTGTGCAGCAATGAGGATAAACCCCAGATCACGGATCCAATCCGCATCATTGCTACTAACATCTTTCAACTTAGTTTTCTCTAGGAACATATCAAAAATAAAATAGGGGAGCTAAACGTGAGCTATTGATCTACAACATAGATATGCTAATACTACCAGGACTAAGTTCATGACAAATTTAAGTTCAATTAATCATATTACTTAAGAACTCCCACTTAGATAGACATCCCTCTAATCCTCTAAGTGATCACGTGATCCAAATCAACTAAACCATAACCGATCATCACGTGAAATGGAGTAGCTTTCAATGGTGAACATCACTTATGTTGATCATATCTACTATATGACTCATGCTCGACCTTTCGGTCTCAGTGTTCCGAGGCCATATCTGCATATGCTAGGCTCGTCAAGTTTAACCTGAGTATTCTGCGTGTGCAAAACTGGCTTGCACCCGTTGTAGATGGACGTAGAGCTTATCACACCCGATCATCACGTGGTGTCTGGACACGACGAACTTTGGCAACGGTGCATACTCAGGGAGAACACTTTTATCTTGAAATTTAGTGAGAGGTCATCTTATAATGCTACCGTCAATCAAAGCAAGATAAGATGCATAAAAGATAAACATCACATGCAATCAAAATATGTGACATGATATGGCCATCATCATCTTGTGCCTTTGATCTCCATCTCCAAAACATCGTCCTGATTTCCATCATCATTGGCATGACACCATGATCTCCATCATCTTGATCTATATCAATGTGTCATCACATGGTCGTCTCGCCAACTATTGCTCTTGCAACTATTGCTATCGCATAGCGATAAAGTAAAGCAATTATTTGGCGCTTGCATCTTATGCAATAAAGAGACAACCATAAGGCTTCTGCCAGTTGCTGATAACTTCAACAAAACATGATCATATTATACAACAACTTATATCTCATCACGTCTTGACCATATCACATCACAACATGCCCTGCAAAAACAAGTTAGACGTCCTCTACTTTGTTGTTGCAAGTTTTACGTGGCTGCTACGGGCTGAGCAAGAACCGTTCTTACCTACGCATCAAAACCACAACGATAGTTTGTCAAATTGGTGCTGTTTTAACCTTCGCAAGGACCGGGCGTAGCCACACTCGGTTCAACTAAAGTTGAAGAAACTGACACCCGCCAACCGCCTGTGTGCAAAGCACGTCGGTAGAACCAGTCTCATGTAAGCGTACGCATAATGTCAATCCGGGCCACTTCATCCAACAATACCGCCGAACCAAAGTGTGACATGCTGGTAAGCAGTATGACTTATATTGCCCACAACTCACTTGTGTTCTACTTGTGCATATTACATCAACGCATAAAACCTAGGCTCTAATGCCACTGTTGGGGAACATAGTAATTTCAAAAAATTTCCTACGCACACGCAAGATCATGGTGATGCATAGCAACGAGAGGGGAGAGTGTTGTCCACATACCCTCGTAGACCGAAAGCTGAAGCGTTAGCACAACGCGGTTGATGTAGTCATACGTCTTCACGATCCGACCAATCAAGTACCGAACACACGACACCTCCGAGTTCTGCACACGTTCAACTCGATGACGTCCCTTGAACTCCGATCCAGCCGAGTGTTGAGGGAGAGTTTCGTCAGCACGACGGCATGGTGACGATGATGATGTTCTACCGACGCAGGGCTTCGCCTAAGCACCGCTACAATATGATCGAGGTGGATTATGGTGGAGGGAGCACCGCACACAGCTAAGAGACGATCAACTTGATCAACTTGTGTGTCTTTGGGGGTGCCCCCTGCCCCCGTATATAAAGGAGTGGAGGAGGGGAGGGCCGGGTCTCTCTATGGCGCGCCCTAGGGGAGTTCTACTCCCATCGGGAGTAGGATTCCCTCTTTCCTAGTAGAACTAGGAGCCCTTCCATGTAGTAGGAGTTGGAGGGAAGGAAAGGGAAGGGAAAATGAGAAGGAAGGAAGGGGGCGCCCCCCTCCCTAGTCCAATTCGGACCAGCCCATGGGGAGGGGTGCGGCCACCCTTTGAGGCCTTTCTCTCCTTTCCCGTATGGGCCATTAAGGCCCAATACAAATTCCCGTAACTCCCCGGTACTCCCGAAAATACCTGAATCACTCGGAACCTTTCCGATGTCCGAATATAGTCGTCCAATATATCGATATTTACATCTCAACCATTTCGAGACTCCTCGTCATGTCCCCGATCTCATCCGGGACTCCGAACTCATTCGGTACATCAAAACACATAAACTCATAATATAACCGTCATCGAACTTTAAACGTGCGGACCCTACGGGTTCGAGAACTATGTAGACATGACCGAGACACTCTCCTGTCAATAACCAATAGTGGAACCTGGATGCTCATATTGGCTCCTACATATTCTACGAAGATCTTTATCAGTCAAACCGCATAACAACATACATTGTTCCCTTTGTCATCGGTATGTTACTTGCCCGAGATTCGATCGTCGGTATCTCAATACCTAGTTCAATCTCGTTACCAGCAAGTCTCTTTACTCGTTCCGTAACACATCATCCCGCAACTAACTTATTAGTTGCAATGCTTGCAAGGCTTATAGTGATGTGCATTACCGAGTGGGCCCAGAGATACCTCTCCGACAATCGGAGTGACAAATCCTAATCTCGAAATACGCCAACCCAACAAGTACCTTCGAAGACACCTATAGAGCACCTTTATAATCACCCAGTTACGTTGTGACATTTGGTAGCACACAAAGTGTTCCTCCGGTAAACGGGAGTTGCATAATCTCATAGTCATAGGAACATGTAGAAGTCATGAAGAAAGCAATAGCAACAAACTAAACGATCAAGTGCTATGCTAACGGAATGGGTCAAGTCAATCACATCATTCTCTAATGATGTGACCCCATTAATCAAATGACAACTCCTGTCTATGGTTAGGAAACATAACCATCTTTGATCAACGAGCTAGTCAAGTAGAGGCATACTAGTGACACTCTGTTTGTCTATGTATTCACACATGTATTATGTTTCCGGTTAATACAATTCTAGCATGAATAATAAACATTTATCATGATATAAGGAAATAAATAATAACTTTATTATTGCCTCTAGGGCATATTTCCTTCACTCAACTACACCTCCAAAGAGGCAACACTCATGTATGAAGATGTCAACGACATTCCATATACCGACAGCTGGGTTGCAACCTCCACTCACAACATCTACATGGTTGACACCCCTAAAGGGGCGTCGAAACCTAAGGGTGACGAGGAAAAGAAAAGAAATTCCTCAAACGCCGACATTCCAGGAGGCGACCCAAGGGCGCCGGCAAAGGAAAGGAGAGTCAGACCATCAACTCGGGAGCCACAAGCCATGGCTCCATCCCTGATAACATAGATGACTTGGGCAACGACACTAACACCATGCTCGCTCAGGTTGACATCCCCACTGGAATGTCCGATAGTGATTACCTCCAAAATCTGAGGATGACGTAAGCCTCGGACCCGAGGACTTCATAGTCCCCGAGGACCCATTACAATAGGAGAGATTCCGACGACGCCTCATTGCGACCGCTCAGAGCATGAAAAACAACAACAACTTCATGCCGACCAAAATACACTCAACGAAAATTGGGTCGAGATCTTCGCCATTGAGAAGGACCTCGAGGCACGACGTGAGGGGCAACTGAAGTCCTACTAGTGTAGAAAGGTGTTGCTTGATTTGAACGATGAAGCAACCGAGAATGTGCCACTCAAGCACGGTCGTGCTGATCAACCTGACCATCCTCCTAGGGGGCGAGACAAGCCGATAGGGAATGATACGTCTCCAACGTATCTATCATTTTTGATTGTTCCATGCTACTATAGTATCAATCTTGGATGTTTATTATGCAATCATATATCATTTTTTGGGACTAACCTATTAAGCTAGTGCCCAGTGCCAGTTGCTATTTTTGCTTGTTTTTGGCTTTTCAGGAAATCAATATCAAACAGAGTCCAAAGGAGAAAAAACTTTGGAATAATTTTTTCTGGACCAAAAGAGACTCTAGAAGGTTCGGGAGAAGACCCAACAAGCCACGAGGGAGCGACAAGCTCGGGAGGCGCGCCCCAAGGGGGACGCCCCCATGCTTGTGGGCCCCTCGTGGCACCTCTTGACCTAATTCCGCCTCTATAAATTCTCAAATATTCCCCCGACATCAGAGAGCCACCCAAAATACTTTGTTCGCCGCTGCAAGTTTCTGTTCTCGTGAGATCCCATCTGGGGGCCTTCCCCGGCACTTTGCCAGAGGGGGAGTCGCCATGGAGGGGCTCTACATCAACCTTGCTACCCTTTCGATGATGTGTGAGTAGTTTACCACAGACCTATGGGTCCAGAGCTAGTAGCTAGATGGCTTATTCTCTCTCTTTGATCTTCAATACAATGTTCTCCTCGATGTTCTTGGAGATCTATTCGATGTAATCACTTTTTGTGGTGTGTTTGTTGGGATCCGATGAATTGTGAGTTTATGATCAGATTATCCATGAATATTATTTGAGTCTTCTCTGAACTCTTCTATGCATGACTATTATAGCTTTGTATTTCTCTCTGATCTATTGATTTGGTTTGGCCAACTAGATTGATTTTTCTTGCAATGGGAGAGGTGCTTTTTGATGGGCTCAATCTTGCGGTGATTTATATCCCAGTGAGAGGAAGGGAAAATACACATATTTGTATGGTTGCCATTAAGGTTAAGATGATGGGGTTTATTCATGCGTGAGTTTACTTTGTCTACATCATGTCATCTTGCTTAAGGCGTTACTCCGTTCTTTATGAACTTAATACTCGAGATGCATGCTGGATAGCAGTCGAGTGTGGATTAATAGTTGTAGATGCAGCCAGGAGTCGGTCTACTTGTCCCGGACGTGATGCCTATATACATGATCATCGCCTTGGATATCGTCATGATTATTCACTTTTCTATCAGTTGCCCAATAGTAATTTATTTGCCCGTCGTATGCTATTTTCAAGAGGGAAGCCTCTAGTGAAAACTATGGCCCTCGGGTCTATTTTTATTATATATTAAAATCCCAAAATACCTTGTTGCAATTTTATTTACTTTGCTTTATTTTGTGTTTTATTTATCTCTCTATCACTATGATATTTGATCCTTGTAATTAAGCGCCGAGGGGTTAACAACCCCTTGTTCGCATTGAGTGCAAGTATTTGCTATTTTGTGTGTAGGTACTATGAACGAGGTGTAGCGTGGTTCTCTTACTGGATTGATAAATGATGACTCACAAGTATAGGGGATCTATCATAGTCCTTTCGATAAGTAAGAGTGTCAAACCCAACGAGGAGCAGAAGGAAATGACAAGTAGTTTTCAGCAAGGTATTCTCTGCAAGCACTGAAATTATCGGTAACAGATAGTTGTGTGATAAGATAATTCGAAACGGGAAGCAAGTAACAAAGTAACTAAGGTGCAACAAGGTGTCCCAATCCTTTTTGTAGCAAAGGACAAGCCTGGACGAACTCTTATATAATGCAAAGCGCTCCCGAGGACACGTGGGAATTACTGTCAAGTTAGTTTTCACCATGCTCATATGATTCGCGTTCGTTACTTTGATAATTTGATATGTGGGTGGACCGGTGTCGGTGTCAAAACCGGCGGATCTTGGGTAGGGGTCCCGAACTGTGTGTCTAAGGCGGATGGTAACAGGAGGCGGGGGACACAATGTTTACCCAAGTTCGGGCCCTCTCGATGGAGGTAATACCCTACTTCCTGCTTGATTGATCTTGATGATATGAGTATTACAAGAGTTGATCTACCACGAGATCGTAGAGGCTAAACCCTAGAAGCTAGCCTATGATTGTGATTGTTGTTGTCCTACGGACTAAACCCTCTGATTTATATAGACACCAGAGGGGGCTAGGGTTACACAGAGTCGGTTACAAGGGAGGAGATCTATAGATCCGAATTGCCAAGCTTGCCTTCCACGCAAAGGAGAGTCCCACCCGGACACGGGACGAAGTCTTCAATCTTGCATCTTCATAGCCCAACAGTCCGGCCAATGGATATAGTCCGGCTGTCCGAGGACCCCCTAATCCAGGACTCCCTCAGTAGCCCCTGAACCAGGCTTCAATGACGGGTTCCTTCTCCGAATACTCCATAGAAGATTTTGAACACAAGGATCGTGTCTAGCTCTACAAAACAAATTCACATACCACCGTAGAGAGTATATTATTCCACAAATCTAATCTGCTGACAGCTTTCCATAACATGACATCACGCCATGGCCCGGTCATTATTTGAACCGTTTTTCTCAACCAGCTACTGCACATATTGCGAGGCGGTTTTCTTGGCACGTCTTGTCGAAGCGGAGATCGTGTCCCCTTATCACGGGATTCTCATCAATACGGGTGTGGGTAACCCAACCGCGCCATCAATCATGACACTTGGGGAATAAGCGAGTTTACTAGGTAGGTGGGGAGACACACAGTTTCTTCCGCCCTTATAAATGGTCAAGGACTCCTCCTGTTCACCCACGCCTTCTTCTTCCCTGCCCATCCATTCTCACGCACTCGAGCTCCAGCGCCCAAGTTCGCATTTTCTCCGCAAAACCACTCCAAACATGTCCGGAGCGGGAGGCAAGTGGATGGTCTCCTCCGTTACGGAGGAGAACATTACGAAGCTCCGGGAAGCCGGATACCTGGCCGCAGATATCGCGCACCGGTTCCCAGACGCGGGGCAGATCGTCCCTACCCCAAAACCCCACGAAAGGGTTGTATTCCTTACCCATTTCGTCCGCGGGCCGGGATTTCCCCTCCACCCATTTGTTCGCGGGCTCATGTTCTACTACGGGCTGGACTTCCATGATCTAGCCCCCAATTTCATCCTCAACATCTTGGCATTTATCATCGTGTGCGAGGCCTTCCTCCGCATCAAGCCCCACTTCGGCCTGTTGTTGAAGACCTTCAATTTTAAACCGAAGGTGGTGGTCGGCCAGCAAGCGGAGTGCGGAGGCGCCATGGTGGGAAAAATGCCCAACATCACCTGGCTCAAAGGCTCCTATGTGGAGACAGTGAAGGGGTGGCAATCAGGGTGGTTCTACATCACCGAGCCGCGTGACACCAACTGACATCCCCACGCGGCTCACCTCCTGGAAAGAGAAGGGCCTATCCCGGGGTTCATTGGTGGAGCTGACCGAACTCCAGAACTATGTTAAAAACATGATAAGCAAGAAAATCAAGCTTGTCAACGTGGTCCAGGTCATGCTCTTCCGCCGGATCCTCCCGTGTCAAAGACGGGCATTCAATATGTGGGAGTTCGACCCGGCTAAGCACCATGCGCTGCGAGAGCTCTTCGACACGACACACCAGGACATATGGAGGGTGCTGTTCAAGTCCGCCGAGGTACCTCCTCCCCTTACCGAGGATCGCGGACTCAGCGCAAAGCGCCCTACCAATCCGGTAAGCTCCTTATATCTCATAAGATGTTTCTTTTCCCAATATAATCATGTGGGGGATCTAATCCTCCACGCCATTTAACAGGAATGGGTCGCGATAGCGGAGTGAATCGATTTTCCGGCCCCACTGCCCGAGGATCCAGCGGGGGCTCTCTTAACGGAGATGCTGGCTCCGGCGCCCTATGAGGCGCCGGAGAAGAAGGCCAAGAAGAAGGCCACAGGGACTCGGAAAGGTCTCCGGCGCAAGGTCGTATCGGACTCATCGTTCGATAACACCGAGGCGCCCCCTCCCATGAAAACGAGGATGAGGAAGAGGAAAGTTCTCCCCCCAGCCGGGGGAGACAAGAAAAGGAAGGCCGCCCTGTTAGGGGAGGCCGAAGGGTCCAAGAAGGGAAGGAATCTTCTTCCGGACTGCTCCACGGCGGCCGCTTTTAGCGACGAGGAGTGGTTACCCGATGACCCACAAGTATAGGGGATCTATCGTAGTCCTTTCGATAAGTAAGAGTGTCGAACCCAACGAGGAGCAGAAGGAAATGATAAGCGGTTTTCAGCAAGGTATTCTCTACAAGTACTGAAATAAGTGGTAACAGATAGTTTTGTGATGAGATAATTTGTAACGAGCAACAAGTAACAAAAGTAAATAAAGTGCAACAAGGTGGCCCAATCCTTTTTGTATCAAAGGACAAGCCTGGACAAACTCTTATATAAGGAAAAGGGCTCCCGAGGACACATGGGAATATCGTCTAGCTAGTTTTCATCACGTTCATATGATTCACATTCGGTACTTTGATAATTTGACATGTGGGTGGACCGGTGCTTGGGTGCTGTTCTTACTTGAATAAGCATCTGATTAACCTCTATTGCAAGCATCCGCAACTACAACAAAAGTATTAAGGTAAACCTAACCATAGCATGAAACATATGGATCCAAATTAGCCCCTTACGAAGCAACACATAAACTAGGGTTTAAGCTTCTGTCACTCGCAACCCATCATCTACTTATTACTTCCCAATGCCTTCCTCTAGGCCCAAATAATGGTGAAGTGTTATGTAGTCGACGTTCACATAACACCACTAGAGGCTAGACAACATACATCTCATCAAAATATTGAACGAATACCAAATTCACATGACTACTAATTGCAAGACTTCTCCCTTGTCCTCAGGAACAAACGTAACTACTCACAAAGCATATTCATGTTCATAATCAGAGGGGTAATAATATGCATAAAGGATCTGAACATATGATCTTCCACCAATTAAACCAACTAGCATCAACTACAAGGAGTAATTAACACTACTAGCAACCTACTAGCACCAATCCCGGGCTTGGAGACAAGAATTGGATACAAGAGATGAACTAGGGTTTTGAGATGAGATGGTGCTGATGAAGATGTTGATGGAGATTGCCCTCTCCCGATCAGAGGAGCGTTGGTGATGATGATGGCGATGATTTCCCCCTCCGGGAGGGAAGTTTCCCCGGCAGAACAGCTCTGCCGGAGCTCTAGATTAGATCCACCAAGGTTCCGCCTCGTGGCGGCGGAGTTTCATCCCGAAAGGTTGCTTCTGGTTTTTTTCTCGACGAAAGACTTCATATAGCAGAAGATGGTCATCGGAGAGCCACCA
The DNA here is from genome assembly GCF_002162155.2 of Triticum dicoccoides. Classification (NCBI taxonomy): domain Eukaryota; kingdom Viridiplantae; phylum Streptophyta; class Magnoliopsida; order Poales; family Poaceae; genus Triticum; species Triticum dicoccoides. The sequence goes on from NC_041380.1 coordinate 382,879,046, forward strand.
GGGGGCCCAGGAGGTAGGGGGCGTGCCCTAGGGGGAGGGGGGGGGGGGCGCCCCCACCCTCATGGAAAGGGTGTGGCCCCCCTGGTCTTCATCTTTGGCGAGGATTTTTCATTATTTATTATAAGGTATTCCGTGGAGTTTCAGGACTTTTGGAGTTGTGCAGAATAGGTCTATAATATTTGCTCCTTTTCCAGCCCAAAATTCCAGCTGCCGGCATTCTCCCTCCTTTATGTAAACCTTATAAAATAAGAGAGAATAGCCATAAGTATTGTGACATAATGTGAAATAACAGCCCATAATGCAATAAATATCGATATAAAAGCATGATGCAAAATGGACGTATCAACTCCCCTAGCTTAGACCTCGCTTGTCCTCAAGCGAAAGCCGATAGCAATAAATATGTCCCCATGTTTAGAGGTAGAGGCGTCAATAAAAATAAAATACGGACATGAGGGCATCATGATTATTCTCATAACATCAACATATATAGATATTGTCATATGATTACTTATGTTCAAGTGATGATCTATTCACAATGCAAAAGTATGAATCAGAAACCTTATTGAGAACCAACAAACTATAACCTCAGTCACTGAAGCAATTGCAATTTATCATAACATCATAATGAGTCTATGTCAGAGCTAAAAAGCAAGTCCACATACTCAACTATCATCTAGTCCTTCATAATTGCTAACACTCGCGCAATACTTGTGGTTACAGAGTTTTAATCGGACACAGAGAAAGATAGGGGCTTATAGTTTCGCCCCACAACCTTTTACCTCAAGGGTAATGTCAACAATAATAACTCATGTCCCCTGCATCCAATTAGATATATATATCAGGTTCTTTCCAACATGCTGGGCTTGCCAAAGGATAAAATGAAAAAGGGAGAGGTGAAGATCACCATGATACTTGCATAAGGTAGAAGATAATAATAAAAGATATGCCCTTCATAGAGGGAAGCAGAGGTTGCCATGCGCTTTTATGGTTGGATGCACAAAATCTTAATGCGAAATAACGTCACTTTATATTGCCCCTTGTGATATGAACCTTTATTATGCAGTCTGTCGCTTTTATTACTTCCACATCACAAGATCGTATAAAGCTTATTTTGCCCACACTACTCATACATATTTAGAGCAATTTTTATTGCTTTGCACCGATGACAACTTACTTGAAGGATCTTACTCAATCCATAGGTAGATATGGTGGACTCTCATGGCAAAACTGGTTTAAGGGTATTTGGAAGCACAAGTAGTATCTCTACTTGGTGCTGAGAATTTGGCTACCATGAGGGGGAAAGGCAAGCTCAACATGTTGGATGATCCATGACAACATACTTTATCTCAGATATAAGAAAACATAACCCATTACGTTGTCTTCCTTGTCCAACATCAACTCTTTAGCATGTCATATTTTGATGAGTGCTCCCAATCATAAAAGATGTCAATAATAGTATATTTATATGTGAAACCTCTCTTTCCTTATTACTTCCTATTAATTGCAACGATGACCAAAGCTGTGTCTGCCAACTCCCAACAACTTTTAATCATCACACTCTTTCTATGTGAAGTCATTACTATTAATAAGATCAATATGAACTTTTGTTTCTTCTTATTCTTTTTCTCTTTTCTTTTATTCACCCAAGATCATAGCAAGAAAATCAAGCCCTTGACTCAACACTAATCTTTATTATATAGCTCACAGACTCGATTACATAGAGAGATCATAAGGCAAAACTCAAAATTAGATCATGCCATAAACTTTATTCTACTAGATCAAAATACTACTAATAGGATCGAACTAAGGAAAACGGTAAAGATAGGAGTTGTGATTGTGATACGATACCGAGGCACCTCCCCCAAGCTTGGCAGTTGCCAAGGGGAGTGCCCATACCCATGTGATTATATCTCCTTGGTTGGTGAAGAAGGTGGAGCTGTTGTTGATGATGCGGGCTTGTCATCCATCTTCCAAGGCATAGGTTCACCATCATAGAAGGATGATCGAGTCTCCGAAATCCTCGAATCTGCAGCCAAACTCATTCTTTTGAATCTATATTCATACTCACAGTTTTGGTTTTGCAGGTCATAGATTTGGGCTTGGAGGTGCTCGATCTTCTCATGTAGCTTGAAGAGGGCCTCCTCGGTGTTCTTGGCATCCGGCTTGTAGTTGTTAGTGAACTCCGCGAGCATCGTGTGGCTAGTGTTGATTCCACGCTCCACCATCCCCTGGCACTTGAAAACTTGTCGCTCCATTGCTTCGAGCCTCGTCTCCATGCTTCCGGTTCCCTTTGGTCCCTCAGCATCGCGGATGTGTAGCAACCCATCACGCATCTCAATGGTTTGAGGGTGTCGCAACACCTCCGCGAGGTAAGGGTTGATGACCTTCTCGAAGAACTTGTCCTTGGAAGCACTTGGGGACGTCATGATAATCTAGATCCGTCAGAAAAACAGCTCGAAACAAAAATAGAGAATATTTGCGTGATACGGGAGTCAAAACCTTTGGGAGAATATATAGTGAATTTTTACCGACCAAAATACGTATTGTGCAAGAAAACGGAGTCCGAAAGGCACACAAGGTGCTCACGAGGTAGGGGGGCGCGCCCTCCACCCTCGTGGGGCCCTCGTGTCCTTCCCGGACTGCTACTTAATTTTCTATTTTTCTAAATATTCCAAACGGAGAAATATTGCCTTAAAAATTGTTTTGGAGTCGGTTTACTTACCGTACCACATACCTTTTCATTTTCGGAGTCTGAAACGTTCTGGAAAGTGTCCCTTATGTATTCCTCCGGGGTCATGGTTTCAATAATATTGGTTTCAATATTTATGGGATTACCTGAGATAAAATGTTTAATTCTCTGACCGTTTACCACCTTCGGATTTGTGCCTTCGAAGTTGTTGATTTTTATGGCACCGGAACGATAGACCTCCTCGATAACATAGGGGCCTTCCCATTTAGAGAGAAGTTTTCCTGCAAAAAAATCTTAAACGAGAGTTGTATAGCAATACATAATCACCTACATTAAACTCATGCTTTTGTATCCTTTTGTCATGCCATCTTTTAACCTTTGCTTTAAACAACTTGGCATTTTCATAAGCTTGGGTTCTCCATTCATCAAGTGAGCTAATATCAAATAACCTCTTTTCACCGGCAAGTTTGAAATCATAGTTGAGCTCTTTAATAGCCCAATATGCCTTATGTTCTAGTTCGAGAGGTAAGTGACATGCTTTTCCATATACCATTTTATACGGAGACATACCCATAGGATTTTTATATGTAGTTCTATAGGCCCATAATGCATCATCAAGTTTCTTGGACCAATTCTTTCTAGATCTATTGACAGTATTTTGAAAAATTAATTTGAGTTCTCTATTACTCTATTCTACTTGACCACTAGACTGTGGGTGATACAGAGATGCAATTCTATGATTGACGTCATATTTAGCAAGCATTTTACGGAAAGCACCATGAATAAAATGTGAACCACCATCAGTCATTAAATATCTAGGGACTCCAAACCTCGGAAAAATAACTTCTTTAAGCATTTTAATAGAAGTGTTATGATCAGCACTACTAGTTGGAATAGCTTCTACCCACTTAGTAACGTAATCAACAGCAACTAAAATATGTGTATATCCATTAGAGGCAGGAAAAGGTCCCATATAATCAAAGCCCCAAACATCAAACGGTTCAATAACAAGTGAATAATTCATAGGCATTTCTTGACGTATACTAATATTACCAATTCTTTGACATTCATCACAAGATAGGACAAACTTATGGGCATCCTTGAAGAGAGTAGGCCAATAAAAACCGGATTGCAATACCTTATGTGCAGTTCTATCTCCCACGTGGTGTCCTCCATAAGTTTCGGAGTGGCACTTGCATAGGATCTGTTCCTGTTCATGCTCAGGTACACAACGTCTAATAACACCATCTACTCCTTCTTTATAAAGATGTGGGTCATCCCAAAAGTAATGTCTCAAATCATAGAAGAACTTTTTCTTTTGTTGGTATGTGAAGCTAGGTGGTATGAATTTAGCAACAATGTAATTAGCATAATCAGCATACCAAGGAGTACTACGAGAAGTACTTATGACATTAATTTGTTCATCAGGAAAGCTATCATCAATAGGTAGTGGGTCATCAAGAACATTCTCTAACCTAGATAAGTTGTCTGCAACGGGGTTCTCAGCTCCTTTTCTATCAACAATATGCAAATCAAATTCTTGTAGCAAGAGAACCCATCTAATAAGTCTAGGTTTAGCATCTTTCTTCTCCATAAGATATTTAATAGCAGCATGATCAGTGTGGATAGTTACTTTAGAATCAACAATATAAGGTCTGAACTTATCACAAGCAAATACAACTGGTAAAAGTTCTTTTTCAGTAGTAGCATAATTTCTTTAAGCATTGTCTAGAGTCTTACTAGCATAATGGATAACATTTAATTTCTTATCAACTCTTTTCCCTAGAACAACACCTACATCATAATCGCTAGCATCACACATAATTTCAAAGGGTAAATTCCAATCAGGTGGCTGAACAACAGGTGCAGAGACTAATGCTTTCTTAAGTATTTCAAATGCTTCTACACAATCATCATCAAAGACAAATGGTATATCTTTTTGTAATAAATTAGTCAGAGGCCGAGAAATTTTTGAGAAGCCCTTAATGAACCTCCTATAAAATCCGGCGTGACCAATGAAACTTCTTATACCTTTGATGTCCTTGGGACATGGCATCTTTTCAATAGCATCAACCTTGGCTTTATCAACTTCAATACCTCTTTCAGAAACTTTATGCCCCAAGACAATACCTTCATTAACCATAAAATGGCACTTTTCCCAATTCAAGACAAGATTAGTTTCTTCACATCTCTGCAAAACTCGATCAAGATTGCTCAAGCAATCATCAAAAGAAGATCCATAGATGGAAAAGTCGTCCATGAAAACCTCACAAATCTTTTCACAAAAGTCAGAGAATATAACCATCATGCATCTTTGAAAGGTAGCAGGTGCATTACATAAAACAAAAGGCATACGTCTATAAGCAAAAGTACCAAAAGGGCATGTAAAAGTAGTCTTTGATTGATCTTTAGCCGACACAGGTATTTGAGAGAAACCAGAATAACCATCTAGAAAGCAGTAATGTGTATTCTTGCATAATCTTTCTAGAATTTGATTGATAAAAGGTAAGGGGTAATGATCTTTCTTAGTAGCCTTATTTAATTTATAGAAATCAATTACCATCCTATAACCTGTAATAATTCTTTGTGGAATCAATTCATCTTTATCATTATGAACAACAATAATACCTCCCTTCTTAGGGACACAATGAACAGGACTTACCCACTGACTATCAACAACGGGATAAATTATACCTGCCTCCAGAAGCTTTAGTATTTCTTTTCTTACCACTTCTTTCATTTTAGGATTCAAACGTCGTTGAGGATCACGAACTGGTTTGGCATCTGCTTCCAAATTTATTTTATGTTGACATAGAGTGGGACTAATGCCCTTAAGATCATCAAGAGTATATCCAATAGCAGCACAGTGCTTCTTCAGAGTTTTCAATAATCTTTCTTCTTCATGCTCTGAAAGGTTAGCACTAATAATAATAGGATATATCTTCTTTTCATCAAGATAAGCATATTTAAGATTATCAGGCAACGGTTTAAGCTCAAACACGGGATCACCCTTAGGTGGAGGGGGATCCCCTAGGATTTCAACAGGCAAATTGTGTTTCAGAATAGGTTCCTGTTTAAAGAATACTTCATCTATTTCCTTTCTTTCATTCATAAACATATCATTCTCATGGTCTAGCAAATATTGTTCTAAAGGATCACTAGGAGGTATGGCAATAGAAGCAAGACCAATAATTTCATCCTTACTAGGCAATTCTTCTTCACGGTGTTGTTTACTAAATTTAGAGAAATTAAACTCATGAGTCATATCATCTAAGCCGACAGTAACAACATCCCTTGTGCAATCTATGGTAGCATTAACAGTATTTAAGACAGGTCTACCAAATATAATGGGACAAAAGCTATCTTGTGGGGAACCAAGAACAAGAAAATCAGCAGGATATTTAGTTTTCCCACACAAGACTTCAACATCTCTAACAATTCCCATTGGTGAAATAGTATCTCTATTAGCAAGTTTAATAGTAACATCAATTTCTTCTAACTCAACAGGTGCAATGTCATGCATAATTTCTTTGTATAAGTCAATAGGTATTGCACTAGCACTTGCACCCATATCACATAAGCCATAATAACAATGATCTCCTATTTTAATAGAAATAACAGGCATGCCTACCACATGTCTATTTTTATCTTTAGCACAAGGTTTAGCAATTCTAGCAGTTTCACCACAGAACTGAATAACATGCCCATCAATATTATCAGACAAGAGATCTTTAACAATAGCAATATTAGGTTCAACTTTAACTTGCTCAGGAGGTGTATATGTTTTAATATTGCTTCTACAAACCACAGTTGAAGCTTTAGCATGATCCTTTATCCTAACAGGGAAAGGTGGTTTCTCAACATAACAAGTAGGAACACTAGGATCATTATAAGTGACAATCTTTTCTTCAACTTTAATAGGTGCAACTACTTTTACTTCTATGGGAGGATGATATTTAAACCACTTCTCCTTAGGGATATCAACATAAGTAGCAAAAGATTCACAGAAAGAAGCTACTATCTTGGAATCAAGTCCATATTTAGTGCTAAACTTACGGAAAATATCGGTATCCATAAAAGATTTAACACAATCAAAACTAGGTGTCATACCTGGCTCCTTACCATTGTCGAGGTCCCAATCTTCAGAGTTGCGTTTAATTCTATCCAATAAATCCCATCTAAATCCAATAGTCTTCATCATAAAAGAGCAAGCACAAGAAGTATCGAGCATGGTGCGATTATTTTCATAAAGCCGGTCATAATTTTTTTGAAGAATTGTTTCTCTTGGAAGCTCATGATTGGGGCATGAATATAACATTGATTTAAGCCTCCCCCAAGCTTGAGCGATGCTTTCTCCTTTGTGAGGCCAGAAATTATATATATAATTGCGGTCACGATGAACAAGATGCATAGGGTAATACTTTTGATGAAATTCCAATTTCAATCTTCTATAGTTCCATGATCTCATATCATCACATAGCCTATACCATGTCAATGCGTCTCCCTTCAAATATAAAGGGAAAACCTTCTACTCACCGGGTATACCTGCAAGCTTAAATAATCCACAAACTTCATCCACATATATTAGGTGTTCATCAGGATGCTTTGTTCCATCTCTTGTAAAAGGATTAGCTAGCAGTTTTTCTATCATACCCGAAGGATACTCATAAGGAATTTCATTTTCAATAGGTTCAGTAGGTTGAGGAGCAACTCTTTGCTCTACTGGTCGGGGTGAATATACCCCGAACAAGCCCCTCAGAGGATTACTTTCCATAGTAACAAGTGACAGTAAATTTCAGCACACTATATAAATTTTTCCTTACCAAATCCCACCTACCAAAGGCGCTTCACTCCCCGGCAACGGCGCCAGAAAAGAGTCTTGATGACCCACAAGTATAGGGGATCTATCGTAGTCCTTTCGATAAGTAAGAGTGTCGAACCCAACGAGGAGCAGAAGGAAATGATAAGCGGTTTTCAGCAAGGTATTCTCTGCAAGTACTGAAATAAGTGGTAACAGATAGTTTTCTGATGAGATAATTTGTAACGAGCAACAAGTAATAAAAGTAAATAAAGTGCAGCAAGGTGGCCCAATCCTTTTTGTAGCAAAGGACAAGCCTGGACAAACTCTTATATAAGGAAAAGCGCTCCTGAGGACACATGGGAATATTGTCAAGCTAGTTTTCATCACCTTCATATGATTCGCGTTCGGTACTTTGATAATTTGACATGTGGGTGGACCGGTGCTTGGGTGCTGTTCTTACTTGAACAAGCATCCCACTTATGATTAACCTCTATTGCAAGCATCCTCAACTACAACAAAAGTATTAAGGTAAACCTAACCATAGCATGAAACATATGGATCCAAATAAGCCCCTTACGAAGCAACGCATAAACTAGGGTTTAAGCTTCTGTCACTCTAGCAACCCATCATCTACTTATTACTTCCCAATGCCTTCCTCTAGGCCCAAATAATGGTGAAGTGTTATGTAGTCGACATTCACATAACACCACTAGAGGCTAGACAACATACATCTCATCAAAATATCGAACGAATACCAAATTCACATGACTACTAATAGCAAGACTTCTCCCTTGTCCTCAGGAACAAACATAACTACTCACAAAGCATATTCATGTTCATAATCAGAGGGGTAATAATATGCATAAAGGATCTGAACATATGATCTTCCACCAATTAAACCAACTAGCATCAACTACAAGGAGTAATTAACACTACTAGAAACCTACTAGCACCAATCCCGGGCTTGGAGACAAGAATTGTATACAAGAGATGAACTAGGGTTTTGAGATGAGATGGTGCTGATGAAGATGTTGATGGAGATTGCCCTCTCCCAATGAGAGGAGCGTTGGTGATGACGATGGCGATGATTTCCCCCTCTGGGAGGGAAGTTTCCCCGGCAGAATAGCTCTGCGGGAGCTCTAGATTGGATCCTCCAAGGTTCCGCCTCGTGGCGGCGGAGTTTCGTCCCGAAAGGTTTCTTCTGGTTTTTTTCTCGAAGACTTCATATAGCAGAAGATGGTCATCGGAGAGCCACCAGGGGGCCCACGAGGTAGGGGGGCACGCCCTAGGGGGGGCCACCCTCGTGGAAAGGGTGTGGGCCCCCTGGTCTTCATCTTTGGCGAGGATTTTTCATTATTTATAATAAGGTATTCCGTGGAGTTTCAGGACTTTTGGAGTTGTGCAGAATAGGTCTCTAATATTTGCTTCTCTAGCCCAGAATTCCAGCTGCCGGCATTCTCCCTTCTTTATGTAAACCTTATAAAATAAGAGAGAATAGCCATAAGTATTGTGACATAATGTGAAATAACAGCCCATAATGCAATAAATATCGATATAAAAGCATGATGCAAAATGGACGTATCATTACCCAGGGACAAGCCCCTGGTGAAGTCGTAAGTATCCGGATACGATGATAGTTCTTGGCAGCTTTTATTTTATTACTTCTTATCATGCTGAACATGATCATGCAACCCATCCAAAGCCCGTATCGACGTATCCTCTTCGGATGAGTCTTTGGGCCCATCAGAGATGAACATCGATTCACTCCCGACCGCCTCCTCCCCCCGCCCTACGTACGACGTCGAGGTGTTGTCTCAAAGGGTACTGAACCAAGGGGAGACAGTTCCGGAGGCGCCCCAAGGCGACATTCCGGACACTGGGCGCACGAGGGGCAAGACTCCCATGGGCTCTAATGCCCGGGGCAGCAAGTCTAAGAGGGACAAGCTGTTTGTGCCGATGGCCTCTGTCCATCCAGTGGCATCGGACAATTTGCTGGAAGCACTTCGTGGCGCTTCCATTGACGAAGAGCACCGCACTATCATGAGTGCGGTGGTCAAGAAGGTTCGGTCCGCCAAAAGCGGACTAACTGAAGCCTGTGCCAGCCTCCTAACAGGCTTCGAGGTAAGTAATCAAATTATGAGAAAATGTTACACCGTAGACAGTAGCCCCTGATGCTCTGTTTGGTGTTCCGAAGAAAAGCCAAACAAAGGATAAAATAGTAATCACAGGAGTCTAATCAGAATATGTTTATGTGAATAAGCAGGCTTCACTGCTGGCCGCTGCCGCTCATATGGCGGAGGTCTCCGCATTGAAGCGGGACCTTGAGCAGTCCGAGGAAGAGCTCGGCCTTACCAAGAGGCAGCTCAAAGAGAACAAAGGTAAGTGATACCTCATCTGTTTATTGATAAAGAAAATGGAAACTAGTTGTTAGATCACAGGATCGTCATGAATTTTGCTAGGGGCCACGACCATAGTGGTGACCCTGAAAAAGGCTTTGTCTGAGGCCAAAGGCAAAGCAGCCAAGGAGCGCGCCGAGCGCGAGAAGCAAGAGGCCCGAGTCGGCGAGGTTCAGCAAGAGCTCCAGGAGTTTGTCAAGAAGTATGAGTCCTTGGAGCATGACTCTAGGATGCAAGGGTCCGAGCTTGCGAAGGCCCTCAAGAATGCACAAAATGCCAAGGCCGAAGCCCAAAAGGCCCTCCAGGAGATTGAGGTGGTCAGGAAGATAGCGGCGGGTAAGACATTCTTTATGCAAAGAAAGCATGTGAAGGAAACTTTCCTTTTACTTACCCGAATTCGGAGCTCTCCAGGAGCGTTCGCAGATCTACCCAGCAGTGTGTCGGATGCCGCGGAGTTCTACCGGGCCGAGTGAGGGAGCTCGATGAATAAGTTGTTCTGGTCTCAGTATACTGGGACCGAGCATCTGATGCCCTTGAGCGACTAGTTGAAGCAACTGGTCGAGCTTCACAAGGCGGCCGAACTGGCCATGAAGGGCCTCATAGTCCGGATGTGGCCTGGAGAGCCCCTGCCCGACAGCTATTTCAGCCTGGTAAGGCGGCTTGTGAACGCCTGCCCCCGGCTTGAAGTCATAAAGCAGTCCGTTTGCATTGAGGGTGCGCACATGGCTTTTGCCCGGGCGAAAGTGCACTGGGCAAAGATGGACGCCGAAAAGCTGGTGCAGGAGGGGCCACCGGAGGGCAAGGATCATCGCCACCCCAAAAAGTATTATGACATTGTCCTGAAGTGTGCTCACCTTGTGGCAGAGGAATGTGCTAAGGATGTAATATTTGAATGAATGTACTCATGTGATCCTGTAATGTGAAACGAGTTCATGTGCGCTATGTAATGCTTGTTAATTTAGAATATTACCTTCTGTGCGGCCGTTTATAAAATTTGAGAGTTGGCCAGTCATCGACTTTTGCCCCCATGTAACTAGTACTGAGGTGTTCGGGATAAACCTGATCACTCTTTATCCCAGTTTTGGGTCCTTCGAAGGAGGTGTTCAGCACAACGAACCAGGCAATCGGACTATAAAACTTTATCACTCTCACTTAGCCATAGAAGTCTACAATTTTAAATTTTGGCGAAGCCCCTAGTATTCGGAAGGCCGAACTTGGGGCGCTATGTACGCCTAAATTGGACAAGGTCGACTCCTCGCCCGAAGCGGAAAAAATCTTTAAGGATTTGAGACCTCTCGAACAGCGACCAGCTCTCGCCGCATCATGACAGTCAGTTTTCGGCTTTCTCTACTGAGGTGCTTGTGCGGAAGAACCGGGACACAATCACAATAGTTATCCCAGTGCTACCTTAGCCGATATAGCGGAACGTAAGGTACCAAAACATGGGAGCCGGGCGAACCCAACTATTGACCCAAGACATGATTCGCAGCCGATGCATATAATGCTATAAGTTTGGGGTGCCGCACTGTCGAAAGTGTTCGGACTTTTCATGCCATGTTATGGGGTACACTGAAGCCCCTAGCACACTGGTCGTATCAGAATGTACGGGTGCGATTTGTCGTAAGTAAGCAGACATGGAAAAAGATAAAGGAATGCAATAATGAGCTGTACATTATTATTTAAATGATACATCAAAGCGTATGCATACATGTAGTGCGATAAGTAAAAGATAGGACTATTTGACATGTCCTATCCAAGGTCAAGCTGCGTGTGGGTATGCAAAACAGGTATATCGATCGTTATCAGATACCACATGAGGATTCCCTTGTGCGTCAAAGCTTCTTGCTTCCTTGGTGTTTCCTTCCCGTGACGGGTCCGATAATCAGACGATCAGAGAGGGCCTTCAGAGAATAGGGGCCTGAAAGGAAGAAAATGTTAAAGGTATATGGGTCCTGAAGCGGTTGAGCCGCATTATGGGCCGTGCCATGGCCGTGCCTCCGCCTATGCCCATGGTATCTTGAGTGCGTAATTATGTACGCGCGGCGCAAATTTTGCCGCTTGACTGGGACTAGGACGGAGGCCGAATTGCTAGGCGAGCTCTAGACGTGCCTGGCGATCCTCTTGTAGGGTACTCCGGACTCGCTTGAAGGTGTCCGGGGTCTTTTTCGCCGAATTGGCGGTTTGCCTCATAAGGCTGCTTTGCGCTTCTGCTGCGAGGGCCGCAGTGTGCTCCTTCGTGCGGAGCGAGCATTCTATGTTTTCATTAACTGTTATAACCCCGCGAGGTCCTGGCATTTTGAGGTTGAGGTATGCATAATGCGGTACCGCATTGAATCTGGCAAATGCGGTTCGTCCGAGCAGTGCGTGATAGCCACTGCAGAAGGGGACGATATCAAAGATTAACTCCTCGCTTCGGAAGTTGTCCGGTGATCCGAAGACCACTTCCAGTGTGATTGAGCCCGTGCAACTACTACTACTACTACTACTACTACTACTACTACTACTACTACTACTACTACTGCTACTGCTGCTACTGCTGCTGCTGCTGCTGCTACTGCTGCTACTGCTGCTGCTGCTGTTGCTACTGCTGCTGCTGCTGCTCCTACTACTACTACTACTGCCGCTACTACTACTGCTGCTACTACTACTACTACTACTACTACTACTACTACTACTACTACTACTACTACTACTACCACCACCACCACCACCACCACTACCACTACTACCACCACTACCACCACTACCACCACTACCACTACCACTACCACTACCACTACCACTACCACTACCACTACCACTACCACTACCACTACCACTACGACTACCACTACTGCTACTCCTACTGCTCCTACTACTGCTGCTGCTGCTGCTGCTGCTCCTGCTGCTCTTGCTGCTACTGCTGCTACTGCTGCTACTACTGCTACTACTCCTACTACTGCTACTACTGCTACTACTGCTACTACTGCTACTACTGCTACTACTACTACTACTGCTGCTGCTGCTGCTGCTGCCCGTTCGCGGAAGGACAACATCCAATCCCTGAACTTAGAGTCAGGCAGCGGGCCAGGATTATTGGGTAACACCCCGTAACCGGAACTTCCAAAATTGGAAACTCCTCGGCCCCTGGATCCCAGATCAGGTAAGGGTTTGGATTCAATTCCACCCACCCACCCAAACATAAGCGATCTTTCCAACATTAGACAAGAGCCCCATGAAACAGTAGATCATTATTGGGCCAGATTCCTCCTTGTGTTGAACAAGGTTAAGGACTGTCGTGAGGAAGATGCAATCTCACTTTTCTGCAATAATTGCACGGACAAGGGGGTCCTTAACGCCTTAAGTCGCCGTGACATATCACGCTTCGCTGATTTGGCTTCCATAGTACGAAAGTACTGTGCGATGGAAAGTGCCTGGAAAACCGAAACAAACTTTTGGGATAATCCGGCCCTAAATACGAACCCAGTCCGAAATAAAAGGATGCACTATCAAAAGACACCCGGGTCAACTACCAAAAAGCAAAAACCCTCTATAGGGCATGGAACCGTACTGGAGGGATGGCTCAATGGACCCTACAAAATTCATAGTACAGCGGATACAATACCAACGCACAACCTTAGAGCATGTTGGATACTCCGGCAGGTGGCCAAAAGTGGTGAGGATCTTCTTATCCCAAATGCCACAGAGCACCATCCCATGGATAACAATACGGTGTTAACAGTCTTTGAGACATTTGCATCAAATAATAGGCGCAAGCAAACACTCCGCAACATGGCCGAAATCTGCCACATAGCAGCAATAAATCCATGGAGTGACACGGCTATTACCTTCAATGCCAGTGATGAACCTAAATTCCGAACAGCCCGAGCACCAGCGCACTGGTCCTCAGTCCAATTGTGGATGGCTTTCGACTCACCAAGGTACTCATGGACGGCGGCAATGGATTAAACCTCATCTATGAGGAAACCCTTCAAAAAATGAAAATAGACTGGAACCACATCGAGCGAAGCAGCACAACCTTTAGAGGAATAATCCCCAATCGGGAAGCGTGCTGTACAGGAAAAATCACACTAGATGTGGTGTTCGGCACGCCGGAGAATTATAGGTCTGAAGAGATTACGTTCCAAGTGGCCCCGTTCAATAGTGGTTACCATGCCCTGTTAGGGCGGGAGGCGTTCACAATCTTCCAAGCCATACCCCATTACGGGTACATGAAGCTCAAAATGCCCGGGCCCAACGATATTATCACTCTTGCTAGTGATCCGGACACAGCACTCCGCGCCGAAAACAAGATAGCTGCACTGGCCCTCGAGGCCTTATCCGAAGCCCTAGCGGCTGAGGAACTGACTGCGCTGCGCTCCACGGTGAACAAGGACGATGTGATACTCGATAAGAGATCCAAGTCCACCTCCTTTAAATTGGCGGATGAAATAGTCAAATTCCAAGTCCATCCAACGGAGCCTACAAAAACAGCTTCCATCGGGGCACAACTAAACCCTGACGTAGATGCCGCACTACGAGAGTTCCTACGCGAGAACTGGGACATTTTTGCCTGGCACCCTTCAGACATGCCAGGAATCCCACGCAGGCTGGCCGAGCACAGCCTCAATATTCTAAAGGGATTCAAGCCGGTCAAGCAGGCTGAGGGAGTCCTGGATTGGGGGGTCTCCGGACAGCCGGACTATATCCTTTGGCCGGACTGTTAGACTATGAAGATACAAGATTGAAGACTTCGTCTCGTGTCCGGATGGGACTCTACTTGGCATGGAAGGCAAGCTAGGCAATACAGATATGTATATCTCCTCCTTTGTAACCGACCTTATGTAGCCCTAGCCCTTTCCGGTGTCTATATAAACCGGAGGGTTTTAGTCCGTAGGACAACATACAATCATACCATAGGCTAGCTTCTAGGGTTTAGCCTCTCTGATCTCGTGGTAGATCTACTCTTGTACTACCCATATCATCAATATTAATCAAGCAGGACGTAGGGTTTCACCTCCATCAAGAGGGCCTGAACCTGGGTAAAACTTCATGTCCCCTGCCTCCTGTTACCATCTGCCTAGATGCACAGTTCGGGACCCCCTACCCGAGATCTGCCGATTTTGACACCGACATTGGTGCTTTCATTGAGAGTTCCTCTGTGTCGTCGCCGTTAGGCTTGATGGCTCCTACTATCATCGATAGCGATGCAGTCCAGGGTGAGACTTTCCTCCCCGGATAGATCTTTGTGTTCGACGGCTTTGCACTGCGGGCCAATTCGCTTGGCCATTTGGAGCAGATTGAAAGCTATGCCCCTGGCCACCAGGTCAGGTTTGGAAGCTTAAACTACACGGCCGATGTCCGCGGAGACTTGATCTTCGACGGATTCGAGCCTCTGCCTTATGCGTCACGCGGTCACGATGAGTACGATTTAGCTCTACCATCAGATAGTGTTCAGGAGATCGCACCGGCAGCCGCTCCGACCCTCAATTCGGAGCCAGTTGCGCCGTCCATGGACGGGTGGATGGACCCCACCATGGAGGCCTTACTCTTAGCGGCGATCGAGCCGAATATCGACCTTACCTTGCACGAGAGCCGTATTGTTAAACTGCCAGATCTTTCTCCGGCCACGGACTTCGAACCGCCTGCGCCTGATCCTATTGAATCTGATTGGGCGCCGATCATGGAGTTTACCTCTGCGGATATTTTTCAGCACTCGCCCCTTGGCGACATACTGAACACATTAAGGTCCCTCTCCTTGTCAGGAGGATCCTGGCCGAACTATGTCCGGCAGGATTGGGATGCGGATGACGAAGAAATTCGCCGCCCACCCACCACCCACTTAGTAGCCACTGTCGATGACTTAATTGACATGCTCGACCTCGACTCCGAAGACATCAACGGTATGGGCGACGATGCAGGAGA
Organism: Triticum dicoccoides; assembly: GCF_002162155.2. Taxonomy (NCBI): domain Eukaryota; kingdom Viridiplantae; phylum Streptophyta; class Magnoliopsida; order Poales; family Poaceae; genus Triticum; species Triticum dicoccoides. The sequence goes on from NC_041380.1 coordinate 382,894,836, forward strand.
CGAACATGAACCACTGCCCACAGGGCACTGGACGCCCACTTCATCACATGATGTATACATGGTGAACACACCAAAAGAAAACGATGACGAGGAACGGAAGGGCACAACGAAGGGTTGTCCCCTCGAGAAGCAGTCAAAGCGGCGGCGTAAGCGCCGCTCCAAATCCCGCCTCGACAGAAACAACGATCATATAGACCCAGCGTTAGAGCAGGGCGAACCATCGCCGGACCACGGCAACACGGAGAATCAAACCGAACAACCTGACTCTGTCAAAGATAATAGTCCGGACGACCTCACACCGGACAGACACCCGTAGCAACAGAATGCCCGTCAAAGGCTTGTTGCCACTGCGAGGAGTCTAAAAAAGCAGAAGCAAAGACTCAAGGCTGCACAAGACACACTCAGAATCAGATGGAGCAAAGTACTCAACGCAACAGCGAAGTACGGCGGTAGTCGCTCCACCAAGAGCTACCCGAAGCGGAAGTTGCTACCTGAATTCGATGAGGAGGCCTTAGATCTCCCGCAACCAAAAATCAAAACGGTCACTTGGCCGGATAGACGTCCTCACGGCCAACATAGAGCGGCAAACAACGCCACACATAAGCCAATACGCGATCCACGCGAGGGCTCGCATCAAAAGGACGGCGCAGCCAGATCCATCTATGGACCACGCAAGCGTGCTCCAGCATACGATGCAACACAACAAACATCCGAACAACGCGGTACACCCAGATACAAGGGTGCCGCACACCCCCTATGTTTCACCGATGAGGTGCTGGACCATGAATTTCCAGAGGGATTCAAACCCGTAAACATAGAGGCATACGATGGAACAACAGACCCTAGGGTCTGGATTGAGGACTATATCCTCCATATCCATATGGCTCGAGGAGATGATATCCACGCCATCAAGTACTTACCCCTCAAGCTCAAAGGGCCAGCTCGGCACTGGCTTAAAAGCCTCCCCAAAAACTCCATTGGAAGCTGGGAAGAGCTCGAAGATGCTTTTCAGGCAAATTTTCAAGGGACTTATGTCCGATCTCCGGATGCGGACGATTTGAGTCATATCACTCAACAGCCCGGAGAGTCAGCCCGAAAGCTTTGGAACAGGTTTCTTACTAAAAAGAACCAAATAGTTGACTGTCCGGACACCGAAGCCTTGGCAGCTTTTAAGCATAGCGTCCGGGACGAATGGCTTGCCAGACACCTCGGCCAAGAAAAGCCGAGAACAATGGCAGCATTAACAAGCCTCATGACCCGCTTTTGTGTGGGCGAGGACAGCTGGCTAGCCATATGGAGCACCAGCGACCCAAGTACATCCGAAGTTAGAGACGAAAACGGGAAATCACGATGTAGCAAAAATAATAAGCGCCGGAATAAAGAAGACAGCCCGAAGAGCACGGCGGTAAACGCCTGATTCAGAAGCTCTCGGCCAGGTCAGCAAAAGCCGCCCTCTAAAGGCGCCAGAGATGAACTGTCCAGCCTCAACAAAATTCTGGACCAAATATGTCAGATCCATAGCACCCCTGGTAAACCCGCTAATCATACCCATAGAGAGTGTTGGGTCTTCAAGCAGTCCGGCAAGCTCAACGCCATACACAAGGGGGAGGATACACCAAGCGAAGACGAGGATGAGCCTCTCAAGCAAGACACTGGGGAACAAAAGAAATTTCCACCAGAAGTCAAAACAGTAAACATGTTACACGTGATCAAGGGGAGAAACAAAGCGGCACTCCCAGATAAATATGCCCAAGGGCCTATCACCGCGGAGTCCTGCCACTGGTCGTCTCAACCGATCACTTTTGACCATCGGGATTACTCAGCAAGTATCCGGCATGCAGGATGGGCTGCCTTGGTATTAGACCCAATAATTGATGGATACCACTTCACACGAGTCCTGATGGACGGTGGCAACAGTCTAAACCTGATATATCAGGACACAATCCGCAAAATGGGGATAGACCCAATGAAAATTTGCCTCAGCAATACTACCGTTAAAGGAGTAACGCCTGGCCCAGGGGCTCATTGCACGGGATCCCTGCTACTAGAAGTTATATTCGGCTTCCCTGATAACTTCCGTAGCGAAAATTTAACCTTCCATGTTGCTTCGTTCCAAAGTGGCTATCAAGCACTACTTGGACGCAAAGCTTTTGCTCGCTTTAATGCAATACCGCATTACGCTTCCCTCACGCTTAAGATGCCCGGTCCACATGGCATCATTACAATACATGGAAATATTGAGCGATCCCTGTGCGCCGAGGAGGGTGCGGCTGCCTCGGCAGCCGCACACTAAAACGGCCTCACCAACTAAAGTATTTGATAGGTCTTCAAGACCACGGACACGGTTCGACGAGTCCGGCGCAACTATATGAAATTCGTACAGGTTTGATGGCCACACCCCTATCACAAACACAAGGGGCTCAACGCGCGCAAACAAGTGGCAATTTTTACTCATCTTGAAATTTACATGGTTTCTTTAAAACCTACCTCTTTGCACGACAACTTTTCACCTAAGCTCCTCTCTTTTACAGATGACCACCGTGCTACACCCGTCCAGGATACGGCACAACAAAAACATAGGCGCAGACGTGCAGCAGGGACCCGTCCCAAGGATTCTTTTTAGATTAAGACCCTGCGTGAACCTTTTTTACCGTCTCTTATTGATACACATCCCTCGGATTCTCAGTACAATTGAGAAGGATGCTGGCGTCTTGGCATGTGGCCACGTCAGAATAATGCACGTACCTGGACACCAGGGGCTTCTTATAAAGGGCACTATTTAGGCCCGATTTATACCATAAAGACCGAATACCTTAGGGAGTGTTCGGCGTCGCGAGTTTGGCCTTATATGCATCAGCTCCGAATCATGTCTTTGGTCAAATGTTGGGTTTGCCCGGCTCCTATGTTTTGGTACCTTACATTCCGCTCTATCGGCTAAGGTAGCACTAGGAGAACTACTGCGATTGTGCCCCGGGTCATCCGGACGAGCACCTCAGTAGAGAAAGCCGAAAACTGACTGTCATGATATAGCGTGAGACTGGTCAACCACTCAATGACCTATCGGAATGTTAGAATTCCTCCGCCTTAACGAAGGGCCGTTTCCCGGCCAGGCATGTACGCGCCCCGAATTCGGGAGAGTGCGGAGCCACCAGGGGCTATATAGTAGCCCCACCGTCAAACTCCTATGGCTAAGTGATAGTGTTAAAGCATTATAGTCCGGTTGCCTCATTTGCTGCGCTATCACCTCCTTAATAGGGCCAAGACGTTGGGTTAAGTGTGAACACGCATCTTCTGCGAACACCTCCGCATTATATGCGTGGGGGCTGAAGCCGACGACTGCAATCTTTCAGGTTATACACATGTATACATAAACAGCCGCACATGAGGCATCATATTACTTTCAGGCAAAAGTATAAACACAGCCTTAATAAATTTCATAAAAACATTGTGTTTACAATGGGAATACATGTCACTCAAACATAATATTCTTCGAGCACTGGGCCTCTATCAAACGAGCACCATCGAGAACCTCTTCGAAATAGTGCTCGACAGCCACTCGGCCTATGGCCGAACCCTGCGCCGCAACAGTGGTAGCATCCATCTCCACCCAATATGCTTTAACACGGGCAAGGGCCATCCGCGAGCCTTCTATGCACGCCGACCTCTTCATCGCATTGATGCACGGCACCGCACCAAGGAACTGCTGCACTAAGCTGAAATAGCTGTTTGACTTTGGTTTTTCCGGCCACAGCTGATCCACGACAGACCTCATGGAGAGTCCGGACAACCTATTGAGTTTGGCCCATTCGGCTAGCTGATCAGTCAATGGAAGCGGACGCTCTGGAATGTTAAATTGCGACCAGAACAGCTTGTCCACTTCACGATCCGTTTGATCTTGGAAATATTTGGCCGCATCGACAGCGCTCGCCGCCAAGTCCATATATGCGTCTGCAGAACTCCACAGCCGATCTAGAGGGGCATACCGTGGATCTCCGAACTTCCTCCGCAGCATGAAGGGCTTCTGAGGGAGTCCTGGATTAGGGGGTGTCCGGATAGCCGGACTATACCTTCGGACGGACTCCTGGACTATGAAGATACAAGATTGAAGACTTCGTCCCGTGTCCGGAAGGGACTTTCCTTGGCGTGGAAGGCAAGCTTGGCAATACGGATATGTAGATCTCCTACCATTGTCACCGACTCTGTGTAACCCTAGCCCTCTCCAGTGTCTATATAAACCGGAGGGTTTTAGTCCATAGGACGAACAACAATCATACCATAGGCTAGCTTCTAGGGTTTAGCCTCTCTGATCTCGTGGTAGATCTACTATTGTACTACCCATATCATAAATATTAATCAAGCAGGACGTAGGGTTTTACCTCCATCAAGAGGGCCCGAACCTGGGTAAAACATCATGTCCCCTGCCTCCTATTACCATCTGCCTATACGCATAGTTCGGGACCCCCTACCCGAGATCCGCCGGTTTTGACACCGACATTGGTGCTTTCATTGAGAGTTCCTCTGTGCCGTCACTTTTAGGCCCGATGGCTCCTCCGATCATCAACGACGATGCAATCCAGGGTGAGACTTTTCTCCCCGGACAGATCTTCGTATTTGGCGGCTTTGCACTACGGGTCAATTCGCTTGGCCATCTGGAGCAGATCAAAAGCTACGCCCCTGGCCGTCAGGTCAGATTTGGAAGTTCAAACTACACAGCAGACCTCCGCGGAGACTTGATCCTCGACAGATTCGAGCCACAGCCGAGAGCGCCGCACTGTTACGATGGGCATGATCTAGCTCTACCGCCAAACAGTGCCCTGGAGGCTGCACCCGCATCAGCTCCGGCCCTTAATTCGGAGCCAACTGGGCCAATCGAGGATGGGTGGTTGGACACCGCCTCGGGGGCTGCAATCTCTACGACAATCCAGCCGAACACCAGCCCTGTTCTCTGCGAAGCCCGTGACTCCAAGGAGCCGGACTCCTCTCCAGACTCCGAGCCCTCCGCGCCCCTACCGATCGAACCCGATTGGGCATCGATCATGGAGTTCACCGCCGCAGACATCTTTCAGCACTTGCCCTTCGGCGATATTCTGAATTCACTAAAGTCTCTCTCTTTATCAGGAGAGCCCTGGCCAGACTATGGTCAACAAGGTTGGGATGCGGATGATGAAGAAATTCAAAGCCCACCCACCACCCACTTCGTAGCTGTCGGCGTTCTGGGAATGGGGGTCCCCAGACTTGCCTGCCTGCGGCCTGCGGCGTGGCTCAAAGGGGGGCCCAGCGCGGCCCATCTTCACCAACACAAACCCAAGACCCTCGCAAGGGGCCAAGCCTCGCGGGGCGGATGACGCGGAGCTTCCTCAGGTGCGGCCTCGTCAGGCTGCTCACGAGGAGGCGGAGAGATCAAGGAGGGGTACCTCACGAGGTGCCCATGATGCAAGTCATGACGACCGGGGGCGCCAGGCGGGTGCCAGCCTGCGCAGTGTCCTCCCTTCATCTTTGGTGCAAAGGGGGCAAGCGCAGCCGTGGAGTACCGAGGCATCAGGCAAAGGTTGCCATTTCGGTGCAACAAGACCAAGACCAGGAGGACTACGAGATGGAGGTCACCGTGGAGCCCAAGACGGCGTCATCACCAGAGCTTTGCGCAGGTGAAGACTACTTTTGTCAGGGTAGCTAGTACTAGCTGTCCTCCTTCAAATTAGCCCGCCATTGTTGGCTCCCTTCCCGCTCGATATTTGGGAAGAGGACCAGGGCCTCTATAAATAGGACCAGCCGCCCACAAAGCAAAGGGGGCAAGGAAAAAGAGCAGAGAGACGAGGCAGAAAGACGGGAAAGAGAGAGAGAGAGAAAGGTGGCTGAGCTCCTCCCAGCAGTTCATCGCCCCAGCCAAGAGCAGACCCTCGCGAGGCTGTTCTTCCTTGTATTGTCCATCATCATCATCCCAAGAGGCAATCCACCATACCACACACTGGAGTAGGGTATTACACCACAACGGTGGCCTGAACCAGTATAAACCCTGTGTCTCTTGCGTTGTTCTTTCCATAGTTTAGATCCTAGCAAGGCGGAGGGGTGCAGGTAGGTAGGAGGTGAAATATCCGCGCGCACCCCAGTGTTCGAACCTCAAGGGTCTGCCAGAACCCGAAATCCGACATTTGGCGCGCCAGGCAGGGGTGCGCCGGGATTCGTCTTCCACCACCCCGTTCTCCTCCGACCATCGCGCCCATGTCTGACGCTTGTCGGACCCGCGCCGAGCGCCGGGCCGCACTCGCTTCCCGCGTCGCCCAGACGACCCCTGTCAGCGGGCGTCCTCGCCATTCCCCGTCACCTGCCGTCAACGCTGCCACCGGCCCGGCGGGGGACGAGCGGCAAGCATCGTCCCAGCATCCGTCCATGCGGCAAGACGGCCACACCGCAACTCCCTCGCTCACCCCAGCTGGTTCTTCGTCTCGCGTGCTTCGCACGCCCATGGAGGCTCGGGCTACACTCATCACGGTGAACGAGCTCCTGCGCTACCATCCCGTCGACGATGTCTACGAAGAATGGCTCGACCGCGTCGCCGAGCTCGTCCGCAGGGGGCTCTCCCGCGCCGTCCGTTCCGCTGCGCCGCACCCCGCCCCGCGCGGGAAATGAAGCTCCGACGGCGCCCCGTCCGCCTCCTCCTCAGGAAGGCGCCATGGCTCCAAGGCGCGTGGCCCCTGGGCGGGACCTGCTCCGTCAGGTGCCAGGGCAGCAAGAGCAGAGCTGTCAAGAAGTCCCTCGCCCGCAAGAAGCTGCCAGGGCGCTCCCTGCTCCAGCACGTCGCGACCATGCTCCTGCCCCCGCGCGTCAAGGCCCCGCGCTGCTCCCAGCTGCAGCGCGTGGGGACATGCAAGACCAAGCTCCTCGTCACCCAAGGCCTCCCATGGCCACAGCAGGCTGCCGCGCCTTCACCATCGAGCTACACAGCGTCGCGTGGCCCGGCAAGTTCAATCCAGACTTGCCTCCTTGCTACGACGGCACGGCTGACCCTGCGGAGTTCCTCCAGCTCTATGAGCTGAGCATCGAAGCTGCCAACGGAGACGAAAGGGTCATGGCGAACTGGTTCCCCATGGCACTCAAGGACGGGGCCCGCACCTGGCTCCTGAACCTGGCTCCAGGCACAATCTCCTCCTGGGACAAGATGCGCACCCGCTTCATCGCCAACTTCCAAGGCACTCGCGACCGGCCACCCGCCGTGAGCGACATGCGCTGCATCAAGCATCAGCTCGGGGAGATCCTGCAGAAGTACATCCAGCGCTTCAACAACGCGCCCTCAAGATTCCCAAGGTGACTGAGGAGGCCATCATCTCGGCCTTCTCCAACAGCGTGCGTGACGTCAAGATGAAGGAGGAGCTGGCGATGCATGAAGACCTGTGTACTTCCTTAGAACTGTTCAACCTGGCAACCAAGTGCGCCAGGGCCGAGGAAGGGCGCCTCTCCCTCCTCGAGCTGCCTGCCGCAGACCTAGAAGAGAAGAAGCCCAAGGCTAAGGATGTGAAGCGCAAGGGGGCTGCCGTGCTCGCGGCAGAACCAGACACCAAGCGGGGTAGAGATTAGCCCGAACCTTCCAAGGGCAGTCGGTACTGTGTGTACCACGACCTCCACACCCGCAACACCAACGAATGTCAAGTGCTCCGAGCCGTGCGAGAAGGGAGGATCGGCCATCGCCCTGACCGCAGTGACCGGGGCTACGGTTGAGGAGGAGGAAGGAACGCAGGACACTAGGAAGACCGAGGCCCGCGCCAAGGGTGGCGTGATCAACCTCGCGAGGATCGCTGGCAAGACCCACCTCGCGAGGGAGGCCGGAGGGATCAGCCTCGCGAGGATCACCCACAAGGCAACGCAGGCCTCCCACCGCTGCCGCCGCGGCCAAGGAGAAACGAGGACCGCCACCAGGACGAGGGGCTGGGGGCTTCCAGGAGCCGCGCGCGATCGCCTGCATCCTGGGCGGGGCACAAGCCCCAGCCTCTCAGCGCATCTTCAAGCAGTTCACCCGCGAAGTGAACGCAGTCCTCCCCAGGCTCGAAGCCACGCGCCCTCTCAGGTGGTCGGCGTGCGCCATCACGTTCAGCTCAGCAGATCAGCTCAAGTGTGCGGCTACAGCCGGAGTTCTCCCGATGCTTTGTTCCCCAATCATCAGCAATGTAGTGGTCACCAAGACCCTCATCGATGGCGGTGCAGGGCTCAATGTCCTGTCCGTAGAAACATTCAACAACCTCCAAGTGCCCTACAACCAGCTTCAACCAACCAAGCCTTTCTCCGGTATCACCGACGGCTCCACGGTCCCGATTGGGCAGGTCCGCCTCCCTGTCACCTTCGGGGCACGCGACAACTACCGCACCGAGCTCATCGACTTCGACGTCGCTCACATTCGCCTGCCGTACAACGCCATCCTTGGGTACCCAGCGCTGGCCAAGTTCATGGCCGTAACTCACCACGGCTACAACGTCCTTAAGATGCTAGGAAGCGGCGGAGTCATCACGGTGCCATGTGAAGAGAAGGACGCGACGTGTTCCCTGGAACGAGCCTTTCAGGCCGCGTCACTGGAAGACCCGGATCATGGAAGCAGGAGGCCTCCCGAAACCGCCCCTAAGAAGAAGAAGACATCGTCCGACCCGACCACTCAGGAGGCAGGCCCCTCTGGGCCCGTGCCTGCCCAGGGGGAACCTCCTTCCATTGCATAGGAAAGCGCGCCCAGCGCCCTCCTTAGGCAGGGCTCGGGGGCTCTCCCCTAGAGGGCCACCGACCTAGCTAGGGTCATGAGGGAGGCGCTTGGGCACCACATGGAGGCGTGTTTCGAAGCATGTTTCCCTCAAGAAGGAGCAAGGCAAGGAGATCCAGACCCTCAGGAGTTCGTCAGCAAGGCCATTCAGGAGCTATAGGAGTCAAGAGTCATGAAAGGCGGCCGCCGCCTACCAGCAGTGGCTTCCCATCCAGGCGAGGATGGTGGGCTGCGCGTCTGCATCGACATACTAGGGCTCAACTGAGTCGCCTCTCTGGAGCGCCTCTGGCCCTCGCGAGTGGGGTGCTGCAGAGGCCCACCCCACAGCTACGTTCGCATGCCTTACGGCCTGCCGAACGTGGCTGACACGTACCAGCGCCTCATGAGGGGCATCACGGAGGCACGAGAGGCAGGGCGTTCCGCAGCCCTGGCAGGGATGGAGATGGCCCGTGAGGAGCCGCCAGCGTCTCCGGAGCCTCCCGAGGCCCCTGGGCCTGGGGGCTCGTGAGGATCGGCTCCCGCAGCCCACCGAGCCTGCTACATCAACGCTCCTTCATCCTCAACATCATCAGGTGACGTCTTTCGAGTTTTATTTCCAGCTGGGAGCGCCCCCCAGGGCTGCATTATTCCCAGGCCGCGTGGGTCCGTCCTGCGGTGTGTATCCCTTTTTTATTCCATGTTGTTAGCTTACCTTGTTGGGGGTGCCCCTCGGGCTGCATGACCCCCCAAGTCACTCGGGCCTGACCCAGTGATGTCCGTATTCCCAGCGTTTATTTGAATGAATCCACTCCTTCGCGGCTAACGTGTTTTACCTAGTTGCCTGCTCAGCTGACGCCAACTAACGGAGCTACTCCCAAACGGCACGACGCTTGCGCATGGGTCCGTCCCTGCAACACCGACAAACCTGGATGGCTGAGCTCTGGCCGCGGCAGCCCCGCATAGCGTCACCTCGTCAAGCCTTCAGTGCCTCACTACCCCTCGGAAGCAACCAACGGCTGACTGTCAATTGTCATGGCAACCCCTTGTTTTTTCTATGATGGACCTGTAGGAACTCCTAAAGGAGCTACGTCAGGCGAGGCCCTTGCGGTGTCTCCTTCGCTCTCGTTTGCGCGAACCGCTTGCACGTTAAAGGGGGGGGGTGCCTGAGCATCGCGACTCAGGGCTCCTACTGGCTCTCTAGCCCTCACCCTCTGGCCTTGACCACGGCATCGCGACCTGGCATACCAGCGACGGCTGAGACTCGCTCGAGGGCCGGGACCCGAGGACGTAGAGCAGAAAGGGGAGCAAAGGCAAGAGGGGAGAGACACACGAGGACCTCGCCGAGCAACCTCGCGCGTGCCGATGCAAGGACCCGACAACACACCAGAGAGCGGCCCTTGATCCTCGAGACAAGTCATCACCCGGAAGCACCAGCTATCGTGGCACCATCCCCGCACCTAATGCTATCCCGTGTTAGTGACGCCGCTCTCCTTTCTCACCAAACGACGACTGCTTGGGCGCCAAAGGGGACCTCCTGAGCATCGCGACTCAGGGGCTCTTACCGTACTCCGGGTCGCTCACCTCCTGGCCTTGACCACGGCATCGCGACCTGACATACCAGCGACGGCTGAAGCCGCCTTGGGACTGGGACCTGTCGGCGCAGAGCACCAAGCCCTCGTGAGGCTCGAAAGGGAGGACTGAGCTAAGACGGAATGAGCAACTCGCGCAATTCTACAACAAGGGTTATATTAACAAAACAGGATCACAAGCACCTTACAAGCCCCCACGGGGCGCGTTTTTGATTCCTCGCAGGGAACAGATCCTAAAGGGACACAAACTACGCGCGACCCTGCAAAAGACACCATCATCAATAGTGGGCCGTCAAGCACCAACGCCAACCCCATCCAGATCAGAGTCGGCGGCAGCCCGATGAGCCCGCCCTGCTCCAGGAGCGGCGCCGGCTCAGGGGCTCGTAGCTGTCGTCGCTCGTCTCCGGAGTCGTGAAGAGCTCGCCGGAGTCGCTGGAGCCTCCGACACCTCCACCGCCTGAGGAGCCGCCAAGGGAGCGGTTGGCGGGCCCAGTCCTCGTCACGTTAGGGTCCTGGCCAGCTTCCCCGTGGCAGCACTCCAGTCGACGCCCGCTCGCATCGAAGACCTTGAAGAGCATCACCGAAGCACCGTCGTAATCCAAGTGGACCGCGAAGTCGCCCCTTACCCTACAAACCCGGGCGATCTCTCTCCAGCCCCGAGTCATGAAGACCTCGCCCGGGGCAACGACCGCGACCTCTGCCTCGGTCGCGAGGGTGCTGCAGCCGGCATGCTGCAGCCAGAGCTCCAGGGGATCCCCCTGCGGGATGATGGAGGCAAAGAAGGGAGGAAGGCGGATCCAAGACTGAAGAGGAATGGCGACATGGAGCACGAACTCTTGGGAGGAGCCCTCGGTGTGGACCCCAGGGGGGACGACCCACACCTTCATGACCCGTCGGCGCCGACGGCGGCGCCGCCCATGGCGGTCAGCATCAGCTCCTCCAGGGCCCTCGACGTGGGCGTACAATGGCAGCGGGAACCCCGGAGGCACCTGCTCGCACCAAGGCCTCGACACCACCTGAAGGGCCCCTTTGTCCGGGCCACGGGGGATGAGCCGTTTCTTCGGCGGGAGTGGGTCTGGTTCCTCTCGGGGAGCCTTTCCCTTCTCTGCTGTCGAGAACCGGCGGATCGGAGCCATCGCAGCAAGACGGAGCAAGGATCGGGAAGAAGGAGAAGCAAGGGGAGATGGGCTGGAAGGGCGCGCGCTGTTCCGTACTTATGGCCGGCGAAGGCCAACCGCCGACCTCCACGATTGCAGGTAATCATGACCCACTTTGCATGTAGGGACTTGTCCAATCTGTGCAGTTGCCGAGGCGCCATGGGGAAGTGGAGGCGCCCACGTCCAACCAACCGCCACGCGGCGCCCAAGGCCGCACGCTGTTAGGGCCCGCGGCGCTTCGCCCTTGCCCTTCTGCCTCCTTGCACGGCAAAGTCCGGGCGCGCCTTGGGCCCGGGGGCTACCGTCGGCGTTCTGGGAATGGGGGTCCCCAGACTTGCCTGCTTGCGGCCTGCGGCGTGGCTCAAAGGGGGGCCCAACGCGGCCCATCTTAACCAACACAAACCCAAGACCCTCGCGAGGGGCCAAGCCTCGCGGGGCGGACGACGCGGAGCTTCCTCAGGCGCGACCTCGTCAGGCTGGCTCACGAGGAGGTGGAGAGATCAAGGCGGGGTACCTCACGAGGTGCCCGTGATGCAAGCCATGATGACCGGGGGCGCCAGGCGGGTGCCAGCCCGCGCAGTGTCCTCCCTTCCACTTTGGTGCAAAGGGGGCAAGCGCAGCCGTGGAGTACCGAGGCATCAGGCAAAGGTTGCCATTTCGGTGCAATAAGACCAAGACCAGGAGGACTACGAGACGGAGGTCACCGTGGAGCCCAAGACGGCGTCATCACCAGAGCTTTGCGCAGGCGAAGACTACTTTTGTCAGGGTAGCTAGTACTAGCTGTCCCCCTTCAAATTAGCCCGCCATTGTTGGCTCCCTTCCCGCTCGATATTTGGGAAGAGGACCAGGGCCTCTATAAATAGGACCAGCCACCCACAGAGCAAAGGGGGCAAGGAAAAAGAGCGGAGAGACGAGGCAGAAAGACGGGAAAGAGAGAGAGAGAGAAAGGTGACTGAGCTCCTCCCAGCAGTTCATCGCCCCAGCCAAGAACATACCCTCGCGAGGCTGTTCTTCCTTGTATTGTCCATCATCATCAGCCCAAGAGGCAATCCACCATACCACACACTGGAGTAGGGTATTACACCACAACGGTGGCCCGAACCAGTATAAACCCTGTGTCTCCTGTGTTGTTCTTTCCATAGTTTAGATCCTAGCAAGGCGGAGGGGTGCAGGTAGGTAGGAGGCGAAATCTCCGCACGCACCCCAGTGTTAGAACCTCAAGGGTTTGCCGGAACCCGAAATCCGACAGTAGCCACTGTCTATAATTTAAACGACGTGCTCGACTCCGACTCCGAAGACATCGGCGGTATGGACGACGATGTAGGAGATGAACATGAACCAACTCCTATAAGGCACTGGATAGCCACCTCATCTCATGATGTATACATGGTGGACACACCCAAAGGAAGTGACGACGAGGAACACAGGGATGCAACGAGGGATCGTTCACTCGAAAAGCAATCAAAGCAGCGACGTAAGCGCTGCTCCAAGCCCCGCCTCGATAGAGACAGCAGCCATACAGACCCAGTCATAGAGCAGGACGAGCCGGCGGACGACGAACATGCCTTCGAGCAACCGTCCGAACAGGGCAACTTGGATAAACAAACCGAACACCCCGTCCCTGGCGAAAACAACAGTCCGGACGACCTTACACCGGATAGGCTCATGGAGCAGAAGAACCTCCACGAAGGGCTCGTCACTACTGCACGTAGCCTGAAAAAGCAGAAGCGGAAGCTCAAAACTGTGGAAGATGCACTCAGAATCAGATGGAGCAAAGTACGCAACACTGTAGACAAGTATGGCGGCAGTCGCCGCACAAAAAGCTATCCAAAGCGAAAGCTACTGCCTGAATTTGACGAGGAGGCCTTAGAGCCCCCGCATTCAAAAAATAGGAAAGCCACCCGGTCGGATAGACGACCGCATGGCCAGCATGGAGCGGCAAGCGGCGACGCACACAAGCCGGCACGCGATCCACCAAAGGATCCGCATCAAAAAGATGGCCCAGCCAGATCTATCTACGGGCCAAGAAAGCAAGCTCTAGTAAGCAATGCAACACAACAAATATCCAAACATCACGGCACACCCAAATACAGGGGTGCCGCACACCCCTATGTTTCGCTGATGAGGTGCTGGACCATGAATTTCCAGTGGGATTCAAGCCCGTAAACATAGAGGCGTACGACGGAACAACAGACCCTGGGGTCTGGATCGAGGATTATATCCTCCACATACACATGGCCAGAGGAGATGACCTCCACGCCATAAAATACTTACCCCTCAAGCTTAAAGGGCCAGCCCAACATTGGCTCAAAAGCCTTCCCGAAAACACCATTGGAAGTTGGGAAGAGCTTGAGGATGCTTTCCGAGCAAATTTTCAAGGGACCTATGTCCGCCCTCCAGATGCAGACGATCTCAATCACATAACTCAACAGCTCGGAGAGTCAGCTCGGAAATTCTGGAACATATTTCTTACTAAAAAGAATCAGATAGTCGACTGTCCGGACGCCAAAGCCCTAGCAGCTTTTAAGCATAATGTTTGAGACGAATGGCTCGCCAGACACCTTGGCCAAGAAAAGCCAAGAACAATGGCCGCATTAACAAGCCTCATGGCCCGCTTTTGCGCAGGAGAGGACAGCTGGTTGGCAAGATGTAGCACCAGCGATCCAAGTACATCCGAAGTTAGGGATGGAAACGGAAAACCCCGACGCAACAAGGACCAGTGCCGGAATAAGAGAAACAACCCAAAGAGCACGGCGGTCAACGCCGGATTCAAAAGCTCGCGGCAGAATCAGAGAAAACCGCCCCTCAAGGATAACAGGGACGAGCTATCCAACTTAAACAAAATCTTGGACAAGATATGTCAAATACACAGTAATGAAGCCTGCGAACCATACCCACAAAGATTGTTGGGTTTTCAAGCAATTCGGCAAACTCAACGCCGAACACAAGGGGCTCGACACACCAAGTGAGGACGACGACGAACCCCACAAGCAGAGCACCAGGAAACAAAAGGATTTCCCACAAGAAGTCAAAATAGTAAACTTACTTCACATGACGAACAAAATGTCGCCAACAGAGATACGCGCCATACGGCCTATCCCAAAGGAGTCTCGCCAATGGTTATTAAAACCGATCACCTTCGACCATCAGGATTACTCTAGAAGTATCCGGAACGTAGGCTGGACTGCCTTGGTATTAGATCCAATAATCGGCGGACTCCACTTTACAAATGTCCTGATGGACGGTGGCAGTGGTCTAAACCTGTTATACCAGGACACAATCCGCAACATGGGGATAGACCCAACAAAAATTCACCATAGCAAAACCTCCTTTCAAGGGGTAACGCCTGGCCTGGACGCCCGTTGCATGGGTTCTCTCCGGCTAGAAGTTATGTTCAGCTCCCCCGATAACTTCCGTCGTGAACAGCTAACTTTCCACATCGCACCATTCTCAAGTAGCTATCAAGCACTGCTGGGACGCGAAGCTTTCGCCCGCTTTAAGGCAATACCGCATTATGCATCTCTTACGCTTAAGATGCCCGGTCCATGAGGCATCATCTCATTAAAGGGAAAACATTGAGTGTTCCTCCCGCGCGGAAGACAGTGCGGCTGCCTTGACAGCCCCACAATAAAGCGGCTTCACCAGCCAAAGCACCTAAACATGTCGTCAAGACCACGGACACGGCTAGACGAGTCCGGCATAAACATACAATTGATAAAGGCTTAATAGCTGTATACCCCTGTACTAGGGGCTCCGCGCATATAAAACAAGAGACAATAAAGCTCAATTTTACCCATTTCGATTTATACTTCGTTTATTTAGTATAACTCATGTCCGGCACGATCTTTCCTAAACTAAGTTCCTCTCTTTTATAGATGAACATCGTGCTACACCCGTCCAGGATACGGCACAACGGAGACACAGGCGCAGACGTGCAGCAGGGACCTGTTCCAAGGATTGTTTTCAGATTAAGACCCTGCGTAAACCTTTTTTACTGCCTCTTGTTGATACATATCCCCTGGTTTCTTGGTATAACCAAGGAGGAGGCTGGCATTTTGGCATGTGGCCACATCAGAGTTTTGCACGTACCAGGACACTAGGGGCTTATTACTAAGGGTGTTATCCCGCCCGCCCTCATAAAGACCGAATACCTTAGGGAGTGTTCGGCGTCGTGAGTTTGGCCTTATATGCATCAGCTCCGAATCATGTCTTTGGTCAAATGTTGGGTTTGCCCGGCTCCTGTGTTTTGCCACCTTACGTTCCGCTCTATCGGCTAAGGCGGCACCAGGAGAACTGCTGCGATTGTGCCCCGGTTCGGCCAGGCAAGCACCTCAGTAGAGAAAGCCAAAAACTGACTGTCATGATATAGCGTGAGACTGGTCAACCACTCAATGACTTACTGGAATCTTTAGGATTCCTCCGCATTAACGAAGGGCCGCTTCCCGGCCATGCACATACGCGCCCCGAGTTCGGGCGAGCGCAGGCGCCACCAGGGGCTATATAAGTAGCCTCACTGTCAAACTCCTATGGCTAAGTGAAAGTGATAAAGCATCATAGTCCGATTGCCTAGTTCGCTGCCCTATCACCTCCTTTGTAGGACCAAGACGTTGGATCAAGTGTGAAAATGCGTCTTCTGCGAACACCCCCGCATTATGTGCTTGGGGGCTGAAGTCGACGACTGCCATCTTTCAGATTATATATACATATATGTTAAACGACCGCATAGGAGGTATTATAATACTTGCAGGCACAAGTATAAAAAGCTTCTACAATTTATCAAAATATTGTTTTACAATAATATATGCTATTTGAATATAGTATCCTTCAAGCACTGCGTCTCTATTAAACGAGCGCCTTGCAGAACTTCCTGAAAATAGTGCTCGGCAAGTACTCGGCTTCCATCCAAGTCTGGGGATGCAACAACAGTGGCCTCCATTTCCGCCCAGTATGTTTTCACATGGGCAAGAGCCATCCGCGCACCCTCTATGCACGCTGACCTCTTCATCGCATTGATATGCGGCGCCGCACCAAGGAACTGCTGCACCAAGTTGAAATAACTTTTCAGCTCTGGCCTCTCTGGCCACAGATGACTCATGACATACTTCATGGCGAGTCCGGACAACCTATTTAGCTCGGCCCATTCGGCCAAATGATCGGCTAATGACAGTGGATGCTCCGGATTGTGGAATTGCGACCAAAAGAGCTTTTCCACTTCGCGATCTTCTTGATCTCAAAAGTGTTTGGCCGCATCCGCGACACTCGCTGCCAAATCCAGATAGGTGTCTGCTGTACTCCACATCCGGTCTAACGGAGCATGTTTAGGATCACAGAACTTCCTCCGCAACATAAAGGGCTTTCCAGCCGCGATCTCTCCGGCCTGACGCAGCTCCTCCTTCATAGCTCTCATTGCAGAGCGAGCATCCTTGGCATCGGAAACGGCCTTCTCCAGGTCCGTCTGTTCCGCCCGATCTTCTTTTTCAAGAAGCTTGCAACGGTTAGTAGCGTTCTTCAGCTTCACGGCCATCTCGGCCATTTCCTTCTTGCTTCGGCAGTGAGCATCTTGTTCGGCTTTCAGCTCTTCAATTGCCTTTCCGGCAGCCGCATCACTTTTCCTGGCTTGCTCCTTGGCTCGGGCAAGTTCCGCCCGAAGATTCTCCATGGCAGCAACACCATCTGCATCAAGCGCACACATTGTAAGATACTGGCATAAAGCTTCTCTTACCAGGTGCCGCCAGAGGAATTACATACCTTGGGCCTCGTCAAGCCGCTTGTTGACAAGCGCGATGTCGACACCTGCCACGTCAAGTTGCCACTTTAGCTCGGCAAATTCATCAGTCCGGCTTGACACCGTACACTTCGCCACCTACGTATGAAGGCGACATATTAGACCTGGGATTATGATCCTCTGCGCCGTCACTTTTGACAACGCACAGAGTCTCAAGGGCTACTATCTACACAAGGCGCATCTTATTTATGCGCAACTGTCCAAAAAGGGTACATTATTTCGCGTACCTCAAAACCTATCAGTAAACTCCTGACGGCCTCGTGCAATCTGCTCTCGGCGGATGAAATCCTCTCAATCACCGTACCCATCAATGCACGGTGCTCCTCTGAGATAGATGCTCGCCCTAGCAGATCCTTCAGCTCCTCCGACCGCGCACTAGACGGTGCCCGACTCGTCCGATGGCCCTTTTCGAAGGCCGGACGCGGAGGGCTTTGGGGGGCATATGACTACCTTCCGGCCCTGCCAGATTCGAAGAAACCCTCCGCGACGATACCTCAGGGTCGCCCGCCTCGCAAGGCGGTACGGCAGGGGGAGGCGTTCCGCTCTCCATCATCTCCGGAAGAAGATCCCCCGAAGACGAGCTCTGCTGAGAAGGGCTAAGGTCCGAGCTACAAGGTAAATTTTCGATTACTTTTCTCAGATATAAAGCAAGGATTTCTCTCGTTTCTTAAAAAGAAAACTCCTCTCTACTTACGGCTCGATGGAGGGCTGATCCCCTTGAGGGCATAATTCGGGCGAAGTATCCCCCAGCACAAGACCGTCTGGCGAAGATTTCTTCCCCCGCTTTGAGTCCATGGTCTCCGGGTCTTCAGAGGCGGTCCTCTTCTTCCCCTGAGGAGAGGAATTTTCGATTCCTCCCTTCCGGACAACCTCCTTTGAGGAGGCTGTAGCTTCCTTGTCCCCTCCCTTGCTTTCCTTTGAAGGCACAACCTCCAACATCCTGACTAGCACGGGACCCGGCGTGGTCTCGGGGAGGGGGCCGGACACCTGATTAGCTTTGCTTTCGCTATCCACTCCTGTTTAAAGGACAACTCTTTTAGGGGCAATTTTATGATAAATATACGAATAGCGAGTCCGGGCACAAGGCTACTTACTTGAGTATCCGGACGATTGCAGCTCAGACCTGCGTCCTCCATAGAATCCGGACACACTACTTGTGGTCCGAAGAACAATTTGTACATCTCCATGGGCGTCATGCCAAGAAAATGTTGGAGAACTCGTGGTCCCTCCGGGTTGAACTCCCACAGGCGGAGGGGGCGACGTTTGCAGGGTAGAACTCGGCGAATTAACATAACCTGCGTCACCATGACCAGACTGATGTCTCTTTCTAGGAGATCTCGGATGCGGCCTTGCAACAGGGGCACGTCCTTTGCCGACCCCCAGTCCAGCCCCTTATTGACCCATGACGCCAGTCGTGGTGGGGGACCCGAGCGGAAAGCAGGCAGCGCCACCCACTTGGTGCTCCTAGGAGCTGTGATATAAAACCACTCTCGTTGCCATAAGCTGGACTCCTCTTGAAAAGATCCCTCGGGCCATGGAGCACCAGCATTCTTGCTTATAAAAGCACCTCCGCACTCCACGTGCCGTCCCTCGATCATCTTCGGCTCTACTTTGAAGGTCTTGAGCCATAGTCTGAAGTGAGGAGTAATACGGAGGAAGGCTTCACACATGACGATGAATGAGGAAATATGGAGGATGGACTCCGGAGCTAAATCGTGAAATTCCAGCCCATAATAAAACATGAGCCCCCTCACGAAGGGATCCGTCGGGAAGCCTAGCCCCCGAAGGAAGTGAGACATGAACACCACACTCTCACCAGGCTTGGGAGTGGGAATGACCTGCCCTTGAGCAGGCAGCCTATGCGAGATTTCACCGGTCAAGAACCTGGCCTCTCTCAACTTCAGCACGTCCTCCTCCGTGACGGAGGAGGGCATCCATCGGCTTCGAAGGTCGGAACCGGACATTGTCGAAGGTCCGAAGCGCCTGAAATCTGGAGCCTTGGGTGTTGGAACTCGAGGCGAAGGGTGAACTCATTTGAGATTGAAAGAAAAGAGTAAGGCCTTGGTCTCTTTATAAGAGGTTGAATACCAAGGGCCCTCCCCGTGCCCGTTTGGGACTCGCCTTTGATCGAGAAAACATACCAACGGGTACGGTTGGGTTACCCACGCCCGTATTGATGAGAATCCCGGAATAAGGGGACATGATCTCTGCTTTGACAAGACGTGCCAAGGAAACCGCCTCGCTAAACGCGCTGAGGTGGGACAGTAAAACAATTCGAATAAAGACTTGGCCGTGGTGTGATGTCACCCTACGGAATACGTCAGCAGATTAGATTTGTGTAAATATTATTCTCTCTATGGCAATATGTGGAAACTTATTTTGCAGAGCCGGACAGTACCTTTGTGTTCAAAATCTTCTATGAAGTACTTGGAGGAGGAACCCGCCTTGCAATGCCGAAGACAATCTGCACGCCGGACTCGTCGTCATTGAAGCCTGGTTCAGGGGCTACTGAGGGAGTCCTGGATTAGGGGGTGTCCGGATAGCCGGACTATACCTTCGGCCGGACTCCTGGACTATGAAGATACAAGATTGAAGACTTCGTCCCGTGTCCAGAAGGGACTTTCCTTGGCGTGGAAGGCAAGCTCCGCGATATGGATATGTAGATATCCTACCATTGTAACCGACTCTGTGTAACCCTAGCCCTCTCCGGTGTCTATATAAACCGGAGGGTTTTAGTCCATAGGACAAACAATAATCATACCATAGGCTAGCTTCTAGGGTTTAGCCTCTCTGATCTCGTGGTAGATCTACTCTTGTACTACCCATATCATCAATATTAATCAAGCAGGACGTAGGGTTTTACCTCCATCAAGAGGGCCCGAACCTGGGTAAAACATCGTGTCCCCTGCCTCGTGTTACCATCCGCCTAGACGCACAGTTCGGGACCCCCTACCCGAGATCCGCCGGTTTTGACACCGACAGCTTCCCAGCCGCAATATCCCTGGCTTCACACAGCTCCTCCTTCTTCGCTCTCATAGCAGAGCGGGTGTCTTTGGTCATCATCGTGGCCTTTTCAAGGTCCGTCGCCTTCACTCAGTTTTCTTCTTCAAGGAACTGGCAACGGTCGGCAGTGTCTTTTAACTTTACAGCCATCTTGGCCATTTTCTCTTTGCTCTCGCAATTCGTGGCCTTCTCGACCCTCAACTCTTCGGCCGCCTTCAAAGCAGCCGCATTACTACTCCTTGCTTGTTCTTTGGCTCGGGCAAGTTCCGCCCAAAGGGTCTCCACGGTGGCAGCTCCATCTGCAGTCATAATATATTAAAGATACTGGCATCATGTTGCTCTTACTATGTGACATTCACCAGAAATCATTACTTACCCTGTGCCTCGTCAAGCCGCCTATTAACAAGCTCGATGTCGGCATCTGCCGCATCCAGTTGCCGCTTTAGTTCGGCAAACTCATTAGTCCGGCTAGCCACCGGAGCTTCCACCACCTGCACATAAAGGAGGTTTGGTTACTACCTGGGACTATGATCCTCTGTTCGCCGCCGTTCTCGACGACAACCAGAGTCTCAGGGGTACTATCTACACAGGGCACACCTAAAAATGTGCGGTACTATCAAAAAGTATCACGTACCTCAAAGCCTGTCAGTAGATTCATAAAGGCTTCATGCAATCCGCTTTTGGCGGACGAAATTCTTTCCATCACTGTACCCATTAATGTACGGTGTTCTTCTGAGATGGCCGCTCGCTTCAACAGCTCCCTCAGTACGTCCGACCGCATACCAGACGGTGCCGGACTCCTTTGTTTGCTCTCTTCAAGAGCCGGATGCTGAGGACTTCGAGTGACTATAGGATTATCTTCTGGCCTCACCGGATCCGGAGAGGCCCTCCGTGACGACACTTCAAGGTCGCCCGCTTCTTGAGCGGGGGAGTCCGAGGGAGGCATTTCGCTCTCCATCATCTCCGGAAGAAGATCCCCCGAAGACGAGCTCTGCTGAGAAGGGCTAAGATCCAAACTGCAGGATAAATGCTTCGGTTATTTTCCTCAGAAGTGAAGTAGTATATCTTCACTATTAAAGTACTTTTTGATTACTTACAACTCGTTAGAGGGCAGATCCCCGCACGGACTTTGTGCGACAAGAGCACCCTCCAAGGCAGGACCCTCTGGTGGAGACTTCTTCTCCCGTTTGGAAACCGTGGTTTTCGGATCTTCAGGGGTAGTCCTCTTCCTTCCCCGGGGTGAGAGAATACCAGATTCCTCCCCTGGGTTATCCTCCCTCAGGGAGGCGCCCGTTCCCTCGGTCGGAATGGGTAGCGGTGGAGGCCCACTTTTGCCCCCTTTATTCCCCCCTTTATCTTCCTGTGAGGGCTCCGGGCAAGGTGCTAGCTTGAGCATCTTTTCCAGCACCGGATTCTCCAAGCCTTCCGGAAGGGGGGCCAAACACCGGATCATCTTCTCCTTTGTTATCCAGTCCTGGTCAAAGAGCGATTTCTCAGAATGATGTCATGATAAATGAAAGACGGTGTGTTCGGCTAGAGGATAACTTACTTGGTCGGCGGTGCGGTTGCTGCTCAGGCCCACGTCCTCGGTAGTGTCCGGACACTCTATCTGGGGTCTGAAGAATGATTTATACATCTCCTCCTGCGTCAGGCCGAGGAAATTCTGAATAGCGCGCGGTCCTTCTGGGTTGAACTCCCACATGCAGAGGGGCCGGCGTTTGCATGGCTGGATTCGTCGAACCAGCATGACTTGCATTACCATAATCAAACTAAAATCTCCTTCGAAGAGATCTCGAATGCGGCTCTGCAGTACATGCACGTCCTTGGCTGGACCCCAGCTCAGCCCTCTACTAATCCATGACATCAGTTGTGGTGGAGGGCCTGAGCGAAACGCAGGGGCAGCCGCCCACTTGGCACTTCGGGGAGCTGTGATGTAAAACCAATCCCGTTGCCATAATCCGGACACCTCTGGAATGAAACCCTTTGGCCATGGAGCTCCAGCGATCTTGCTTATTAATGCGCCTCCGCACGCTACATGCTGCCCCTCGACCATCTTCGGCTTCACATCAAAGGTCTTGAGCCACAGGCCGAAGTGAGGGGTAATGCGGAGCAAGGCCTCACATATGACAATAAATGCCGATATACGGAGAAAGGAGTCCGGGGGCTAGATCGTGGAAATCTAGCCCATAATAAAACATCAACCCCCTAATGAAGGGATCCAGAGTGAGGCCTAGACCTCGGAGGAAGTGGGAGATGAACACGACGTCTTCGTTGGGTTCAGGAGTAGGGACGACCTGCCCTCGGGCAGGCAGCCGATGCGAAACCTCGGCGGTCAGGTATCTGGCCTCCCTCAACTTCTTAATATCTTCTTCCATAATGGAAGAGGGCATCCACCGGCCTTGAAGGCTAGATCCGGACATGATTAAAGGTCCGGAGCACCTGACCTGGGCTTTGGGTGTTAGAACTCGAGGCGGGGGAAGGATTCGATTGAGCACGGGAGGAAAAAAAGTAAAAGCCTTGTCCCTTTATAAAGAGGATGATGATATGTCTCCATCGTATCTATAATTTTTGATTGTTCCATGCTAATATTATTCAACTTTCATATACTTTTTGGCAACTTTTTATATTATTTTTGGGACTAACATATTGATCCAGTGCCCAGTGCCAGTTCCTGTCTGTTGCATGTTTTTAGTTTCGCGGAATATCCATATCAAACGGAGCCCAAACGGGATACAAACGGACGGAGCTTATTTTTGGAAAATATGGAAAATTCGGAAGGAAAATCAATGCGAACGAGTGCCCGAGGTGGTCACGAGACAGGGGGCGCGCCCCTACCCTCGTGAGCCCACCATAAGGCGGTTGATGCTCTTGTTTTGCCGCAAGAAAGCTAATATTCGGAAAAAAATCATGGCGAAGGTTTCAGGCCAATCGGAGTTACAAATCTCCATATATATACGAAACGGTGAAACAGAGACAGAACAGAATGCAGAAACAGAGAGAGACAGAGAGATAGATCCAATATCGGAGGGGCTCTCGCCCCTCCCACACCATGGAGGCCATGGACCAGAGGGGAAACCCTTCTCCCATCTAGGGAGGAGGTCAAGGAAGAAGAAGAAGGAGGGGGGCTCTCTCCCCCTCACTTCTGGTGGAACCGGAGTGCCACCGGGGGCCATCATCATCACCGCGATCTTCACCAACAACTTCACCGCCATCATCACCAACTCTTCCCCCCTCTATGCAGCGGTGTAACCTCTCTCTTACCCGCTGTAATCTCTACTTAAACATGGTGCTCAATGCTATATATTATTTCCCAATTATGTATGGCTATCCTATGATGTTTGAGTAGATCTGTTTTGTCCTAATGGCTATTTGATGATCATGATTGGTTTGAGTTTTATGTTTTATTATTGGTGCTGTCCTATGGTGCTCTCCGTGTCGCGCAAGCGTGAGGGATTCCCGCTGTAGGGTTTGCAATATGTTTATGATTTGCTTATGGTGGGTTGTAACACCCCCAGTGTCATGCTACAGTAACCCTCTGTGATTAAGCTAACCATTTACCCAAACAGTGCTTAATCATCTTTGTCCAATATCCCATTTGAAATTCCAGTCAATTCAAATTCAAGTGAAGTTTGAAGTTGATCAAAAGTTGCCGGAAAAATGTTCATCATCAGTCAAAAATTCCATAACAATTATTTGTTAAGGAACACAACATCACTTTGGTGCAAAGATGAACATTAGCAATTATAACAGCACCAATTCAGCATTTTTAAATGCTATCCTTTAAAAAAAACAAATGAATTCTTCTGGTCCCCACAATAATTGTGGCAATGTCTATGATCACCAGGGATTTAATGGGACACCTCCCAAATGTTTGCTAAGTGAAATAGTTGGCCAAATAATTCCCTTTCGCTCTCTAAAAAAAAGGAAATAGAAAAGGGCCTAGCTACTACTGTGCACTTGTAGCCCATTGCTACAGTGCACAGCCCAGCCCACTCCTCCCCGCGGTCGTCCCCTTCCCCTGTTCACCCGACCGAGGCACGCGCCCGCGCGGTCGCCGCCCGACCACCTCGCCACCCCGCTGCTCGCGCCGAGGGGATAAGGCCGAGCCTCCTGGCCTCGTCAGCTCCCCACTCCCACTTGCGCCTCTCCCCCCCAGATCCACCTTTCCCCTCTTCCTCACGCGCTCACTCCTCCCGAGCGCCACCGTCGCCGTGCGTTGGTTGATTCCGCGGTCACCACTGTCCCCGGCCCTCTCCGACGAATCCCCGAGCGCCGTCGTGCCCCGCGACGTCTTCCTCGACCACCGGACCAAGCCAGGAGCCCCCACAGCAAGCGCGATGACCTCTTCTTCCTCCTCTGCTCCGACGAACGCCGGCGTCGAATTCGGCCACACCGCACCTGCCCCGAGCCCACTCAGCACACCTACAGGCGCCCAGTGAGCTCCTCCTCCCTATCCCTCTCTCCCCGTGCTCTTCCTCGCGCCATGGCAGCCTCTGCCATCGCCGCCCGAACCTAGCTCCGCCGCATAGCTCGTCGTCGACGTTGTAGTCGCTGTCAGGCTCGCCCGAGCATGGGAACGTGCTCAGGTCCCCTCACCGCGTCCGCTCGTGCCGCTAGGTCCCATCCCCGTGGCCTCTGTCGCTCATCCCGCCTATGGCCGAACTCCGGCGGCCGCTAAGGTTCTCGCCGTCGTCGTATCGAGCCTCCCCGAGACCAACCGGTGGCACCTGGCGATGCGCGCCGACGCCAGCTCTCGAACGCGACCGAAAACGCGGCGAACCGAGCCTTGTAGCCGTTTTCCGGCCATCTCCGGCGGACTTCCGCCACGGGAATGGTCGCCGGCGCGACTCCGGTCGCCGTCCGACGGGGCGCTGACGCGACAACCCTGGACCACGCCGCTGAGCCACTGCCACTGGGTCCCGCTAACCGTTGACCCAGTCAACTTGCTGACTAGGCGTCCCTGTGACACTGACGTGCGGGCCCCACCGCTTAATCCTCTAATTAAAATGTTTTAATAATTAAAACTAATTAGTTTAGCCAATTAGGCTATGACAGGTGGGGTCCAGTAGCTAATTAACCTAGATTAGTTAGTTTAATGCACTGTTAGGCTAGCAGGGGCTGACATGTGGGTCCCGCTGGACCCACAGGCCATGTTTGACTTGGTCAGCCGCCCTGCTGACTGCTGATGTCGCTGTGACGTCATGCTGACGCAATAAACCTTTCTGATAATTTATTTAATTCCAGAAAATGGTTTAATCTTTAAAAATTCATAGAAAATAAACCGTAACTCGGATGAAAATGTTTTCTATATGAAAGTTGCTCAGAAAAATCCAACGAATCCGAATACGCGGTCCGTTCATCTGTAACATGCCCCTAGCATGCTGAACCTGGGACATTCCCCCTCCGGTCATCTGTCTGACACAGGTCCGGAACCGGGAAAACATTCCCGGTTGAATTCCCCCTTCACCTATATCGTGTAGCCATACGTTAGGTCACTCCCGGCACAACATATTGCCACGTTATGCTTTGTGATGCTTGTTTGCTTTATATTTACTGTTTCTTCCCCCTCTTCTCTCCGATAGACCCCGAGACCGATGCCGCCCCTGTGATCGACTACGTCGACGATGACCCCTCCTTGCCAGAGCAACCAGGCAAGCCCCCCCCTTTTGATCATCCCGATATCGCCCATTCTATTCTCTCATGCTTGCATTAGATTTTACTACTGTTATTGTTTGCTCCTATTCTGATGCATAGCCTGCTTTTGTACCTACTGTTGTACCTTACCTGCTTATCCTATTTTGCTTAGTATAGGTTGGTTAGTGATCCATCAGTGACCCCCACCTTGTCCTTGTTGCCCCTGCTTCATCATTGAAGACCCGATCAACGGGATCGAAGACCAGGCCCCTGCACCGCACATCACTCTCCCCTTAGTTGCTCGACACTACTGGGATACTATCGAGTGCCGAGGGTGAGACCTCTACAACACTTCTGATGTTAACCCTGTAGTGTAGCTATTCGGTCGTGGTCATCGAGGGTGATTTCCTCTTTAACCACTTCCGATACGACTCTGTCGTGCAACCCCTCAAGTGTGAACCTCGAGGGTGATTCCTCTACGTTCACCTTGATGATTACATTGAGTGGAACCCACCGAGGGTGATTCCTTGGGTTTTCCTCTTGATGTTTGGACACACGGATACTTGGACTTTACAACTGTTACTTGGAAAGTGATGTGGAGACGGGTTGACCTGGAAGGTGCCCGTGAGATAATTACGAGGCGTGGCCGGGCATTCTTAGCCTTTGCCGCAAGTCCTCGAGACGGGGCAACGGGGTCACCTCTTTCGTGAGTCTCTGCTTGTTACCGCGCGTTCCTAATCCACTACGATTTGGATATTTGATCCGAGGGGCCTCTGGCCTGATAGCACTAACCATCACGTGGGCATAGTATGGGCGTTCTGCGTCGTATGCATCAGCCGAAGCTTAATAGACGTCAGCGACGGAGCGGCGCGCGCCGGGTTGGACTGGTAAGCTCCTGCCTTTTTAGGGAGGTAGCTAGGTCTGCTCACCGGCCGCGTTCGCAACGTGCAGGAGTTTCCGGGGAGATGGCCCATGACCCCTGGGGGCATAGGTTTAGTCCGGCGTGTTGGCCTCTCTATTAAGCCTAGGTCGGGTTGCGGCGTATTGTTTGGCCGAGGCCGGGCATGACCCAGGAAAGTGTGTCCGGCCAGAGTTAATCGAGCGTGGTGGGTAAGTTGGTGCACCCCTGCAGGGAAGAAAACATCTATCGATAGCCTGTCCTACGGTAACGGACACTTGGAGTTGTATCTCGATCGATACAACTAGAACTGGATACTCATGATGAGAAATGGATTGAGATGAGAACTGGATGGTGATGAGGATTTGATTGTGATGATAACTGGATAGTATGGCTCTGGGATTGCTTTCTCGCAGGGAGTCGAGAAAGGATCTCTGGCCGAGGTTGATAACACTACTACCGCTTTACTTTATGCTACTCTACTCCCTCCTGTTTGCTGCAAGATGGTGGTTTCCAGAAGATGCTAGTCTTCGATAGGACTAGACCTTCTCTCTATTCTGGCATTTCTGCAGCCCAGTCCACATATACAGCCTTCCTTTGATAATGTTGCATATGTAGTGTAGATCCTTGCTTGCGAGTACTTTGGATGAGTACTCACGGTTGCTTTGCTTCCCCTTTTCCCCCTTCTTTCTTCTTTCTGGTTGTTGCAACCAGATGGTGGAGTCCAGGAGCCAGATGCCACCTTTGACGACTGCTGCTACCCCGAGGGTGCCTCCTACCACGTGACGGACGCCGACGACCGGGAGTAGTTAGGAGGCTCCCAGGCAGGAGGCCTTGCCTTTTCGATCGTTGTTGTTTTGTGCTAGCCTTCTTAAGGCAAACTTGTCTAACTCATGTCTGTTCTCAGATATTGTTGCTTCCGCTGACTCTTGTGTTTTTGAGCTTATGTATTCGAGCCCTCGAGGCCCCTGGCTTGTAATATAAATCTTGTATTATTTTTAATTTGTGTCTAGAGTTGTGTTGTGATATCTTCCCGTGAGTCCTTGATCTTGATCGTACACATTTGCGTGTATGATTAGAGTACGATTGAATCGAGGGCGTCACAAGTTGGTATCAGAGCCGACTGCCTGTAGGTAGCCCCCTTTCCAACTCCTTGACCGAAGTTGAGTCTAGTCACTGAAAAACTTTTACTAACATTGGCTGCGTGGCTTACGGGCCCACGTCGCCATTGGGTGGTATTAGGATCTTTTATTCCTCGTCTATACTCTGGGACTCTGAACTCTCTTCTATTCGGGTTAAAGATTTTACTAACTCTGACTCTAGGATCTCGTAACCACTTCCTCCCGGAGAGCCCCTTCACTGCAGATGATCGCTTGCTTCGCCAGAAGATTCTGCAGATACTCCTCGATGTTTTCCCGAGACCCTTGTGCCCTTTGCCATTGCATTTCTCTACCACCGATAAATCCCCATGGATAGCTACATACACTTGCCGTCCATATAATCATTCCTCGATGCTCTTGTTATTACAAGATGCCCCGAAATTCTCTTTTGCTTCAAGAATCCGTTGAGCTTACTGCCTTGCAGTTTTTTTTTGCCCCATGAATACACCCCCCTTCGGATAATTCCTTGCACTCACCGAGGATCCGTTCATCCTCAGTTGTTCGTGTGATTCACAAAATTCTTCGAAATACTATGTGATCTTCCGAAAATCCTATGCAGCCTATTGCTCTTGATTCTCCTTGCCTGCTTGCACTATGATTAGTTCCGTATGTCGAGCAATATCCTTTAAAATTCTTTGTGGTTGTACTTCTGTTCCTATGGATTCAACGTGTGAGCGAATACTGGCAATCACCAATTAATCCTTGGAAATTTTCTTTCCGTCTCCGACATCGCTCCGGTTATGAGCTGGTTCTTGCCCAATCAAGTTTTGATCAGGTGCACCTCTAAGTCTATTCAACTTATCATCTTTTGATCAGAGCCTCTGCTTCCGACCCTTCGTCTTGAAATCATAATTCCTTTGTACCCAAGCATCGAATCATTCAGACGTTTCTATAAGCCAATGCCTTTGCATCCCCTTCTTCATCTGATTGATTACCGATAATCACATCAACTCTGTCGTGAATCGCCAGATCCATTGCTGGGTTGTTATCCGACTGAGTCCTTCACATCCAAAGTCTTGTGAGTTTTTCCCTGATACATAACACCTTCGGTAAATTGTATCATCTGCTTTGACTCCGATACTCTTCTTTTGAACTCGTATCTTTGCTTGGTTGATGGTTCTATAGATTCGTAAAAATGCCCCGATGGGTTGAACTTATGCCTTCCATAATCCGTGTGAACCCGAGAGTTCTCACGAGTCTTACTCTACTGGTACTTCGGCAGATAAATCCTCTGCACTACAATTTCTTCAAAAAAACGAGGAGTGAATGAAAGGTTATGCATTGAAGAAGTGGGAGTCGACCTTGAACTTTGTGTTCATGCCCATGGACCCGATGTGAAACTTATCATGGAAGCTTCTTGTGATAATAATAATCCCCTTGTTATAAGTTCATATGGTATCTATGTTTGGTCCTTTGCAACCGTGGTTCTGAACATGGTTGTTCCCCTTTGATTCCATTTCTCGGACAAGTTAAAGCACTTGTCTTCTACAGACCAATGCATCTCCGCAACCTCTATTTTGATTTTCCTTTGAGTATTACCCTTCGGTACCTCGAGAATAACAAAGAACCGTGTTGCTTCCTACGAGTCTTCATTTGGTATTGCTTCTCATCGATTTCATATTTCCCCGGGTTTTGAGTTGTTAGTCACTCGAGAACGCCGATAACTGAATCGATTCCACATTTCGATTCTATAACTCTTAAGTAAATTTTGTTGCTTACGAGTTTAATAATCCTTCAAGTCATTCCTAGCCTGATCAGCTGTATTGTTACCGCGCTAAATTTCTACTGTGCTACCAGGTCCTTTCCGGAGCACAATCTTCGACCACGAGCTAAGCTTATGTCGATCTTCCTCATTATACCATTTTGCCATGAATAACAAGCTTGCTATCGAGTTTGGGTGTCGTACTCGTAGTTTCAATAACCTTTCGCTTCATCCTTCCTGTTGCTTGATGGCATCGCTCCTCGATGGCATCTTCATAGAGCCTCTCGACAAATGCGTCGTGATCAGCATCAACATTTTGACTTGCATTGAAATGACAATTGAATTCATGGTGAGGAATACCATCCTTGACCTTCGATGATTTGAGTTATCATCGACAACCCCCTTTGTCTTCTTTCCAATGCATGTTTGATCATGTCTTGGTTATACCTTGGACTCCTTGCTAATCCCGCAACTCTTCCTTGGGTATTTCTTGTGTTTTTTTCAACTACAACCCCTACTTGTAGCACCATGTTAATGCTACCTCGAAGCATGACTGAGGTATTCCGAATATCAACAAGAACGTTGGAAACACATTGCCGAATGTTTCTTGATCTATTATCCAAACACCGTTGTATGGGTAATATCATGATTCTTCCCTTGCCCTCTTTATCTAAATGCTTTTGAACTTGCTGTCATATCATGTATTTCCTGCTCCGCTTCCCCTTGGGAAGGATATACTCCCAATTCTTGGGTATAAACACCTTTCCTTTCCATTGGTCTGATTATCCTAATAACCACTTATCTCCTTTCCATTGTTTTGTTTAACCTTCTTGTGAGCTATATGATATAAGCAGTAATAATTTTCTGCTTATAAAACACCCCGTTGTACAACCTTGTCAGTAAGACCCTGTTGCTATTGTTGATGACATTCCGGTATGCCACCGATGGATGAGAACCTTGCCTATTGGCCCGCCTCATTCAACGAGCAGGAAAATGGTTCTCTTCGTCCCTCGCCCTTGGTATCGAGGTTGTTGCCGACATAACTGATAGGCTACCCTCTGACATGCCTTGCTATCGTGATCGTACAAGATGTCAACCCCCTTTCTACTTTTAACCCACATGGTGAGCCCATAACCCACAGTTCCACAGGATCGAAACCTGGCTCTCCTGTACACCCCCTGTTCCCAAAGTTATTCCTCTCGCGTGGACTCGTAAGTAATTCACGAGCCACCTTCCGATGAGATCACCAATTCTGGCATCGGAAACAATAATTATTCCGTTGCTTGGAACCCCTTTTCACCATTTCATTAGGCATCGAATGATTGCCTGCCCGTTAAAACTTGTCATGGTACCCTCATACTTTGCTCTCGACGTTTTATTTAAGTTCAACTCGAGAGATACTTCCGCCTCATTCCCTGATTTATTCACCAGATAATTAACCCTATAAGGGTCAGTTCTCCCGAAGTTACTCTTTACTTCCCCACTTAAATCTCGGGACGAGATTTCTTGTAGTGGAGGAGATTTGTAACACCCCCAGTGTCATGCTACAGTAACCCTCTGTGATTAAGCTAACCATTTACCCAA